>NC_084480.1:133476373-133779403 GCF_030035675.1 Rhineura floridana
TAAAGCGGTCTATAAATGTTGTAAATAAAATACATAAATAAATTTTGGAATCACTGTGGCCCTTTATCTCTTTCCATTTTTAGGAACAAAGGAATCTTCAAAGGAAGTGATTTTATAATATGATTTAAGAGACAGGATTGTTATATATTGTAGACCTATAACTGATTTGATATGTGACAAATGGGAAGTCAACATTTTATTTTTTTTTGTTTAATCATTTTTGTTTTGTTTTGTTTTTTGTCTTTGAATGTTTTATGATTTTGTTTTCTATGTTTTATGAAAATTTGAATAAAAATTATTGTAAAAAAAAAAAAAAAAGGTTTAGCATAGGCATGTGAGAGGAAACAGAATGGGCCTTTGGTCTGCTCCAGCAGGACTCTTTGTACATTCGTATGCTTAATGCTGTTTGGCCCTACCCACACAATATCTTTGGCTATGCCTATACAGCCCTACAGGGTTCAGAGTCCACCAGCTACCACTGAATGTAATGCATTTTTGCATGTTATTTTCACTAATATATGCGTGTCTATGCACACTTTACCCTTTGTTGTTGTTATGTGCCTTCAAGTCGATTATGACTTATGGCGACCCTATGAATCAGCGACCTTCAACAGCATCTGTCGTGAACCGCCCTGTTCAGATCTTGTAAGTTCAGGTCTGTGGCTTCCTTTATGGAATCAATCCATCTCTTGTTTGGTCTTCATCTTTTCCTACTCCCTTCTGTTTTTCCCAGCATTATTGTCTTCTCTAGTGAATCATGGTTTCTCATTATGTGTCCAAAGTATGATAACCTCAGTTTCATCATTTTAGCTTCTAGTAACAGTTCTGGTTTAATTTGTTCTAACACCCAATTATTTGTCTTTTTCGCAGTCCATGGTATGCGCAAAGCTCTCCTCCAACACCACATTTCAAATGACTTTATTTTTCTCTTTTCCACGTTTTCACTGTCCAACTTTCACATCCATACATAGAGATCAGGAATACAATGGTCTGAATGATTCTGACTTTAGTGTTCAGTGATACATCTTTACATTTGAGGACCTTTTCTGGTTCTCTCATAGCTGCCTTCCCCAGTCCTAGCCTTCTTCTGATTTCTTGACCATTGTCTCCATTTTGGTTAATGACTGTGCCAAGGTATTGATAATCCTTGACAAGTTCAATGTCCTCATTGTCAACTGTAAAGTTACATAAATCTTCTCTTGTCATTACTTTAGTCTTCTTGATGTTCAGCTGCAGTCCTGCTTTTGTGCTTTCCTCTTTAACTTTCATCAGCATTTGTTTCAAATCATTACTGATTTCTGCTAGTAGTATGGTATCATCTGCATATCTTATTGATATTTCTCCCTCACATTTTCACACCTCCTTCATCTTGGTCCAATCCTGCTTTCCTTATGATATGCTCTCCGTACAGATTAAACAAATAGGGTGATAAAATACACCCCTGTCTCACACCCTTTCCGATGGGGAACCAATTGGTTTCTCCATATTCTGTCCTTACAGTAGCCTCTTGTGCAGAGTATAGATTGTGCATCAGGACAATCAGATGCCGTGGCACTCCCATTTCTTTTAAAGCATTCCATAGTTTTTCATGGTCTATACAATCAAAGGCTTTGCTGTAATCTATAAAGCACAGGGTGATTTTCTTCTGAAATGCCTTGCTCCGTTCCATTATCCAACGTATGCGATATGATCTCTGGTGCCTCTTCCCTTTCTAAATCCAATTTGGATGTCTGGCATTTCTCACTCCATATATGGTAAGAGACTTTGTTGTAGAATCTTGAGCATTACTTTACTTGCATAGGATATTAAGGCAATAGTTCAATAATTACTGCATTCTCTGGGATCCCCTTTCTTTGGGATTGGGATGTATATGAAACGCTTCCAGTCTGTGGGCCATTGTTTAGTTTTCCATATTTCTTGACAGATTTTTGTCAAAATGTGGACAGATTCAGTCTCAGTAGCTTGTAGCAACTCTATTGGTATGCCATCTGTTCCTGGTGATTTATTTCTTCCAAGTATTTTAAGAGTACCTTTTACCCCTAGTATATGCATTTATGTACACACTTCTTGGCTGGAGAGCTGTATTGGAAAGTTCAGAGAACTGCAAATTTCAGTGTTTCCGTTCATACATTGTTTCAGACCATGCAAATTAGGTAGGTTTTCTTCTAAATGTGAACTGAATCAAATTTCTCCCCCATCCCTATTCTGGGTCAATTTTTTAATTGTTAGAATATGATTTAGAAACTCACTGAAGTGTATTCAAAGATTATTGTATTATTTTTCAGCCTTCCATATTCTACTTCCATCCTGTTGAGAATGTTTCAGCATAGCAATCAATTATAATTACATTAAGTTCATATCCTTCATTTACCCATTCGCAAAACAGCCCGCAGAAGCTCTCTCTCTCAAGTCTTGCTCGTATCTGGATTGGAAAAATATGTATCCGTTGCTATTTTGCCAGCCTGTAGTATGGTACACATCCATTTCTGGTATTGCACAATAATATGCAACATTAAAATAAAAGTTTGCTGATCCAAATATTGCATGCCCATCTTTCATGTTTTTTTTTTAAAAAAATGCTAACATCCTGCAATTCAAATGAACATGACTAATCAAAATTACCAGCACATCCCCCCCGTATTGATGGCTGGAGGGGTTAGAAAGACATGTACATTTCTCCCCACTGGCCTTCAACAGCAGACAGGAGAACCTGGAAGGGGCTCTACCATGGCAGAGACCCCAACTTTGCCACAGTGGTCAGCAGTGGAAGGTGTGGTAGGGCAGCACTGCTCACCTGACCTCCAGTCGGTCAGATCAGTGCTGCTTCCTGGGAGGTAGAGGGGTTGGAGTGAGGTGATGGCAAGGTTGGCATGGTGGAAATGCACCAGTGGAGCCAGTCTGGTGCTGCTGCCACTGTATTTGCACGATAATGACCTCGCTGGCACCTTGGCCATCCCCCACATGTACCCATCTAAGCAGCAGCTATAAAACTGACTGAAGCTCAGGTGAGTGGTGTCGTCCCACCATGCTGTCCATCACTGATAGTCATGGAGAAGCTCATTGGCATTTTTGACAATATATTATTAAAGGATGTTAGCTGAAAAGGAAAGGAAGAGTTCCATTAATTACATACCTCTAAGTCTGGTTTTCTTAAAAAAAAAGAATGCCAACCTTTTTACTAGTTTGTGCTCCAAATCCTGGGTTCTGTGCTACCATCACATACATGCAACAGCCATACCCTGTGGTGACTCCTTGTGGACACCAAAGAACTATTATTGTCACACCTCCTTCAAACTTGTAGCAAAGTTCTATGCTATTTTGTGCCACAAACCCCAAGTTTCTGATATTGCCGTCAAGAAAATATTAGGATTGAGATCAATAATATTATAGCTACCAATGTGCTGCCCTTATTTTTCATTTAACACCACCACATAACATAACCATTACAGAACTTTGGCAGAGGCTTGGAGGAGATATGGCAATATTGTTGTCTTTTTGTGTTCACTAGGTATCACCTCAGGGTATATGTGCTTCATGTTTGTGGGTAGCCTCAGAAACCCAGGGTTTGTGGCACAACACAGCACGGAACAAAACTTTGGCACAGGCTTTGGAGGTGGATACCTGATTTTGGGGTTCATAATGGAGCTGAAGGGAAGAACATCTTGGAGAGAAAATGCTTCAAAGTCTGTGCAATTGCTTTGCATCTAATTTGGAGCTTAAGTGAATCAAGGGTAGGAGGAAATGAAGAGTGATGAAGCAGCTGGGACCAAAGCACTTGAGAAAAATGTAAGAAAAAGGCACATGCACCCATCTCCTGCCCTGGCTACAGTGTGCTGGAAAAACAGAAGCGACTCACCAGATGAGGTTGAGCTGCTACACTAGCCTCCCACCAAGTGGGTCACTGTTCCTTACCGGGAGGGAGAGAGGGAAGGGGTGAGGCAGTGGGGAGGTCAGTGCCATGCAAACGCACTGGGAGGAGCGACAGATTTGCACTGTATTGCTCTCCCCACTGCCTCTCTCCTTCCCCTCTCCTTCCCTGGAAGCAATAGCGTCAGCAACCCATCTTCTAGCGTAACAGCTATGCCAGATCCAGAAAGATGCTTCTGTGGAAAGGGTTAGCAAATGCTGGTAACTCTACCTCAGATCCTGCTACCATCATATGATTGCTCTGCCCATCTGTGTACATTTGTGTAGGGTGGGTAAAAATAACAATTCTGAAGAGGGAAACCAAGCTTCTTTTTAGACGATGAGATGTGTATGTGTTTGCACAGGCACCCATTTTAGGAAAGGGCATTTCCCATGTGTGAGAGAAGAAGGAATGTGTCATGTAAAATGATACTTGCTATCCACAGTATTGCTAGCATTTGTGTTAAAAATAGCTGTTTTTTTAATTTGCTGTCTTATCTACATGTTCCTGCCCAGAATTTACCATCTTCTGAGGCTCTTCTTCAGATGACCCCACTGGTTGAGATACAGCAGACAACTACTGGGGAAATGTTATCTCAGTGTTACTCCAGCTGTGGAATTCCCTCCCAAGAGACGACACCTCCTTTGATGCCATTTTGGCACTAGGGAAAGATTCCTCCCCCCTCCAGGTCTTTTAATTTTCAAAATGTAGGAATGTGTAATGGCTCTACCAATACATGATGAATAAATATTATCAGAATAGTTGCATTTTAAAAATAACTGGCTTACAGGTTTCTTTCTCCCCCCCTGGTCTTTTGTATCCCTGTTTCTTCAGTTCATTCAGAAACCCAGGATTTTGCTCTTTTCGGTTTCAGTAATTGCCATAAAGTATATTTGTCTGGAGTTATTCAGTATGACCCAGAAACTGATTTTTAAATATAATGTGTAATGTATCCGAGCTGAAACAAACTCAATATTATATATCGGAAATGTACAAAAATAGATGTTGACATTTTTTTCTCCCATGATATTGACACAAAGAGTGGTAGGTTAGATCTTCACATCCATGTTTGTTTATTTCAGGGACGGGAAACTGGTGGCCCTTCAGATGTTGTCCAGCTTCAGCTCCCATGAGCCCTAGCCAGCATGGGTGATGGTCAGGGATGATGGGAATTGGAGTCTAACAACATTTGGGAAACCACAATTTCACCATCTCTTGGTTTATTTACATATGCCATTTTTATACTTTAGCCAAGCCCTCTGGGTGGTTTACACAGGCTATAAGCCAATCAAACACAAAATGCAATAGAAGAGGTGCCTCCAATAGAAAATACATCAAGAAATAGATTTTTTTAAGAAAATCTTTATTTGTTCAATATCAAAAAAAAAAAGGAGCATAAAATCAGTACAAGGTCAGCATCACAGATGCAGAAAGCCAGCATAAAATCGTTGTAAAGCCAGTGTAAATAAACAGCAAAGAGAACAAAAAAGATTAGTTTGATGCATGTGGGTTAGATGACCTCACAGATACATTGAAAAAATATGTGAGGGGTAATAGGACCATGCAGGCTAGCCCTGCCTGCAACCTCACCCTCCACATTGAAACACATGTAGAGCTCTTTCACATGCTGGCTAAGTGCAGATATGGCTGCTGGGTGTGACTGCAGTGTGGGTGTGGCTAGCATCCATTTTTATTTATCTGTTTTAATGAGATTTATATACCAGTTAACTGAAAGAACCTCTAGGCAAAATACAAAAAATACATTAAAATCACTGATACAATCAGATGGTAGAAACAAGTTAGCCTAAGATAATAATAATTCAAAATAAAATCAGCAGTTTTAATATATACTTTATAAAATAAAATTATGTATTAAAATACATGTCAAACATGCCTGCTGGGAGGAAGGGTGGGATATAGATAGATAGATAGATAGATAGATAGATAGATAGATAGATAGATAGATAGATAGATAGATAGATAGATAGATAGATAGATAGATAGATAGATAGATAGATAAATGTCTGAGTCGATTTGCTTAACCACAAATGTTTAGCAGGTGCCTGCCTAATAATATGGCCCTTTGCCCAACCTTACATGTTCTTTCAAGCCATGGAGAGCCATTTGAACCTCCTGTAGTAAGATCACAAGGAAATTTCACTTGGGGATTTTTTTAATGAATGATCCCCTTTGTGGTAACAGATGGTACTGTTTATCATATCAGATCGGAATCTTGAGCAATGAAGCCGCTTTCAGATTCTGCACTGGCAGCGTGGCTGCTGCTGAGGAAGCAGTTAACGGTGGGTGTTTTTTCTGCATGAGAAACTGTTAAGTGGCTCCCATATGGTTCAAGACAAAACCAGAAGTTTCTTGACAAAGTCAAAACCAGTCTGCTTCTTGGGTGAACTGCTTTGCACAGATAATGCCCCATGTGGAAAGGCACTTATCATCATCATCATCAGTCTTTTTTGGTAAAAAAAAAATGAGGAGCTTGTATCAGATCTTGATAAAGTTCCATGGGTGCTGGCACAAAGAAGCTGCTATGGGCAACACTAAAAGAGGTGCTGGTACTCTGCACCAGCAAGTACCATCGCAAAAAAAAATCTGATGATGATGATTTATATACCACTTAATTGCCAAGGTGGATTCTAATTGGTTTCCAAGTATAAAACCAATTACAAAAAAGTATAAACTAACTTCTTGGTAGTTTGCCACCCTCAGAAACTTGGAGTGGCCTGGGAGAGGGCATTCTGTTTTGCAGCCCCTAAACTGTGGAACTCCTTCCCCACATAGGTTCATCTGGTACCTTCACTATACAGTTTTCTGCAAATGCTACAGATGCACCTCTTTACCCTAGCCTTTGACACATGGGCTGTATATTTTTGGGGCCCACACTACTTTGGTGATTGTGATTGTAATCCCAAGTTCAGATAATTGGTCGATTGCTTGTTTCGTATTCCCTCTGAAAGAGCAGTTTCATAGTCTCAGGGTAGTCCTGGATCCATCTTTGTCACTAGAGGCCCAGGTGACATCAGCGACTAGGAGTGCCTTTTACCAGCTTCAGCTGATAAGACAGCTGTGGCTGTTTCTGGACTGGAATAGCTGACCACTGTTGCCCATGCACTGGTAACCTCCAGGCTGCATTACTGTAATGTGGAGCTACCCTTGAGGTTGGTTCGGAAGCTGCAAGTGGTGCAAAATGCAGCATCACAACTGCTCACTGGGGCAGGGTATTGGCAATGTGTTACCCCACTGCTGAAAGAACTTCACTGGGTACCTATTAACTACTGGGCCAAGTTCAGGTTTCTGGTTTTGGTATACAAAGCCCTATGCAGCTTGGAACCAGGATATCTGAAAGATTGTCTTGCCCCTTATATACCCAGTCAATCACTGAGCTCTGCAGGTGAGGGCCTCCTGCAGATACCATCTTCTCAGGAGGTCCGTTGCACACAACATAGGAAGTGGACCTTTAATGCTGTGGCACTGACACTTTGGAATTCCTTTCCCTTGTTAGACAGGCACTACCGCTGTTATTTTTTTGGTGCCTATTGAAGACTTTCCTGTTTCAACAAGCCTTTTAAATTGAGATCTTATCCTAGTCTGTGTCTGTGCTGGAATTGCATTTTAAGGTGCTTTTAAAGGTTTTTTAAAAAAAGATTTTTTAAAAGGTTTTTGTTTAATATATTGTTGCCCACCTCCCCAATCTTCGAGCAGTGAGATCTCAGGGGTCCCTGTGCTCATCCAGGGTTTGGTTTTCTTTGGGAAAAAGGTCAGCGGAGACTGCAGTGTCTTTATGAAATATGGTTTATTTATGTACACACATTCCGACCTGAGTTTAGGATGGAGGGGTTCAAGGCATCAGCAGTCCAATATCCAGCTTTCCCATCTGTGTTACAGGAGGCATCCTAAAGCCATGGTGCTGAGTGATAGCCTCTCTGCCTGCCTCCAGTCCCCAGCCATTCTCTAGACAATTCTCAAAACACTCAAAGCACAAACTTCTGCTAGCCGCCAGGAAGGGGGGAGGGAAGGCTTTCCTGAAGAGTTTCAATGACAAAAGTGTCTTCCTGGCCCATTCACCAGTTGCTGGGCAACTGATAGACCCATTCTCCTACCTGGCCACTCTATTAGCTTAACAAAAGAGAGACTCATCTGACCAGCAGAGCGAGTTCCTCATTCCAAGGCACAGGATTCCAAACCAGAGTCTGGAAAGGGGACCCACAGGGATCATCCATTCCAACCCCCATGCTCATAACAATATTTTAAAGTCTTTTGTTTTTAAGAAGTTTTAGAGTGCTTTTGGTGTTTTGTTTGCTCCTGGGCTCCTTCTGGGAGAAAAGGCGGGATAAACTCTTTTAATATTATATTTTAGTGTGTTTTATTGCAATATGATCTGTTTTTAACTATGTATTTTGTATCTTCCTTTTATATTTGTTTAATTGTGATAGCCTATGGCTCTGAACAATAAAGACTTCATTCATTCATATTTTAATTGTTATAGTCCACCCTGAGACCTAGGCTGAAGGGCAAATTCATCATCATTGTCACACATAATAAAAATGCACAATGAAATAATTCCATCAAAACATTAAAATAAACACCCACAACTAAAATATACAATAAAACAATCCCATTACACAGCACAACAGTTATAAACAGCAATTAAAACAGGAGGATCAGGTCATGAGATCAGGGGAATGCTTGTCTAACAAGGTGTCTCTTCAGGAGCCTGCAGAATGCCTTGTGGCTACTGCTGTAATACCTAAACTAAAGGGTCTTTGGATCTTTCAATTTGTTGTAAATTCTATATGATTTTGCCTTACTGCCAGCTGAATTATGTAATGGTGGTGGTGGGGATCTTAAGCATTGCTTTTTATTTGCTTTGCGATATTTTGGGGTTTTATTGCAAATTCCAAACCGCTCTGCAATTTTCTAACAAAGAGTGATATATAAATGAAATTATAAATAAAATAAAATTACAGGGAAGCCTCAGTTCAGAAGCCTGCTTCCTGATGTGGTGAATCCCTAGTGTTACTATTGGCAGAAGATGTTTCTGTTGTGAAACCAAGAAGGAATATGGTCTGCCTCAAAAGTGGATGAATTGGGCATGCATCTTTGGAAGATTTTTGTTGATTCTTGAGAAGCAAATCCAAGTTCTGCTAGCCATAGTTCTAATTTCATCATAAATCCTCTTAGGACCATTGCACACATTATACTGCGGCAACCTGGGTTCACCTGCACACCCAGAAAGAAGACTTCAGAGATAAGGTATGTGGAGAACAGGTCATATTTATTATATAACATGAATAGCCAATATAAATTTTGTTGGCTATTGGCAGCCAATACAGCCAAATTATGAAAGCGCAGGCAGGTAGAGTCTGGGTAAGTCAGATAGGGATGCATCCCTTCAATCCCCGGGCATGATCGCTGTAACAGGCCTCCACCCCCAAAGAGGAAGTGGCAAAATTATCCATCCCCTGCTAGGAAAACCTAGGGCATGAGTACCTGACTTGGGTGCATTACCCCTGCTGCCCCGTGTTCATCAAAGTGCACATTCCAGGCCCCAAGGAATTGCCACCAAGGAACCCGCCAAGCCAGTCAGCAATGGAAGGTGGTTGGAAAGTGCTCTTCACCCAAATATGCCTAAGGGTACTAAATCTTACCATTCATAAAATGCACTCACCTGCCCACACTAAATGCCAGTCCAAAAAGAACAGAAGCAAATTAAGTAACAAACCACATCCCACAGACCATTAGAATTCTAGGCAATGTGGAGTAGGTGGGAAAAGAAGTCCAGCCAACTTCCATTGCTGACTGGCTTGGTGGGTTCCTTGATGGGAGCTCCTGGGAGCCTGGAATGTGCACTTTGATGAATTAAGGACACACACACACAAGCATTAATATAAAAATCCCACTCATGAATGGTGGCTATCTCAGCCTACACTGCCACAGGGTGGGAGGGCAAGCACTGCATGAAGAAGGAAGACCAATGAGAGGGCGCCGCTTCCTTCAATAGCAGGATGTCAACTCCCTTGTGATTGGACAGGGCCCCCACACCAAATCCCACTCCACCCCTCCCTTCAGGAGTATGTCTCTTAAGACTTTCTATTAATTAGGATGGGGCAAATTCACCTTCATCTTAAGGATGGGAATGGCATTACTACCAAATGGATATTCAAGAATGTATTCACAGCTCCCTCATGAATATCTGTGTTTGATACATTCACACTTTAAATATTTAGGTACACTTCAAAACACCTTAAACACTTTAAAATGTATATCAATGAGACTGACATGAGTTGGTAACTGCTGTGTGTAAACAATCCAATAATTTGCATTCTGGACATGGTCTGAGTGATCTCATCACCCCTGAAGTGTCATGCTGCAATCCTGAAGCATCCAACCATGCTCAGCTACTGGATCTTTAGAAAAATAAAGGAGAGGGACATATACTTCTGTCTCTTTCCTGTCTATAATTTCCCCACATCTATCCATTTCAGAGTGCAGATATGTGGCACCCTAATTCCATTATTTCTGATGTTCTTGCTACTTGGCTACAGAATTTGTAACAGAGTTTCATTTCAGCACATTCAGAATTGCTTCACAATAATATAATTGCTGTACAGGGAGATATACTGATCAGTTGCCTCTCCCTTGGGGAAGTGGATTCCTTCCCAAGGAAAGATATTGGCTAACAAGCAAGCTAATTAAGTTGTCATTCTCTCAAGCCATGTGATCAAACTCTGCTACAGGTTCTTTCTCTCTTCTGTCCCCTGGGTATATCTGGCCAAATTGTCTCCCAAGAATTCTCACTATACCTGTCCATCTTGAGGCAATCTTATGACTCACACACTGTTTGTTGAGGAGCCTCTTAATCCCATCTGTCAAGAATGTTTGGCTTTATATGAGAGCATAGTTGAGTGAAATTTGTTGACCTGTAATAATAGTGTGAGGAGGAGAGGTCTAATTAAACGACTATCCCTCTAATCTTAGCCTTGCAAGAAATCTACTTCTACATGAGACCTGCAGAAAAGCAAAAACAAAAAAAGCAGGGATTTTCACATAGTATCATTCTTGCACTGCATAATCAATGTTTCCTTAGTACTCATCCCAGGAGAAAATCGGTCATTGCTTCCTTTTTATTACACCCAGAAATGGTGTCATGCCAATAAAATTACCATAATCCTCAGTTATTTTCATGAGGAAAATGAGACTATGCTATCTTAAAATGGCCTGGACTAATTTGTTGTGTGGCTACAGAGGCAGTCACCAACGCAGTACATCCCAGAACTGCATATGTAAAAGCCATATGGAAGAGTATTTTTACTTGCTATGTAGCATATTCCTTTGTGATCCTCCTGATCTATGCAACAGTTGTCCAATGACTCCAGAGACTGGTCTGACAGCTGCAGGCTGCCAACTGTATTTTTCAGAGGAAAACACCTAAGTTTGGGGGGTATATGAAACCAGCCTTCCAGCCATAGCACACCATCCAATCTTCTCCATCCTAGTTAAAAGCCTCTGAAGTACAGCATGGTAGAGAGCCAACACAAAATGGCAGCCAGGGATTGCAATGGAATGGGCAGAAGCATTCATAGTTGAATGTAACTAACGCTGTCCCCACTTGATTCATTGCAATTTCAGGGTCTCTCCAGATGTCCTTTTCATTGTGCCTTCATGATAATCTCAGCTCATGATGCTATCAGGGCAACCACATGCAACCATGCTGTCAATATGATTTGCAGCTGCAAAAGCTTTCAGGTGGCCATAATGCTTCATTTCCCATTGGTGCATTTTCTGTAACTTCCTGCTGAAATCCTGTAACTTATCATACCATAAATGTTCTGGGGTGGGATCATCCCAGCTTTGTTGTGCTAGAGTCCCTCCAGGTAGCAATAATGTAGTAGCTTTGGAGAAGCATCACAGAACAGCTAATAAAGCAGACTAAATCTACTGCTAATGCACTATTATTGTGTCAAGAACATGTTGCAGAATATACCTGCAATAAAACACCAATCTGGAGCGGCCCAAAGCGTGAATTCATATCAAGGCATTTTTGAGTAATAGTTGCGTGTCCAAATGGACACCCAGACCTAGCTCTTGAACAGCCAGTGGGCACAAATGGACAGAGGGAGAGGGGCAATGCAGCAGGGAGGTTGATGCGGTACAAACATACCAGCAGGAGCACCAGATTATCTCTGCCAGACCTTCCTCCCTGCTGCTTCACCCCTCCTGCTCTCCCTCTTAGTAAGCACATAAAATTTAATCAACATACCAAGAACACAAATTGGAAGCCACTGAAACACTGACTAGAGGTATGAAATTTTAATGAAATTGAATAGAAACAGCAGAGCATAGGGGCACATTGTATATCGGTGTTCTGTAAACTCCTTTGCGGAAATATAAAGCATTGTTGTTTGACTACAAATGAAATAACAAATATAATCTTTTCAGTCCTGGCACAGTCATTAACCAAAATGGAGACAATAGTGAAGAAATCAGAAGAAGGCTAGGACTGGGGAGGGCAGCTACGAGAGAACTAGAAAAGGTCCTCAAATGTAAAGATGTATCACTGAACACTAAAGTCAGGATCATTCAGACCATGGTATTCCCAATCTCTATGTATGGATGTGAAAGTTGGACAGTGAAAAAAGCAGATAAGAGAAAATCAACTCATTTGAAATGTGGTGTTGGAGGAGAGCTTTGCACATACCATGGACTGCGAAAAAGACCAACAATTGGGTGTTAGAACAAATTAAACCAGAACAATCACTAGAAGCTAAAATGATGAAACTGAGGTTATCATACTTTGGACACATCATGAGAAGACATGATTCACTAGAAAAGACCATAATGCTGGGAAAAACAGAAGGGAGTAGAAAAAGAGGAAGGCCAAAGAAGAGATGGATTGATTCCATAAAGGAAGCCACAGACCTGAACTTACAAGATCTGAACAGGGTGGTTCATGACAAATGCTGTTGGAGGTCGCTGATTCTTAGGGTGGTTATAAGTAATAATCAACTTGAACGCACATAACAACAACAAAATCCTTCTTCTGTGATCTTAATTCTCTGGCATTAGAGGATTCAGGGATTTTTTAAATTTTTATTGTATACTGTGTGGGGGTTTTTATTGCTTTCTTTAAGTAACTGCAAAACAAAAATAGAAATAAACCCCAAATATATTTTGTAAACCTAAAACAACTGTATTTTTAACCTGTTTTTCTGAATCCTGAAATTAGAGTTTTAAAGATGATGGTGATGATAGTTTTGCCTTTTAATTCATGTATTTACTGATTAGTGGGCAGGCTAGTAAGAATTTTGCTATGGTAGTAACTTGTGTTTGAACCACTCAGTCCAGATGTCAGGGCTTGTATATGGTAGAGAGGCTTCCATGTGCAAGCCATTTCAATGAAAAAATGGATACCCAGTAACAATCCCTTAAAAAAAATACCCTATTCATACAATATGACAGCATTTTGTATTGTTTGGTGTACATAATGTTCTCCGCAGTACAAGTGAAAATGTGTGCAATTCTACTTCTAGTAAAACACTGTGGAAAAGCAGCTCTATCTCAATGGTGTGTTAATTTAAATGTACAATTGGTGGCAAGATCCCATTATACACACTGTGAAGCAGTTCTGTATATGGTATTCATGCATGATGGCATGCATAGTTCTTTTTCTTACCCCAGTGCAAATGAGAGGCCCTTGATTTTGCACCAAGCTAGTCATGCAGAAGGAAGGCACCTGGGCCTTCATTCACAAGAGCATGTTAACATGAATGACTACAAGAGCCCCTTTCATGCATTAGTCAGGAAGGGGTATCACGTGATCACTGAGGCACAAGGCCATGCTTCTGCCCCCAGCATTGCATGACCAATCTAGCCTCCCTGCTTTCCACTCCATCAGTCCCACCCACCCCTCTGCTCCCAACATAGTTCTCCAAGGACATTTCCATGTACCTCCTTGACCTTCTCCTCTGCCTCTACGTTGCTGCTGCTTCCTTCTTCATCCGTAGCTTCCCCCCTCCTCCAGGCTCCACTGTTGTTGCTCTTGTGGTTTAATTGGATCTGGAGGGAGAGAGGCAAAAGTGCTAGGGGTGAAAGCTCAGGTTACCCATTACGCAGATCAAACAGGAGGAGATATTCAGTTGTATCCAACAAAGTCATTACATGAGCGGAATTACTTCTGCTCAGGCAAAAGAACTCCTTCCCATACAACCCCAAATATGCTCTGGTGGTTCCCCAATGCTCCTGAGCACATTTGTTTTTTTGGGGGGGGAATGTAGGGGCACATGGGGGGAGGAGAGGAAAGAGAAGATCCATTGTGAGAGCAAAAGTCATTCTATTCATGGATTTAACCTATTTGAGGCTTTTTGCACACTGGGGTATTTCAGCACCATTAGAGTCATATTATCTCATGTTGCAGCTATTTCTTTCTTTCTCTGTATAATGTTGCTATGGTTTTATAGTTTTTAAATATTTTATAGTACTGATCTTTGACCGTAATAAATGACTCATTGTTTGATTGATTGAACCCATTCTGTGTGGATCTGAGCTACACAGCTAACATGCATGGGTGGTTCAGTGTATGCCCAAAACACCCATGTGGAAGCACCCTTTGTCATACCATCAGCCTGTCTAGCTCAGCATTATGCACCAAATGCATTTGGTCTTTGGTACAGATGGATGTTTGTCATATCAATTTATTGACTAGTTATGCATATGGACATGTTATTTTAATCCATTTTTGTATTCAAGTATCTATAATTTATCTCTTCATTAGATTTGATAGGTAGTTGTTTACATAATTCTCATTTCTGCCTCTGCCCAGTTTGTTGTTTATGCTTGGCCCAAAACGTAGCCGCATGCTCCACAGTGAGCAGAGCCAATATGAACTGGCTGCTGAGTATGATTAAATTGCAAATCATATAATGGCCCTAAAAAACTCACTTCTTTCTTGTGTCTATGGCAATGCAACACCTATAGTTGTTTTAATTCTTCCACAGTACTGATGCTAACTCTTGGTCCTTACAATCTTCTTAAAACTTTTTATCACATTTATACCTTGTTAGGGGAAAACACAGAGAGAGATGCACAAAAATAGATGCAAAGTCATCATGCTTATGCTAAATGGAGCTTAGGTTTGGTGGCATTTGAAATGCATATTGGCAAATCCATTATTCATTGGATGAAAAAACATGCATACAGAATAGGTCATGAAAGAGGCTATGAAATGTAGGCCTCCACAGAATAAAGGCACTAGTTTCTCACATTTCAGATGCCAGAGTCAGAAGAAGCTGGGAAAGCATTGGCAGACATACTTTTTTTAATGAGGTAAGGCTTCAGTTCTGTTAGGGCCCTTACAGACAAGACTTTTGTAATGTAATAACTGCTGGGGAGAGGTTGCCCAGATTTTTCTACATGTTCCACATGACACTGTTATCATTCCATCATGATTCCAGAATAGTGCAGTCTTCAAACCACTCCTTCTTTTATTGCAAAATTCCCAACATTTGTGAAAGATCTGGAATGGTTCCACAATATTTTCATTGTATTGAAGGTGTTTTGTGCAATTTCCTGCTTATGTGTATGGCAGTGAGGGTGGGGGTTTGGGTGAATTCCATTCCTTTCCCCCATCTTTTTTTGGTGAAAGACATATCACTGCAGTATCTAAAATGGTGGACTGCTCAGAGCAGCCCAGTGAACTCAAGTAGTTCCTGCTGTCTGTTCTCCTAATCTCCTACAGGGTCAGAATTCTGGAAAACCATGAAAGGCTCCCAGAAACCTGTGGGCATGCTCATAACTCAACTATTTTGTTTTATTTATTTATTTATTACATTTACATCCCACCTTTCCTCCAAGGAGCTCAATGTGGCATACAAACATGGTTCTCCCCACTCCCATTTTATCCTTACAACAATCCTGTGAAATAGGTTAGGCTGAGAGACAGTGACTGACCAAGATCACCCAGTGATCTTCATGGCCAAGTGGGGATTTGAACCCTGGTCTTCCAGGTCCCAGTCTGACACTGACCACTAGACCACACTGGCTTACTGGTTGGTGGAATGAGGGAATGGAAAGGGTGTGACTACAGGCACAGACCTTTTCTGTCTGAACTAGGGTTGGGTGAGAATTTTGATTCCGTTTGCATTTCAAGCAAAATTTATCAAATTTGCACCTTCTGAAACAATATGAGAACTGAAACACAGCCATCCTTTGAAATTTGCATTTATTAGAATTTTGGGATGCAGTTCGCCAACTAAATAATATTTACAAAAATGCACGCAGTGGGGGAAAGTGTGCATGAAAATGAATATATGAGTGAAAAAAACATGCAAAAAAGGCATGATATGATGAGAAATGGCTTGCAAAAATTTGTAGCTTTGTCAAAACTGCCTACAAAAATGTGTTTATTTGGAGAAATTTTAGTGAAAATCATGGAGAATTTTCATGAGGATTTTTTTGAAAAAATTGCAGATTGCTGCAGAAATGTAGGGGACTAAATTTAACATTAGAAAAGTGAGAAACTGAGAGAACCAAAATTGACAGATCTTTCCATCCCTAGTCTGAACACATCCCATCTTGGTGTGGATGGAAAAAAGCACAACCACCGTTCAGTGACATGCAACTGTGGTGGTGTGGACAGTCAGCTACAATTTGGCTTCAAAAATTATTGAATCAAACAGCCATTATAGCACTCTGTAAATGGTGCATCAGGAAGCACCCTTAGTTTCAGAGAAGGAAACAAACATTCACTGACATGGAGGCAGACTAACGACTATTATGTGTATAAGGCAGACCCTCAAGGATATAACAGTGTGAGGCAAAATTATAATTGAAAAACGTGCTATCAAATCATACCCTTCCTGGAGGGCTTTGGACTAATGCAGTGCATATTTCTGCACTGATTTCTTTAACAGTAAAAATGACTTTAAAAGAAGTAGACCTCACCTATGTTAGGGACTCAAGGCTTGCCGAGGAGGAGGAGGTGGGAGTGGGGGGCACTGAACGCTGCTTTTCTCCTTTCCTTTCCAAAAGGAAAACAGCCAGTCTCTGCTAAACTGAAAACTGACCAGCCTCAGTCACAGCAGAGGAGGAGAAGGCAGCAAAAGGCCCATCCATTCCTAACTGCGAAGTCCACATTTTCCATATTTGGTTAGTGGTCTTGAGATCCATACAAGTCCTGTTTGTAGTTGGATTATTGTGAAAACCCAATTAACAAGCACCCATATGTGTGGGCTTTTTTTTTTGCTTTAGCATTAGCCACTCCCCTAAGTCCACCCCTTTTCAGTGATTGGTCCATAATGGTCATTTGCTTTTTGTACACTTTTTTGGAAGAGCGCAGAAACATATATCTCTTTTTTTATTTCCCACACATGCACAGGTTTGTGGATGTGCTATTGGGTGGGAAAGAGACAAGGAGTTTGGCATATGATGGAGGAACGTCCATGGACCACCTATTGCAGGAAAATCTGCAGCATTGCGTCCGAGTGCATGGATGTTAATACGATTGGTTATTGGTTTAGGAAAACATTTTTTTGGTGGTATTTCTAATGTAGATTTGTGAACACAAAAATCTGTACTAGCATGCAACATCATATGGATGACAACAAATTAACGAGGACACAAAGCTATAACATTGCAGATTATACAGTGGTATGGACAGGCCCAAAGCCATTTTCCTTTCCTTTATTGATATTTTTCTTTTAAAAATATTGATATTTTCTTCAATCAATATCAATATTTTGGGTGAGGGGAAAATCAGACCAGTAAAAGCAGCACATAGCAGACAAAGAATTAACTCACATCAATACTGCCTGTTAGGTTGACAGAATGCTTTTGAAGTGGCACTGGCTAATGGATCCCATCCCTAGTGGCGTCTGATGCCCATTAGGACTAGAGGGGCAGAAGGCTGGGAGACCAACTGTAGGTGGAGCCAAACCAACGACAGACAGAGCCAAGTAATTTTCATTTATTCCTATCCTCTCTGCTGAGTTCTACAAGGAGCGACACAGACTAAGGAGGGGGAAGTTGACAGGCAGTACCACCTGCTGCATTGATTGTAAGAAAGAAGGCAAGTAGGTGAGGGCTGACTGATGGCAAACTGAGGTTGGTGGGGCAGTGCCCCATTTGCCCAAAGGGACCAGCCTCCAGTGATCCTGGAAATTCAGCATGCATGGATGTTGCAACCGCAAAGTGGATGCTCACATATATGACTGTCATCTTAACCACACTTCCTTGGAAGTGAGATCTGTTGAAATCAATGTCACTTTCTTTCCATTAAATGTATATAGGGACTGGATTAGGAAGTTATACTTTTCATAGAGGTGTATAGCAAGTGTCAACCGCTTCTTTTAACAACACAATCCTATACGTCTATACTTGGAAGTAACTCCCAATTTTAAGCTATCCTAAACACACTTACTAGGGAGTGAGTCTCACTGAGTACAGTGGGACTTACCTCTGAGGAAGCATGCGTAAGATTGCATCATTAACTATCTGTTAAAAACAAAGAGAAGACAAAATTCTAGATATCCAGCTAAGAAGGCAGGAAGTTATTTGTTGTATATAGTTGTGATTTATGGCAACTAAGCCATTTCCCAAAAGAGAGTTTTTCTTTTTACTGGAAGTGGCTCAGTGGGTGGGCTACGCTAGCTTCTTGGCAGGTAGGTCACTGTTGCTTACCAGGAGGGGGAGGGCAAGGTGGCAGAGAGGTTGGTATGTTGCGAATGTGCTGGCAGAGCCAATCTGGTGCTCCTGCTGGTGCATTTGCACTGCATCAACCTCCCCACAGCCTCACCCCCTCCTTCCCAGTCAGCAACTTTGACTCACCTACCAGGAAGGTAGCATAATGGCTCTGCCCCACCTGGTGAGCTGCTTCTGCTTTTGATACTTTTTGCAAGTTGCATAAGAAATGGCCTGCAAATTAGAGAGGGTTCGCTGGCTAAGGTGGAAAGGAAAACATCTTTGTATTTTTGCATGCTGTCAGACAAGAGATGGCTGTATTTGTTTTTCTTTTCACAAAAGGGTTTTGAGTGAATCCTTTAAAAGAAGACATGTGGTTAACACTTTATGATTAAGTAGAGCAGATCAAAATATTTTGGCAATAAGCTTATTTTATTAGACAACAAGACATTTTTATTAAAAATAAACAATTTCAGAGAGAAATACATGAAGTACCAATGGATTCCAAGACAACAGAGATCAGCATTTAGTATTAACAGGTCAGTTAATGCTGTTCTTCATGGACGATGGGGATTGCCAAACATTCAAGATGAACCATGGACTCATGAACCATAATCCTTAATATGAAGGTGTGTGATTTGGTAGGTAGAAATTTTCAATCCCCTGAAGCAAGACCAACCCTACCATTAAGCAGAGTGACACAGCCACCTCAAGGACAGATGTGGGATGTTTGTGGGGATGCAGAAGAGACAGCCCCCCAAGCCATTCTTCCTGACCCTCCCCAGCCATTCTACTATGTTTGAGGACAGAGCTGTGTGTGTCACACAGACTGCCTTGTAACTCATAGCCTATTCTACCGCCCTTAGTGGAGAATGGCCTGTTGTGAGTGTTGAAGTAAGATTCAAGTTACTGCAAGAGCCAGTGAGATGGGGGTTAGAGTGTTGGACTAGGACCTGGGAGAGCAGGGGTCAGATCCCCACTCAGCCATGAAGCTCATTGGATGACCTTGTGCCAGTCACCATCTCTCAGTCTAGCCTACCTCCAAGGGTTATTGTGACAATAAAATGAAAGGTGTGGGAGAGAACCATGTACATTACCTTGAGCTCCTTAGAGGAAAGGTGGGATCTAAATGTTATGAATGAGTCTTGTTAACTTCTGTATGTGGAATTTGGCGGAGCCATCTTGTTCACCTCAGACAATGCACTGTTTTGAGTCATTGTGACGTGACAAGCTGTACGTAGTGCAATTCCCTCTTCTACACAACAATGCAGTACTGTACAATAAAAGTTTAGGAGTCTAAATTTTGAAAGGCTGGCCATGAGGAAAGGATTGTTATGTACTCCTGCTCAGTGAGATCTCCAGGAGAAATGCTACAGGGATTAGTTTCGCTCGGATGAGACTGCACTGGAGATTTTAGTTGTCTTTGTAATATGCAAGCAGAGCACAGTGGGAAAGCAAACAGACTCCTGCAGAAGCCAGTACACTGGGAATGGTACTGCATGAGGGTTCTCCACTAGTGGACAGCACGGTGGAGCAGTGGCACCTACCTGACCTCCTGACAGCCAAGTCACTGCTGCTTACCGGAAGGCAGAGGGGGAGCAGCAATGTGGCTGGGAGGTTGGTGTGGTGCAAACACACCAGCAGGAGTGCCAGATTGGTTCGGTCAGTGCATTTGCATCAGGCTACCCTCCCTGCTACTTCACCCCTCCCACTCTCCTTTCTCTTGAGCAGCAGCGACTCGGCTGTCAGGAGATCAGGTAAGTGCTGCCACCCCACCACGCCATCCACTACTGGGTTGCTCAAACAAAGCAACAATACCCCAAGACTTTCTATCATCAGTTCTCACAGCCCCGTCTCTCTACTCAAGATCTGCCCGCTGTTAGTGTCCCTAAATCATTTTTCTGCCCTTCCTACTAGATGAAGTGTGGCACAGGAGCCTAGGAAGCTGTCTTAAACCACATTAGCCTGTTTGCCCATCAAGACTTGTATTGTGTATTCTGGGACCAGCTCTCCAGAGATTCAGGTCTTTTCTACCAACTGCCATCTGATCCTTTTCACTGGAGATGCTGGGGATTGAACCTAGGAACCTCTGCTGGCAAAGATTGTGCTCTACTGCTGAATGGCCCCTCCTCCAAAGGGAGAGGAGAGAGATTTCCAGTTAGGGAACACCAGCCAGTTGCCCCTGATAATCAGCAAGTCATCAACATCTTAACAAAGGATGTTTTCCCAGCAACTCCAATAGTATTAAGAATCAGTGATGATGTCATTCAAACTGTTCTGTGATTCAACAGTGCCCACCCACCAAGCCTTCTGTCTTCCTGTCAATGGAGGTTTCACTTAGAAAAATGGCAGATGACGTGCAAAATGTTGTTGGTGATAGAGATGGTTTTATTGATTTTGTATTACTCCGCACACACACCCTCCAAGTATAAGAATTACGAGCAAAGTGTCCATATCTCAGTGCAGCTCTGAAGAACGCAGTTGCAGCATACTGATAAGGCAGCATTGCAAAACAAACCCCAGTGACATTTCATATCCCAATGAGAGATGCAGTGCTCACTACCAGATCTGATAAAGTGGACTGCCTTCAAGTTGATTCCGACTTATGGCAATGCTACAAATAGGGTTTTCATGGTAAGCGGTAATCAGAGGTGGTTTACCATTGCCTTCCTCTGAGGCTGAGAGGCAGTGACTGGCCCAAGGTCACCCAGTGAGCTTTGTGACTGTGTGGGGATTTAAACCCTGGTCTCCCAGGTCGCAGTCCGACACCCTAACCACTACACCACGCTGGCTCTTACAACTCCTGAGAGAATCCACTGAGAAAACATGTGTTGTGCTTCCTTGCCCCGGTGATTAGCATGAATATGCATCGCAGGTAAATTCTCTTTTCAACGGATGGCAGGGTCTCTGCAAGACTGAAAGGCAGCAAGAAGCCAAACTTCCACTTTTTCAAACTGTCAAGGCCTTTGCTTCTTTTCCCTAAAACTGCCTCCACTTGAGAAGACTCAGGATGAATGGCTTGGTACAACTTGTAGGTTAGCAAAGGGACAGCTAAATAACTGCTGAAGGAATTACAACTGAGTTTGTATGTCCACACAACATTTGATCTACAAAAGTCAACACAACTCACTAGCCATTAGTACAGGCCCTTACAAAGGAATTGGGGGGGGGGGAAGGACTCTGCTACCACATCCCAAGCCCTAGTGGCTTTTGCCAGCAAGGGCAGAAGGTGATGTGTGTGTTTGTCACTATGTCACCTCCAGGGTGGTATAACTGAGAAGCCCGGACTGGACCCCTCTCAGGGAATGAAGCAACGGTGGCTCCAGTAGATCCATGGGCACCTCTGCTCTGCTGTGTCTTGCCCCCAAAATGGGGTGGCGGAGGTGCAGGACAGGAGTGGAGCAGAGCCACCAATGGATCTCCTGGCTTCAAAGTTGCTGCAGTACACTTGCTGCTGTTAGAAGTAATGCAATCAGTGGTAGCTTTCCACCTGCTGTGCTTTCTGTAGGACCTATGTAGGCATGGGGGAGATGTCCATGGAGGAAGACCCACCTCCATTAGTGGAATCCAGCAAAGGTTCATGGACAGGCACTCTGCCGTATTATAACTCCCTCCAGCAGCAAAGATCAGGGAATTATGATTACACTCTTAGTGCAAAAAGATTTCACTTCCAGCTATCAACTGAATATTACATGAGGAAATTGGACACACCTGGCATGTGAAAGTTTGTAAGCCAAGTCAAACTTTTCAGAATTCTTTTTAATGAGTTTTATTAACAAAGGTGCAATGAATGCAAAAGAAAACAATCAGTCAACATAAATAAAGTGATCACTTCCACTTTGAAGAGAAAAAAAGGTATAGTGTACATTAAGCAGTAAGGAATAAGCACGTGAAAATGTATTTAGCCAAGTTAATGGGGTATATGAAAAGATGGGCCATGATCAATACATCGTAATGCATTGTATCGTAAAGGAACACCAAGCAGCCTAAAAAGTACCAGTTTTGACCAAGCCTCTGGATAGCCAAGGGGAATGTGAGCTGCCTTCATCCATGGAGATAAAGTCAAGTACTTGGATTCATAGAGCTGGAAGAGGCCTATAAGGCCATTGAGTCCCCACCTGCACTATACATTTAAGACAGTATCATACCACTCAAAACAGTCATGGCTTCCCCCAAAGAATCCTGGAAACTGTAGTTTGTTAAGGGTGCTGAGAGTTGTTAGGAGACCCTGTTCTCCTCACAGAGCTACAATTCCCAGAGTTCCCTGGGAAGAGGGATTGACTGTTAAAGTGGTATAATACTGTTGTAAATGCATAGTGCAGATAGGACCTATAATAAAGGCCTTTTCATATTCCATTGGCCAGGGGTGGGATCCTTCAGCCTGTGGACAAAATGCAGCCTATGCACCTTTGGCTCTGTCTTGCAGTTCCTCTTCCTCAGCCTTTCTCCCCACCCACCCGAAGTCTAATTGCCATCCTGGAGAGAATGGTCAAAGGGTGAGATAAGGGGAGAGAGCACAGCTGAAAGAGAGAGGGAGAGAACGGGCAAAAGAGAAGGGGGAAGAGAGACAAGTCTAGGGATTGCATGACTTCACCAAGGTTCAGGAGCAGCTCTGGGATTGCCTAGTGCTTTTTAAGAGTCACCCATTGGGATGTTTGCTTTGCTGTTTTTGAGCTAAGATGACTTATTCATGACTTGGATAAAAGGTAGGTGAAATTTTACAGAGCTGAAGACGGAAAGTGCTTCTCGGAATGGCACATCAACAGGCAGCAAACAGGCAGTGGCCCTTTCCTCTTGTCATACACACATGGGATAACAATCCAATAAAATTGTGTATGTTACTAACTAGGATGTTGCCAAGACTTGGTGTTTCCTGC
The DNA here is from genome assembly GCF_030035675.1 of Rhineura floridana. Taxonomy (NCBI): domain Eukaryota; kingdom Metazoa; phylum Chordata; class Lepidosauria; order Squamata; family Rhineuridae; genus Rhineura; species Rhineura floridana. The sequence continues at coordinate 133,499,843 of NC_084480.1, forward strand.
CTTTCCCACTAGTCAATGGGTGTCAACTTCCAAAGGAAGACAACAGAGATTTCCAGACATTTTATTGAATAAAATGTATAGTCCACTTGATTGTAATAAAACCTCCATTAGTTCCAATTGAGCTTCTTTTATTATCAGGACAGAATTATGACCCAGAATTCTTTTCCTAGCCAGATGATAATACGAGCTGGAAAGAATTCACCTAATCTCTCTCTCTCTCTCTCTCTCTCTCTCTCTCTCTCTCTCCCCCCCCGCCTCCAACTGCATCAATTTCTAATGTGATAATTTGTTGCTGGGCAGTATCTCAGTACTTTCACTAGTTTCATTAGTTTCTGTGTGTAATAACTCTGCTGTCCTTCTCCTCTCAAGTTAACCCAAAAGAAATATTTCTGTCTCAGCATTAAAAGCCATGTTTGTTAGAAGCAAATTGGAATGAATTGGCTTTTCACTGTGTGTTCCATTAAGATAATAACGACTGCGTTGGAAAACACCATCATGTAAATGCTACCTGAACGAGATGTCCAACCTTGTACAATCATTTTAGCCTTTCCTATGTATGTTTTGCTGGTTATTTTCAGGGGGGGGTGTTGTGATGTTCCTATATTAATGTATATATGGTAAGTGTGGGTTGTTTAGAAGATACATGGTAAGTGGAGTGAAAGAGGAGGGGGAGTGAATGGGCAGTAGAATGCTAGATGATTGGCTGAGTGTTTAAAATTGCTGAACGTATAAAAGGAAGAGGGAGAGTGGAATCTGGGGGGAGAAGAGAGGGTTGTTTGGTAAGTTTGAGAGAGTGGTTTGCCAGGAAAGAGTGGAGAAGGAGGGGGGTGGAGTTCGGATTAGTATTGAGTAAAACCATATGCTTATGTGCCTTAAGAAGAAATCTTGTTAATCTTGTTAGCTTTGTTATCTTTAATAAATACTTAATTTGGTTTACCAAAGGCCTGATCCTTGGCTGGGATTTCACAGACCAGAAGGGAGGGTAAGGTAATGACCAAGGCTGAAGGGAAACTGTAACAAATGGTGGCAGCGGTGAAGAGAATAACAATACCAGTATTCAGAGTCTCTGGGAATACTAGTATTAGGACGTGACTGGTAGTTGCCTAGCAGGGGGATCTGTTGAGATCTGTGCTAGAGCGGGGAGAGAAACAATAAAAAAGGACAGTCCGGACCGGTGGAGTCCCTGGTGGTGCCTAGTGACAGGCAGTAGCCACGCGCAGGTAGGAACCTGACAGGGAGAGCCAGGGAAGGGCGTCACATGTGTGTCTTTGTTTCTCCTCCAACCTGAGCAAAGTTTGGCACAATGGAAAAAGGGAGCAATCATGGGTGGAACATTGGCACAGCTGCTCCTTACAGGTTTCTAATCCCACAGGCTTTTCAAGTTGATTTTGTTCATCAAGCAAAGCAGAATTGGAGAAAACATGCTAGCGTTCCCTGTTTCTCCAAAGGTGGTCCCCAGAGTCCCATCCATCAAAAAGAGTGAGGATCTTCAGAACAGCAGACCATGAATTGCAGCTCTTCTGATAGAGGAACGAACAACTTCAAGGGTTTCCTGCATCATATGTTTTATTTGTTGGCTTCCCTGCTAGTAAACGAACTGTCCAAGAGCAGGGAAGAAAAACTGGTTCATAGCCAGGAACAACAGGTGGTGGTACCTATGTTAACTCTCTAAGAGCAGTCCATGCCATCTGTCACTCAGTGATGTCAGACAGAGAAGTGAAGCTGAAGTCACATTGCAGTTCACACTGTTAGGCCACTCTCCATCCACAGCACACTTGGGTTACCACAGCAAGATCTTGAACATAAAGGAAGGCCTATGCTATCTGTAAAGCTGTCATTTCCACATGATGAGCTATGCATTACTTTGATCTATTTGTTTGCTTACAATGTTTAAATTCACATCTGTGTCTCACCCTTCCTCTGGAGAAGAGCCCAGAGTGATTTATAGTATAAAACTACACAAAACTACAGTCGTATAACGTAACTCACATTTGTAGTTATGTCATTGACTAACATTTATAGTATAGTAACACTCAGGACCACTCCATCTGGGATCTAAAGGCTCAGACAAAAGAATGTCTTCAGCTTACACCAAAAGACCTCTAATGTGGGGGGCAGCTGAATGTCTCTTGGAAGGGAGTTCCATAAATGGGGAGCCACCACCGAGAAGGTCCCACCTCATGTCATTGTCCTACTCACTGCTCCACCTGATGGGACAACAAGTAAAGCCTCTCCCTCTGATTGAAGTGCATGGGCCAGAAGGTACTGGAGGAGGTGTTCTTTCACATTCTTGGGTATCAAATAGTTCAGGTTTTATGTACTAATTGTAAAACCTTGAATTGGGCCCAATACCTCATTGGCAGCCAAAGCGCCTGCAGGTTTAGGGTGATATGACCCTCACTCACATTGACCCCCACAGCAACTGAGCTGCAGCATTCTGCTTTTCACAGTGTAAATTGTCCAAGGCAGTGTACAAGATGAGAACAATTGCCCTGTGCATGTGTGTGTATGTAAGACTAGAGTGTTTTTTTAAAAAAGTAACAACCCACCATATAAAAACTTCAGTGAAATCCATAAAAGTACTTCACAAATCAAAAACAGTTTGAGATAAGTAAATATTAGGGGTGTGCATGCCCCCCCACTGAGATTTGCTTTATATCTGTATACGTGTTCCTTAAATTCTAGTCTTTTCTGAGACACTCTGTTGATCTGTAATTTGGGTTCCAAGAAGCTCTGTGTTCCCCCATTCACTCTTATGGGGAATCTAAAAACAACTATAACTTTTTTTCCTTTTTGCCAGAAGCACATGAAATTTGCAGGCACAGGATTCCCTCAAGAGTGGAGTAATTCTTGCTAGTACTTAAATGCTTGGAGCTTCACATTAGCTGCTTAGCTTTCCCAGCACTTGTTTGTATTGAGAAGGGATGTCCTCTCATAGGCATTAGAAAGTGATGCTGTCCTGAATGCTGCTTGCTGAGTGCTCAAGAGCTCAAGATGATTTTTTTTTTCAAGCAAAGCAGTGGACAATTTTTTTTACGTAGGAACAACATAGGAACTAGGAAGCTGATTTATACCAATGGTACATTGAGCTCAGTAATGTGTACACTAAGGATGGAGGAGAATTTCACAAATTTTGAACTTGACACCAAAATTTGTTCCAATCCACACATTTGCAGGCTTAATGACTCGTGTTGCCTGCATTCTTCTGTGGATGTTCTCAAAACTGGATTTTGTGCCACCACTTCGAATACCATCTCAGCAGGCAGGCTCTTCCTTTCTCCGACTGCTACCCCTGCCACTGCTCTTGGCGCTGCTGCTGAAGCCAGCCTTGCAACAGGAGCTGCCTTTTTCCCCTCCTTGCAGTCTTACACCTGAAATCCCATGGGCCTCTCTGCTGCTCTGCTTGGGATCCTGGGCCAGATATCAACAAAGCTGGGAGTTGCATTAAAAGCCATTCTGTTATAGGAAACATCAATTCATTATAGAAAACCGCAGCAGCAGCCGCAGAGAGATCAGGCAAGTGAGGGAATCAGGTGCACAGTGCGAGGCACAAAGACTGAAAAGGGGATGGACTTAAGACTAAAGTGGGGGAGACCCCCTCCTCACATGCATGTGTTTGTATGTGTAACATCAAATTAAAGCTGTGATCCTAGGGCTCATCCAGACGACTGCAAAATGTGTGACACACCCGCTATGTGTGTTCATTATTTTTCGGTCGTCCAAATGACGTCTCGCACTGTTATGCATTTTCGTGGGTTAAATCCGCTCCTTGCAATACCGGCAAAAATATGATTTGCTGTTTAAAATCGGGAATCATCCGCTGTGCCTTCAGGAGGTAGGATGCAATACCGCGGACTTTACAGCTGATGGGTGGTTCTTGGGCGTTTCCCCTTGCCCCTTCTCCTCATTCCAACCAATCACATATCTGCACTTTTGCGCATGTGCGAGAATAAGCCCGGGAAATTGAATCAATCATCACAATGGTGGGGTGTTGGGGGGGCTCTGCAACTACTGTGCAGATGCATTTTATTTTTTGCCAGCCTGCAAACTGGGCGGCTGCTCTGGGTGAAATCTGCAATGCACAGCAAGTGAGAAAGGGGCTGCTGGTTGGTTTCACGCCTGCCTCTGGAAAGCTTTGTCAATTTCATTCTACTCCCTGGGGTTTTTGTTTCAAATCATTTCACGCGGGAAGGAAAGGGAGAAGGAGGGGTGTGTGACACGTTTCTTGCTTTTTTGGAGAAATAAGTGCATTACTGCCACTTACCACTCTGCGCCACGGAGGGTCTTGAACAGTTTGTGCCCTTTAAACAAAATTTAAAGGGCACAAAACAACAGAGGAGGCTGCAGAGAGGAAGGAGTTAGGCGGGGGGAGAAAAGGGGATATGGGAGGTGGGGGAGAGAGGAAAAGGAGCTCGTTTAAGTGAGAGGTGCTTAGGTTGCTCCTGCTTCGTCACGGGAAGTTCATTTTCTGAATGAACGATAGGAACATCATTATTTCTCTGGAGGGAAAAACAAATTAATAAAAGGGAGGAAAAGCAGGAATGATATGAAGACGAGCTGGAACCACCTGCAAGGTGGCCTGAAGGAGATTTGAACTGCAGCACCAAATGGGCTCCATCCCTAGGCTGCACTGACTGGCAGAGGCTCTTCAGGGTTTCAGACAAGGACTTTTCCTTTTTCTCTCTGGAGATACCGAGGACTGTATGCAAAGCAGATGCTCTGCCGCTGAGCCCATTCCTTTCTTCACCAGTATTAAAACCTAAATCATTTATAATGTTTTGAAGTGTTCTTAGTGCTTTTGTTTGCTACCCTGGGCTCTTGCTGGGAGGAAGGGTGGGATAAAAATCATCATCATCATCATCATCATCATCATCATCATGCAAAGTTGCCCAAGGAAAGGGTGGCAAAATACAAGTGAAATCCTGTACATATCTATTCTGAAGTAAGCCCCAGTGAGTTCATTGGAACTTACACTCATATAAGGGTATATAGGATCCCCAATTAGGTTGGTTCCTTATGCTTTCAAACATATTCTAAGAATGTCAGGTCTTTTCTTGGGGTCACTGCTGAAATGATCTTTATTTTTATGTTGTGTGTCATGAAAGGCAATTTGATTCACTAATGAAGACGGAGATCTTCATGGGATTCCATGCCTCCAGAGAAGCTTTTTGCTGGTGCAAGACGCTGGAGGGACAGGAATGGCTGTGACCATGTCTAACAATGGAAATATTCTATCTCATTGTTTCAGTGGGTGTTTCATCATTCCTGCAAATCCATTTATAATGGAAATATTCTCATGCAGACATAACATTTCCTTTGAGAAAGTCCCTGGATATTTTAATGTTGCCAAGACTTGCATTTCCTGGCTCAGAAACATAAAGAATTCTAGACATCAAATAAGTAGCCAGCGCCTCTGTATTTGCGGTAGTCATAAGGTAGAGGATACCATCCATTATATGTTACATTGTAAATTGTATGAGACATTAAGGAAGAAATACTTAGAGAAAGTTCCTCCTCCTCCTCTAGTGATATAGAGAAGATCAAATATTTGTTGACCAGCCCAGATAGATCTGTAATGGTCAGCATAGCCACATTTGCCATGGGAGTTGCTCAGATTAGACAAGCTTGCCTCACAATCTGAGTTTTACTTTTAAATACTGTCATAATGTTATAATTTTTATAACTTTTGTTACAGTTTTAGATACCACTGTTAAAAGTTTTCAGATTTGGGCTGCTTTCACACATGGGGCTAATAGTGCTAGTTTACCGGATTAAAAAGGTAGCGCTTCATTCCAGATTTCAAAAATCCCTTTCACACTGCAGGACCTGTTATACCGGCATTTTGCGCAACAGTCTTTCACACTGGTGTATTTCCCCCGCATCTTTTCAATGCGCTATTAGCCCCATGTGTGAAAGCAGCCACACTACAATGAACAGAGAGCAGACTTTTTATCCCCCCCCTTCATTTGGCCTCAGGCGACACCCGATGAGCAGGTCTTCACCTACCTTTGGTTTGAGGCTTGTTCTTTCGGTGCGTGGGGGGGTTGAAAGAGGAGAGATCGTGATCAGCTGAGAGGTGTGGCAGCGCAGCAGCAGAGGCGGTGGTAAGGGCGGGAACGCACTGCATGCTGGGATGCCTATCACGTGAGCAGCGGCAGCTAGCACAAAACTCCCGCTATCTTCTGCGTCCCCAGCCTTGCTATCGAAATTTTTCAGGTATCATTTATTGCGGAATTTAGCACTAAACTTCCACTACATTCCACCAGAATTCTGGAGCTACCCGTTATGTTGTATGAAAGCTCAAATTTTATGCGCAAATTAACAGGAAATAAATAGAATAACAGAATAAAGTGCAGTGTGAAAGCACCCACTGTCTCTGTATATTAGTATTTTATCTGGCTAAAACCTGTATTTGGTTACCTGTAATAAACTGATGATTATACTTATTTGTTGTCCAGAATTCTTTTTGGATTCAGACTTTAATCTGATATGGAGAAGAATATATCTCTTTTCACCTTCCAGTTCCCCATCCCCTTCTCACCAACAATCCTCCAAATCCCTATCACTGATGTCAGTAGTTCTTAGAAACATTTTCCCCCCAGGGCTACTAGAGCCTGGTGAATTTGGCTTGGCTTGGAAATCAGCCTACCTTTTCCTGATTTATAGGACAATTGTAAACCAATCTGATGAGGCCAAATGAAGCTCACTAATCTCTAATCACAGGGTTCCTTTCCTCCTAGGAACTCCATAGAAAAATATCACTACTGTCCTCTGCTTTAAGGAGCTTCCCATGCCTTTATGACATTACTGCACCAATCCTTATCTTCACCTCAGGCCCATTTGCATGCCTAACAATCAACACATCTCCCACTAAGCAAAGGATCAGAAATAAATGTGGGCATGCTGAGATGTGAAACAGCCAGCACAGCTACTTCAGACACATTTCCCACCACTCCATGAGTGTTTTGTTAGTTGCTCTTATTGCACTCTCAGTGTTTAACCCTTACAATTGATTAGGGAGATACATTGTTACAGACTGAAGTGCCATTCAGCAGTATAATTCTCTCTGACGTATTTGTTGACGAGACTGTGCTGCTTTTGCTGCTCTCCAGTACCATTTTCACAGGGCTTTTAGATAAAGGACTAATCTGATTATTTGTAATTTTGTGAACTCCATTTGCAGTGTGCACTGAACATTTAAATTGAGCTCAACTAGTCCTCAGTGGCCTCAGGCCTTCATTTTCAATTACTGTGGGCTGAGATAATGAGCAATGAAAAATGATGCATCAGAGGAAAGGTTCTTAATTAAAAATGACTTTTTCAACCAGCTTCAAAAAGCACCTATGCAATGGCAGTAAGTGGATTTGATTTGGGAGTCTGCAGCATAAATCAGAAAAATAATTTGCTGGGTTCTGATAGATGCAGCAAATGACGTCTTACCTCAAGTCATCTAAATGTACTGAGTATGGAAGCTACAGGTGGCCGGAAGCTATACTTGTACACACCTATTTTTATGGTTTTAATAACATTAATACTAAAAACAAATGGCATTACAAAATAATATCTTTGAAATGACAACCAGGGTCCAAACACTTCATTTTATCAACAGGCATAATAGAAAATGCAGTCAGAATCTTCAGATTATCACTGTAAGGTGTGATTGGATGAATATACCTCAGTCCATTTCTAGTTATATATGTTTGTCATCTTCTTTCCTGCGGATTAAAGTGATTGGCAACAACTGAACTGAGAGCCCTAAGTCTAAATCTGTTGGCAGGAGCCAGGGCAATTTAGTTAGTATTCCAAATGTGTGTATACCATAATAGAACGGTGGTGATCTGATGGTGTCTCTTTTATTTGTATAAAGAATAAAGTTGTGCCACACTGTGAAAAATGAGTCTGGTTTTGATTGTGTCTTAATTGAATTGGATGGGTTAGCTTGTCCTCTACGGCTAGAAAACAATTATTTAAAAAATACCAGTTTCTTAGATTTGATAACTGTATCGATGTCATTAAAAACACAACTACAAAATGTTTTTTTGGGGGGTTGTCAATATTTTGTCCCATAATTTTAAAATGTCTCTGTCAGCTTTGTCCTGAGATGACCTCTGAGGGGTTACTGTTCATGAGGCATCAAACATAACATGATTTCCTTTCAAATACTTATGGCTGTAAAAGACTAGACATCATGGTGCTTCCCACTTGCCTTGTGCGGGGTGGTGACTTTGCCTCTCTGCTGTTGGAGAATGCAGACAGAGAGACATACAGGCCACAGTGTGTCTGGCGGCATCGCTACTGCAGAGACGATCCAGGCCCACTATTTAAAGCTGATGTGCCTTCTGCAGGGATTCTTTCCTTGACATAGCAATGGCTGTCTGCTCCCGCCAGATGACTTCTCTTCTGAGGATGATCTGGCTGAGAAGAATCTAGAGTCCCCAAAAACTCAGGAGCACCCTAGAAAAACAGCCGAGGAGGAGCCAGGACCCTCAGGGTAGACTGGCAGGATTCCCTCCCTGCAGATAAGGATCTCAGCCTCTGAAGCAGAGGTAGAACGATCCCTGAGGCCCTGGACCAACAGTGCCTCATGAGGCAAATCAAGACCCTCACAATCAGGAAGAGTGCTCGGTTGTAGAGGAGGACTCCTGGTGAGGAAAGAGCTACTCAGGAGTAGGATCCTCATGTTGTGGACCCTGGAGAAACCTCTAAGATTGCAGCTGGGCCTGGGGAGGGGTTCTAGCAGCTCTGACTTAAAAACCTCAGTGTGAGGCTGAGAGAGCTGCTGGAACAGAGGCTTGCTACCGGCTCTGTGGGTAGAAACATGCTCACTGTTCTACCGGTTCCAGTACATCTCTACATAAGAACATAAGAAGAGCCTGCTGGATCAGGCCAGTGGCCCATCTAGTCCAGCATCCTCTTCTCACAGTGGCCAACCAGGTGCCTACCTCTCTCTTCTGAAAACTGGGGCACACAATGCTACACAAAACCTGCCCCTTTTTACTGTAGAACCTGGTGGGAGATTTTGCAACTGAAAGGCAGATCAACTCATTCCCCCTCTGGATGTGGCTGATGGAAACGTTTTGATCTGGCTACTGGTGTGTTTACAGCCTTTGCCTTGTATCTGAGCCTGACCTGGCAATTGGACTGCCCCTTGACTTTCCTTTTACCTGAGCTCCTCCTTGAGCATCTGCTTCCCAGGATCTCAGACTGCCCCTTGACTTGCCTCTTGTCTGAGCCCTTGTTAGACCTGGAATATGATGTTGGACTGGCCTCGAATGCCTGCGCTCACAATAGCCTTGTTATCAGCAAGGCCGCAGCAATGTAGGAACCTGCTAGGATAGCAAAATGGTCCATTAAAAATGGCCCACTTACTCACCCAGCTTGTGACAGGGCAGAGTGAGCTTGCTGCCTCTTGGGGAAGAGTGGAGAATTGGCTGTGCGAAACTGAGGAGATGGGGAAATGGCCACGGAAGTGCTTGTAAATTGGGTGGGTGAGACTGGTCCTCTCTGCCGTATTTCTGTATTTTGGATCTGCTAGTAGTGAATGTCCCTACATTTGTTGTTTTAATTTATATTGATGTTTTAAGAGGATTTCTGACCCAATTCTTCTGTGCTGCTCTAAAATTTGGATGTTTTTGTATTTGTTGTATTTATTTGTGATATATCTAGGATATTATAAACAGCTTAGAGATTTCTTTGAAATATTTAGTGGCATATAAACTAAATACACGTATACATATGGAGCCTGACAGCATTGGCTCCTATTGCCTGCTTCATACTTTGCTTCAGAAATGGCAGGTTCAGTGTGGGTGAGTAGGGCAACAAAAAGCTACAGACCAACAGCAAGCACCTTGAGACATTGGAGTGGCAAAGGGAGGCTCACCTGAACCAGTCCTTCACAGCTTACCTCCTGAGGGACGTCTGGAGAAGGAAGCCAACTTGATGTCCTTATGAGCTTGGGGCCAGGCATGTCTAAACGTCTTCCTCAGCGCATGCTTTAGGGCTATTCAATAAGTGTACAATCTGTGTTCAAGTGTCTACAAATAGTTGAGCTGTAGATGTGATGTTCAACAAGTGAACAGTTTGTGTACCTGTGCATGCAATGGTTGATCTGCACACATCAACCAGTGTATGCATCTGCACACAACTACTTCTACATGTGTAGAGATTTAATGGGAGTGAACAAGTAAGCTGTAAGTGAAGAGCAAGGGCCAGAGTAAAGTCACCCATCCGTCATGTTGGGTGAGAATGGAGGGACCTAACATTCATCTTGGTAGGGAACATCCTTGGCCTGAAAGCTGGGCTTGATTTCATCAATTGTGCACACGGTAGACTTTGTATGAAATACATTGTAGCTCAATCCATATCTTGCATTCATTTCTTCACTCCAGGATGATGATGATGAGGTTGTTGTTGTTTTGTTTTGATTTATTGTATTTATTAGTCACTTTCCACACCAAAGTGACTTACGAAAATGCAATAAAACCAATTGTAGCAAAATGAATGAATGAATTGATCTCAAATCAAGTTTCTTTAGAATCCTGTTCCTCTACTTGAAAATGGGCAGCGCAATCCAACTTACAGGTAGCCTGCAGGAGAGGTGGCGGCGATGGAGGATAACTTTATTAATCACATTCAGTCATGTTCTCAGCCTAATGTCTTATCTCCTTTGCTCCCTCCTTCCCAGCTCCACCCCACAACTATTGGGCCTCGCTCAGGACAAACTTCGTAAACTCAAATTTATTATTAACAAAATACAACAACAGGACTGGTTAAATTGCATTGGTTTCATAGGACTCAAGCATGTTTAATATTCTCTGGTTTGCACACCCGCTCTCCTTAAACTTTTAAAAATGTCCAGGATTGCAATACCTTCTCAGTTGTTGATTTTGTGTTTTGCAGTCTCTTATCAATTCAGTCTGAGGTGGTTCAAAACTTCAGAGGATTTGGACATTAAAAGCAGATAGCATAACAGCAGAGCAGGGCTTATGTTAATTTCATAAAGGGAAATAGAACATAAATTAAATTAAATAAGGATCATCAATGATATTGAGCTGTGAATCAGGAAGTCCCCAGCTTGAATATCCAGAGTGGCCTTAGATAAGCCATTCTTTCTCAGCCTCATCTGCTCATCTGCATGTTGGAGATAATTGTGCAGACCTATCTTATAGGGTAGTTGTAAAGATTGCAACAAACTAAATGTATGTGAAGTACAGATGCTGGAAATTTTTGTTTGATCTACATTTTTAAGCTAGCTGACCTAATTCACAGTTCCCAGCTAACACACAGGTTGGGATGCAGTCATCCTGCAGACTATGCCCATTTCCAAGTTTTGCAGTGCAGATCTCAGCTCAAAATGAATGCATAAATGCATATTTTACAGGGAAAGTTTACCCCCAAAACATATTTTATGGGAAAATGCCTAAAAAATGGGTATTTGGGGAAGAAATATGTAAAATGAAAATGATTTTTTTTGTGCAGAATTAAAAAAAGAAATAACAGAAAACAGGACAGAACAGATTTATGACTGGACAAATATGATACTAACATGGACTTGAAACAGACTGATCTGTCCATCCCTAATATGAAGCACTTTGATCACTGAAAGTGCTATAAAAATGCTAAGTATTATACTCCTTTGCTAAATGAAAAGTACTATAGAAATCACCACCACTACCTGCAAAAAAAATGCTGGCAAGGAATCTCTAGTTTAAAAAGCAACATTAGTTTAAGAGGACTTGCAAATGCCTAGGGGCTGTAAACAAAAATGGGTAATGGCATATATCCATAGTGATCTTTTTCTAAAATAGGTGCTGAGACCCAACCCAGTTGGGAACCACTCCCTTTCCTGTAGAAGGCATTACCTAATCACTTTTCAACATTGAGAGCATTGGATTGGCATCCCCAATGCATTTGCACCATGCTGACCTCACCACTGCCTCCCCCTCCCTCTCTCCATCCCAGTATGCAGCAGTGATGCAGGTGACCAGAGTTCAGGTGAAAGCTGCCAACCCATCCCAGCACCTGCTTCTGATTCAAATTCCTGTGTGTAGAATTTGGTGAAATTCCTGCCTGTGGAAATGTCCAGGCCAAGACCATGAGGGAGATCCATGTCCTCTCACTGCTGCTGCAAACTGGTTCCTGGCTCATATTGCCTGTGATTCATATATATTAGGACTTCATAAGTTCTGTTAAGAACCAGTTAAGTGCAACGAGAACCCACTCCTGACACCTATTGTCATAAAGAAAGATGGTAGAGAGAAAGAAGGAGAAGAAGATCTTATTAATTTATGAATCACCTTTCACATAAGTCTCCAGGTGATTTCCAGTCATATAATAAAAACGACTAAAATAGATTTTAAAACAGCACAATCAAAATTGCAATATGAGGATGCGTACCTTCAGATTCCTCTTGAGGAAAGTTCAAAACAGTATGTAACAATAAATACTCATAAAGGACTGTTTCATTACAATTGGCTCCCTTTTGGCGTTTCTATTGTCCCTGGAATCTTTCAAAGGGCTATGGACAATTTCTTCCAGAGTATGCTGCATGTTTGTGTGTATCTTGATGATATTCTGATTACAGGAACAACAGAGGCAGCACATTTGCAGAACCTAGACCAAGTACTGTCAAAGCTGTCATTTGCAGGCATGCATCTCAAGAAAGAAAAGTGCATTTTTCAGGCCCCAGAAGTTGTATATCTAGGACACAAAATTAATGCACCTGGCATACATCCTGTGGAAGAGAAGGTGCATGCCATTACTGAGGAACCTGCAACAAAGTCAGTTTCAGAACAGAAGTCCTTTTTGGGGTTGCTAAACAATTATGGCAAATTCTTACCCAATTTGGCAACAGTATTAGTACCATGTTCCAATGGCCTAGCAGAAAGAACTGTACAGACCTTGAAAGACAGACTAAAAAAGACACTTTGCAGCTTAGAAACTAAATTAGCCTGATTCCTTTTCCAGTACAGTAGGGGCCCACTCATATGGCAGGTTACGTTCTGGACCCCCACTGAAAAGCGAAAACTGCTGAAAAGTGGAACTCATTGAATAGAATGGTGTGCGATGCCCAAAAACCACCATAAAAGCGGAACAAGCACTGTATGAGTGGGGCTTTAGGCTAATTGCATCTAATTGAGACTGCCGCATTAGCGAAACCCTACTGTATCATGTTACATCACATTCCACCACAGGAAAATCACTAGCAGAACTACTAATGGGTAGGAAATTGTGTATACACCTGGACATCCTACACCCTGATGAGGCTATTAAGGTGTGTGAGAAGCAGGAAGCACAAAAATTCTACTATGACTTAAAAACAGCATCAAGAACCCTAACAGTAGACAACCTAATTTATGCCCTTAATTTTGGGACTGGACCTCATTGGCTGGCAGGTTTTCTTGTAGCACAGGCAGGGCCCCTCTCATGGGTGGTGGAATTACCAGAGGGGAGGTATATTCAGGAACACCAAAATCAAGTGCGTTTATACCATGGAGAAGAGTTTCCTGCAGAGGGTCCACAGACTGAAGTAGAAGAGCAAATTGATGTGGAACCATTACACTTCCCACTTGATACAACCAGAGAGATTGACAGGCCCACAATTTCTGCATCAGATCCTGTTTTAGAGGTGTCTCCTGCTGAGACACCTGCTGAGATAGAACATCCAGTGACGGTGGTGGCCAAGCCAGGAACATCCACAGTTGCATTACGTCATTCAAAAAGAATTCCTAAGCCCAGGGAGAGGCTGAACACAGGGGATGTGGTTAAGAACAATGTATCTGGTGTTTAGTAATATAGGTAGATTGTATGTTGATAGTATAAACTAAAAGAGGAGGAGTGTAAGATATGTTCATGGAGTTGCCACCTAGTGGCTAAAAAGGTAATGTGTGTTTTAGAAAAGTTGGATCTAAGCATGCCTGAGGCCTGTGCTTTCAGGGTGTGGTTCCAAGATGGATTCAAAACTGTGAACTGTGTGAAAGAACCTAAGAAATAAACCCAGGGTTTTTTTGCATCTTACTGATGTAGCCTACATATATTATAATGAGGTACTATTAAACCAATGACAGATAATGGGTGGTAATATTTGGATCATGACATTCCAAACCCTCACCTCCTTTTGGGAACCTGTGTCCCAATCATGGAATGCTAGCACATGGAAAGGTATGAATGTCCACAGGGCAGGAAAAGACAACTTTGCACATCCCTAATGGTTTGCACATCCCTAACTTAGTTTGTAGCTTAAATGTGATCTTTGTTATCAGGCTAGTATATATACTTTTTATATAAGGTTTTTGTTTGGATTAGGAAACATTATTAACCTTCCTTTAGGCAGCTAACCTTCCTTTCTCTGTAATGGCTTAAGTTTTAACTACTCCTCTACCTTTGTGGTGCTTTAATTGCATTTGCTCTTTGATGCTGATGTTTCAGGCATCGCTCACTTGCTGGTTCATTAATCTTCCTTTGAATCCTGCGTTACCCAAGTAAACACTGCAACAAACAGATCAGTTAAAGCAACCCATATCTTTTGAGACATAAAAAAGTTCTTCCATGCTTTGAAAGTGTGCCTTTTCAAAGCAGATTTGGATTTTAATTCCACTTTTCAAAAGCTAGCAAGTTTTCATCCAGCCTTCCTTGACCGCTCCAGACTTCACTCCAGTTTCAACAGGAAACACAGCCACAATGGCTATGTTCTGCCTCCACTATCAGAGACAGTATGCCCCTGAATTCAAGTTCCTGAGAATTGCAGATGGTATCTGCAGGAGGCCCTCACCTGCAGAGCACAGTGATCAACTGAGTATATAAGGGGTTTTGTTGTTGTTCTTATATGCCTCCAAGTCAACTACAACTTATGGCGACCCTATGAATCAGCGACCTCCAAGAGCATCTGTCATGAACCACCCTGTTCAGATCTTGTAAGTTCAGGTCTGTGGCTTCCTTTATGGAATCAATCCATCTCTTGTTTGGCCTTCCTCTTTGTCTACCCACTTCTGTTTTTCCCAGCATTATTGTCTTTTCTAGTGAATCATGTCTTCTCATGATGTGTCCAAAGTATGATAACCTCAGTTTCATCATTTTAGCTTCTAGTGATAGTTCTGGTTTAATATGTTCTAACACCCAATTATTTGTCTTTTTCACAGTCCATGGTATGTGCAAAGCTCTCCTCCAACACCACATTTCAAATGTGTTGATTTTTCTCTTATCCGCTTTTTTGATCCATACATAGAGATCAGGAATACCATGGTCTGAATGATCCCGACTTTAGTGTTCAGTGATACATCTTTGCATTTGAGGACCTTTTCTAGTTCTCTCACAGCTGCCCTCCCCAGTCCTAGCCTTCTTCAGATTTCTTGACTATTGTCTCCCTTTTGGTTAATGACTGTGCCAAGATTAATCCTTGACAAGTTGAATGTCCTCATTGTCAACTGTAAATCTTCTCTTGTCATTACTTTAGTCTTTTTGACGTTCAGCTGTAGTCCTGCTTTTGTGCTTTCCTCTTTAACTTTCATCAGCATTCGTTTCAAATCATTACTGGTTTCTGCTACTAGTATGGTATCATCTACATATCTTAAATTATTGATATTTCTCCCTCCAATTTTCACACCTCCTTCATCTTGGTCCAATCCTGCTTTCTGTATGATATGTTCTGCTTATAGCTTAAATAAATAGGGTGATAAAAATACACCCCTGTCTCACACCCTTTCCGTTGGGGAACCAATCGGTTTCTCCATATTCTGTCCTTACAGTAGCCTCTTGTGCAGAGTATAGGCGGCGGCGGCGGCGGCTGCTGCTGCTGCTGCTGCTGCTGCTGTGGGACCACCACCTCCACCACCCTTCCCTGAGGGACTTCTGCCTGGCAGGACCAGGCCCCAGGTACCCAGCCAGCCAGGACTGATTCTTACCACCTGTCCCTCTTTGGAGGGATACATAAGCCGGCTGGCTGAGGTGGCCTGGGAGACCCAGGGCCTGCAGGAGGAAGAGACCATCACTCAAGGGAAGGAGAGGCTGCTGCTGCTACTGTGCTGCTACCGCTTTCTTGTTTATTATTTGTATTGTGTGGTTGTGTCAGTCGTGTGTGAGTGTGTGTGTCTGTATAATGTGTGGGTGTCTGTATGAGTGGATATTATTTGTTGTTTTATGTTGTTGTGTTGTATGAGTGAGGACTGTGTTGTGTGTATGTCAGTGTGTGTGTGTATGAAATTCTTGTGTTTTTAATATGTGCCTGGGAGAGAGGATTTTATGTGTAGCGGGGGGACTTTTGGGCCCCCTGATTAACGTAGTGATGGGTAATGGGAGGTATGGTGTTAGGAGGAGAACAGGCCAGGTAAGGGGAACTTGTCCCAGACAAGTCGTGTCTGTGCCTTGTTCCGGTTCTCCTCATATCCACAGGATTTCGGGTTGTCCTATCAGCCAGCTCTCGAATCTCCAAGTGCTGCTTTTAAATGCCAGGTCGGTATATAATAAAACCTCCCTAGTCCATGATGTAATTGTGGAGGAGGATGCTGACCTGGCATGCATAACCAAGACCTGGGTGGAGGAGCAGGGAGGAGTTGCCCTTTCCCAGCTTTGCCCACCCGGGTATATGGTCCAGCACTGTGGTAGATCTGAGGGCCGGGGAGGGGGGGTCGCTGTGGTCTATAAGAGTTCTTTTCTCCTCACCAGGCACCCTGTCCAGGCGGTGACTGGCCTGGAGTGTCTCCACCTTGTGTTGGGCCAGCGAGACAGATTGGGAATTCTGTTGGTGTACCGCCCACCTTGCTGCCCAACAGCTTCCCTAGCTGAGCTGACCGAGATAGTTTCGGAGGTGTTGTTGGGATCGCCTAGACTTTTGGTACTGGGGGATTTCAATATCCACGCAGAGGCTGTCTTATCAGGGGCAGCTCAGGACTTCATTGCCGCCATGACAACAATGGGGCTGTCTCAATTTTCTACTGGACCAACGCATGTGTCGGGACATACTCTTCATTTGATCTTTGCCACTGGACATGGAGATGGTGACCTGCAGGTGGGGTGTTTTTCATCTACCCCATTGTCATGGACAGATCACCGCCTGCTGAGATTTAGACTTACGGCGTCCCTTTTCCTCTGCAAAGGTGGGGGACCTATTAAGTTGGTCCGCTCCTGGAGACTAATGGATCCTTTGGGTTTTCAGACGGCTCTGGGAGATTTTCCGGCTGATAAGACTAGTGCTCCTGTCGAGGCCCTGGTTGAACTGTGGAATACGGAAATGACCCGGGCTGTTGACACGATCGCTCCTGCACGCCCCCTTCGATGTAGAGCTCATACAGCTCCAGGGTATACCCCGGAGCTGAGAGTGATGAAACAAGAGAGGAGGAGGCTTGTGTGTAGGTGGAGGCGAACTCCTGACGGATGCAATTATGCTTTGGTAAGTGCCTCCACTAAGTTGTACATAGAAGCGGTAAGGGCAGCAAAAAAGTGTTATTTTGCTGCCACTATTAGATCATCTTTATGCCGCCCAGCGGAGCTTTTTAAGGTAGTACGTGGGCTTTTACACTCTGGCCCTCAGGATACTACAGAGTCATCTGAAGCCTGCTGCAACGAGTTTGCGGGGCACTTCCAAAATAAAATCACATGCATCCGTAGGGACCTCGACTCTAATGTTAGGACAGTTGAATCCATTGAGGTACCTAGATCACGGTCTTGTCCTCAGTTGTTGGATGAGTTTCAGTCGGTGCAGCTTGGGGAAGTTGACAAGATGCTTGGACTGGTGCGTGCAACCATGTCGGTACTCGACCCTTGCCCTTCTTGGCTAGTTAAAGCTAGCCGGGCTGGAACTGCCGGCTGGGCCAAGGAAGTGATCAATGCCTCCTTGAGTGAGGGAGTTGTCCCTCGTTGTCTCAAGGAGGCTGTAGTGAGACCTCTCTTGAAGAGGTCATCCTTGGACCCAGATAATTTGAACAACTATCGACCGGTAGCGAATGTTCCATTTCTGGGCAAGGTCTTGGAACGGGTGGTTGCCAGCCAGCTCCAGGTGCTCTTGGATGAAACCGATTATCTAGATCCATTTCAATCCGGTTTTAGGCCCGGTTTTGGCACAGAAACAGCCTTGGTCGCCCTGTATGATGACCTTTGTCGGGAGAGGGACAGGGGGAGTGTAACTCTGTTGATTCTCCTTGATCTCTCAGCTGCTTTTGATATCATCGACCATGGTATCCTTCTGGAGAGACTCGCGGGGGTACTGCTTGGCAGTGGCTCCGCTCCTACTTGGCGGATCGTCTCCAGAAGGTAGTGCTTGGGGAACATTGCTCGATACCCTGGACTCTCCATTGTGGAGTCCCTCAGGGATCGGTTCTGTCCCCCATGCTTTTCAACATCTACATGAAGCCTCTGGGTGCGGTCATCCAGAGTTTTGGAGTGTGTTGCCATCAGTATGCTGATGACATGCAACTCTATTACTCCTTTTTATCTGCTTCAGGTGAGGCTGTTGATGTGCTGAACCGTTGCCTGGCCGCGATAATGGACTGGATGGGAGCTAATAAACTGAAACTCAATCCAGACAAGACTGAGACGCTGTTGGTGAGTGCCTTTTCCACTCAGATGGAGGATGTTCATCCTGTTCTGGATGGGGTTACACTCCCCCTGAAGGAACAGGTTCATAGTCTGGGGGTTCTTTTCGACCCTTCCTTGTCACTCGAGGCTCAGGTAGCCTCGGTGGCTCGGAATGCGTTTTACCATCTTTGTTTGGTAGCCCAACTACGCCCCTATCTTGGCGATGATGACATCGCCTCAGTTGTTCATGCTCTAGTGACCTCTAGATTGGATTACTGTAATGCACTCTACGTGGGGCTGCCCTTGAAGACGGTTCGGAAGCTGCAGCTAGTGCAAAACGCAGCAGCCAGACTACTGACGAGGACCAAGCGGTCCTCACATATTACACCTGTTCTGGCCCGTTTGCACTGGTTGCCGATTTGTTTCTGGGCCAGATTCAAGGTGCTGGTATTGACCTATAAAGCCTTACATGGTGTGGGCCCGCAATATCTGATGGAATGCCTCTCCCGCTATGAACCTACCCGTACACTTCGTTCGACATCTAAGGCCCTCCTCCGAGTACCGTCTCACCGAGAGGCTCAGAGGGTAATGACAAGATCTAGGGCCTTTTCGGTGGTGGCCCCCGAATTGTGGAACAGTCTCCCCGAGGAGGTACGCCTGGCGCCTACGCTGCTATCCTTTTGGCGCCAGGCTAAAACCTTCCTATTCTCCCAGGCATTTTAATATATTTCTATGTATTTTACTGTTTTAATGTTTTAGCTATGCTAATATCATTTAGTGTTATTATGAATTTGTATTTTTATCTGTGATTTTGTTCATTTATTGTATTATTGTATGTTGTACACCGCCCAGGAAGCCATTGGCTATGGGCGGTTTATAAATGAAATTAAATAAATAAATAAATAAATAAATAAATAAAAGCTTTACAAATATCTTTTTTTAAAAAAAGCTTTAAAAACATTTTTTTAAAAAAAGCTTTAAAAAGTGTTAAAAAGCAATTCAAAAGCAGTCGCAGACTGGGATAAGATTTCTACTTAAAAGGCTTGTTGAAAAAGGAAGATCTTCAGTAGACGCCGAAAAGGTAACAGAGATGGTATCTGTCTAATATTAAAGGGGGGGGGGATTCCAAAGGGCAGGTGCCACTACACTAAAGGTCCATTTCCTATGTTGTGCAGAACAGACCTCCTGATAAGATGGTATCTGCAGGAGGCCCTCAAGTGCAGAGCACAGTGATCAACTGGGTATATAAGGAGTGAGACAGTGTTTCAGATATCCTGGTCCCAAGCCAAATAGAGCTTTGTACACCAGAACCAGCTCCTTGAACTTAGCCTGGTAGGTAATAAGTAGCCAGTGCAATTCATTCAGCAGCAGAGTGACATGTTGGTAATACCCTGCCCCAGGAGCAGTCTAGTTGCCACATTTTGCACCAGCTGCAGCTTCCAGATCAACCTCAAGGGCAGCCCCACATAGAGCATATTACAATAATACAGCCTGGAGGTTACCAGTGCATGGACAACAGTGTTCAGGCTATCCCAGTCCAGAAACGGCCGCAGCTGTCTTACCAGCTGAAGCTGAGAAAAGGCACTCCTAGCCACTGAGGTTACCTGGGCTTCTAGTGACAAAGATGGATCCAGGAGCACCCCCAGACTATGGAACTGCTCTTTCAGAGGGAGTACAACCCCATCCAAAGTAGGCAACTGACCAATTATCCAAACTCGGGAACCACCAACTCACAGTGCCTCAATCTTGCTAGGATTCAGACTCAGTTTATTGGCCCTCATCCAGCCCACCACCGAGTCCATGGCTTGCGTGGCCTCTCCCAATTCAGATGTTACAGAGAAATAGAGCTGGGTATCATCAGCATACTGCTGTGGTACCCTGTGGCACCCTACAGCACAACTGCCAGGGGGCCAAAAGACAATCATCCAAAGCTATTCTCTGAAAACAACCCTGGAAATAGGATTGGAGCCACTGTAAAACAGTGCCTCCAATACCCATCTCACCAAGTCGGCCCAGAAGAATACCATGGTGAATGGTATCAAAAGCCACCAAGAGATCAAGTAATAATAACAGGATTGCACTCCCTCTGTCCTTCTCCCGATAGAGGTCATCCATCAGGTCGACCAAGGCCAGTTCAGTCCCATAACCAGGCCTGAACCCAGATTGGAATGGGTCAAAATAATCTGTTTCATCCAAGAGTACTTGCAATTGCTGCACCACAACCCTCTCCATCACCTTCCCTAAAGGGGGATATTTGCGACTGGGTGGTAGTTGTCACAAACCAATGGGTCCAGGGTGGTTTTTTTCAGGAATGGTTGGATCACCACCTCTTTCAGGGCAACAGGAACCATGTGCTTCCTCAATGATGTATTAACCACACCCTGGCTCCACTCTGTCATACCCCATTGGCAAGGTTTAGGAAGCCAAGAAGGTCAAGGGTTGATAGGACACATTGCTGGCCACATTGTTGCAAGCACCTTGTCCGTGTCATCTGGCTGCATCAACTGAAACTGATCCGAAGAAGTTGTAGCAGATGTTGCACTGGACACCTCACTGGGGACTACACTATGTGTGGATATGGCATCAAGATTGCTACAGAGGCGAGCTTTTTTACCCTCAAAGCAAACAATTCACAGTAGGTCTCCAAAGGGTCTAAAACTCCATTTCCTGGAATTGATGTCAACAGACCCTTGACAATACAGAAAAATTCCACTTGACAGCTACCTGAATATGTGATGGTGGCAGAGAAGTCAGCTTTGCCCCTTCACCACCACACAGTAGGTACAGTTATGTTTTAGTCATGCCCAATCAGCCTCATAGTACATCTTTTGCCACTTGCGCTCTATCTGTTGCCCAGCCTGTTTCATTGCCCTTTGCTCACTGGTGTACCAAGGTGCAAACCAGGCTCCACAATGCTGGAGAGGGCACTCAGGGGCAACTGTGTCAAGAGCTCATCGTGTCTCACTGTTCTAGAGGGTGACAAGGGCTGCAACAAGTCAGCTGCTCTACCTACTGGGAAGTCCCCCAGGGCATCCAGGAATCCTTTGAATTCCATTAGTCTCTGGGGGTGGACCATCTTAATCTGTCCACCACCCCTGCAGGGGAGGATCAGAGCTGTAAGTCTGAACTTCACCAGGAAGTGATCTGACCTTGACAATGGGGTGACATCCACCCCCCTTATCTCCAGACCACCCCTTCCTCCATCTGGAATAAAAACCAAGTCGAGGGTGTGCCCTGTCCTATGTATTGGGCCAGTAACAACTTGAGACAGTGCCATGGTTGTCACAGAGGCCATGAAGTCCCGAGCTGGAACACTATAATCCTCCCCACTACCAATCTCCTGTTTTTTTTAAAAAAGAAAGGAGTAGCGCCCTTGCCCTCAGGACTCCCTAAGGGCCTCCCCAAGGGGTAACCCTTTGGTGTCTCCACTTTGGTGGCAACCCCACTGACAGCAGACCTGCCACCCAAGGGCAGCTGGGCTTTTATGTCCCCTGACCAGCCAGGAGCTGACGCAAGAGTCAATCTGCAGCCTCTCTCTGGAGTCATGGTCAGGCAGGGGTCCCAGTCCCAGTCCTTGCAGCACTTACCTGGGACCTCAGCTGTCTCAAGAGACAGCAATCCAGAGGACTGAGCAAGCAAGCACCCAAATGCTCAGGTACTCACTCCCAGGGCAGGTCTTCTCCAATCCCCCAGTGATGCATTGACAGAACCACTAGCATAACCATGAAGGACCCACTGAATGAACTGCTAAATCACAGCACAATGAAATGCATCATTACTTTTCTATCATGTCTCCTACAAAAAAAAGTTTCAGTGTAAGTTAGAAGATCCATTATATTATCTTATAAAAGGCTTTTAATCATTTTTGTTAATTCATGGGTGATGCAAGGTTAGCTCCATTAATTAAAGTCTGTACTCTTCTCCTAATGCATGTGATTAGTAGGACATTCAAGAGCTAAAATCTTTTTATGCTAATGTTGGAAGAAAAAAAACATTTGTTTTAGTTAGCAATGCCAAGAGATAATGGAATAAATAATCCATAATGGATAAGTTCAGGGAGAAAAAAGGCACTGTGAAGAAATGCCTGTTGCTAAGGAAACCTGTATTCAGCCTAGCAAAAAATGTCCTTATGAATGCAGATCTTATGGTCTTAGAAGTGCATCTCCCACTCTAGTCTTGCAGCTATAAGTCTCATTTAATTCAAAGCCTCTGAGAGTTAAATCATATTTACAAGAGGCAAGATACTCAGCGTAAGAAGGGAACCGAAAACAGTCAAGGTCAAATTGAATGAAGCCCTCTACATCGCAACAGATGGGAGAAGGAGGAGGCATAAAATATGAAGAACTGTTGAGAGCAATTTCTTGGGATTGTACAGAACTGTACATTACTATGCACTATCAGAAATGAACAAATAAATGTGGAGCTGTTACTGGAAAGCAACATCTCCATGTTGACATCTCCTCCTGTGCAACATTCCTATCTTGTTTTTTCTCTCTCCCCTGCTGCTGTTGCTATCATAATAGCTAATTCCAACCACATGAGGAGGAAGAATGGGGAGATGCTCCCTCGCCCCACTACCTTTGACTCACCATCACCATCACCCTTACCATAACCATTCACATGTTGGAGACTGGACTTCTCCAATAGGGAACCTTTTTGACTTAGGTAGGCTCCCTGTGCCATTTAGACCTGTGATGTAGCCTGGCCATCATTTTGCATCCCACACAATGGCCCCGACCTAGCGTCATGGTGCAAAGAAGCGCATCTCCAGCATATCTTAAATAACGGTCAAGCTTAAACAGTAGTGTAGCGGCACATGTTACCAAATTCTTCCAAGCTACACAGGCAGTGGATTGGACTGTGAAGACCAACCCAAATGGTGTTTGCATTTTGACCAATTTGTAGGGCAGTCCAATATCTCAGAGAGGTGGTCAGGTCTCCTGCTACCCTGGTGCATTCACTATAGCTGCGCAATTTTCCTGCTTTTTAAAGTTTGATAGAAATACCTCTTGGCTATAGGTATATTCTTAAACCACAAGTTTTTTTTGCCTATTAGTGAATATGTATTTGGCTTTCAAAAATGCTGGTAAAATAACTAGCAAGCTAATCCCAGCAATTCAGAACATTCATTGGAGGACAACACTTTTGACTGATCAATGAGGGCAATTTCATACATAGGACAAGACCTCTAATGGAATCAACTTATTTTTATGCATTACAGCACTTTTAAGAGCATAGGGCTTCTGCTTTCATTGATCTGTCAACTTGTCATACATTAATGTCAATGCCAAATACTTACAGAGTGCAATGAATTAATAGTCCTACAGTAAACAGATTGAGGGACAGTGTTTATAAAATGGATTGGCAAATGTTTTAATCTTTCCATGAATCCATAATTTTTTAATCTCAGACTGCAGGAAGGGATTTTGACAAGCCTCCAGAAATATAATTGATATAAATTCTTCCTTAGCAGTTTAAAGCCAAGGAGGCAAACCAATTTGAATTCACTGTTAAATCATT
Organism: Rhineura floridana; assembly: GCF_030035675.1. NCBI lineage: Eukaryota > Metazoa > Chordata > Lepidosauria > Squamata > Rhineuridae > Rhineura > Rhineura floridana. The sequence continues at coordinate 133,523,870 of NC_084480.1, forward strand.
TTGTTGGGTAAATAAACTGGATAGCATTAAGTGGGACCCATTAAGATAACTGTCACATCATAAGTGGCTTTCCTGTAACAGAACATATGTTTGGTCTTTTGCAAAAATAAATGAATAAAAATATTTATGAGCAGTCAGGATCTTTGTATAGCTTTTCAGTTTTTATCCTGTAGAAGAGAGAAGGTAAATCAGCTGGTAGGTTCACCAAGTGACCAATATTAAAAGGTGTGGGTGGGGAAAGTACTAGATCGGATTGCTCCATGTGTGATTTATAATAAATTATAATAATACATAAAAGATGCAGCAAGGAGACCCTAAGATCTAGTGTAAACTATATATCTATAGAGGTAAGCCAAAAGATATTTGATATTTTTTCCAGCTCTGAAATGGGAAACTTGGGATGTGTGTTCAAGGTGCATGATACCATTGCCCCCTCTACACATTTTTCTTCTTCTTTTTGCTGTGAAATTATCATGGTCGAAGAAATCAAACTCCTCACTGCTGACTACTGGCAGAGGGTGAGTTCATTTGTGCACCATTTGGTCCATTTGTGCACCATTTTCTTAAAATTTTTGTACAAGATGATGATGCCAGAGTGATGGCAGAAAGCACTGCTTTGTAAAGTTAATTCAGAGTGAGAGCAACATCCTGAAGCAATGCCTTCTGTCTTCACTCTGGCATCTTCTAGTAGGAAACATTGAAGAGAACAGCACCCATCAGAAGTTGGGAGCATGGGGACTTCCCGGAAGGAGTGCTGGCTGGTAGTTGTCTCTGAGTGAGCTCTATCTCAGAGGAAGCTTATTTCAGTTAAAAGCCAGTCAAGAGGAATTTTTGACTGGCGTAAATGTTCTCCAAGATAAAAGGGGAACCGAAGAGATTATCCACGGAACTTCGTTGAGCTGTAGATTGCTAGATTTGATCAGGAATCCCCCTGAGATAAGAAGGCATATCTAGCTGCGGAAGACGGAGTCTGGATTTCTAACAAGCTGTGCTGAAAGTAAGCGAGACGTTTTTTCTTTCTCTTTTAAAAACGTTTTTAACGAGCTAGCCTCCCTCTGTCTAAATCTTATCAATTGACTTAAATTACTATCGTAAAAGAGACTTGTTTACGAATCAGCAACTCAGAAACTTGGGTGAGTCACACTTTTTTCGCTTTATATAAAGTTAAGGAAGAAGGGAGCAATTCAAAGAACCTGTTTTATTTTTTTTATGACAAAAAGCTGGCTTAAATCTGGAATTACAAAGATTAAAACGGATAAGAGGCAACTTATTAGATAAGATGATTTGATTATTTGAAGGAAATATATCTGAGACTATTTTTTTATTCCTTTTTATTTTGGATTATTATTATTTTTTTAACGAATCTGCTGTTTGTGTATGTTACTAACTGCTGGATGCTGAGAACTGGATTTGTTTTACATTCCTGAATGTTCTGGAGATAAGAACCGTGTTGGTTAAGATCATATTAACAGACCTGGAATATTAACTCTTTTGTTGCTGGGAGAAAAAAAGAAACATTTTGCCTCTAAGTTTGGGAACATTGGCCAATAATAGAAAAGGTTTTTTTTTTCCCCAAGAATGACAGCCAGGAAAGCAGCCAAAGTTTTAGAGCGAAGAGGTTCAACTGATACACAGGAAGGGATGGACATGTTCCAGAAAATTATGGAGGGGTTTAATGATTTTAAACAAGAGATGAAACAAGAGATGAAACAGGACAGACAACAATTTAAAGATGAATTTTGCAATATGAAAAAGGATTTTAAAGATTTACAAGATCATATCAAAACAGAAGTGGGTGAGATTAAAAATAACATTGGGCAATTAATACAGGATGTAAAAAATGTTAAAGATAAGGTGCAAACCTTAGAGAATAGAATAGATATTACAAATGTGGAATTGGAAAAAAAATTGGACTATATTGCTGTTATGGAACTTAGAGATAAAGAATATTGCTTGAGATTCTGTGCAATTCCTGAGGAAACAGGTGAAGATATCAGAGAGAAAATTGTTAATGCCTTGGTAAAATCCTTGGATTGGAACGAAGATCGGATGGAATTTGAAATAGATAAAGTTTATAGAATTAATTCCAAATATGCAACAATGAAAAAAATCCCAAGAGATGTGCTTGTTTATTTTCTAAAAAAGAGGACCAGAGATATGGTTTTGCAACATCATTTTAACAATGTCTTCAAAATTGACGGTAAAGAAATACAGGTGATGAAGGAAATTCCTATTAGACTTCTACGTAAGAGAAAAGAATACGCTTTCTTCACAGAAAAACTTAAACAATGTAAAATTCAATTTAGATGGGATGTTCCAGAGGGAGTGATTTTTACATTTAGACAACAGAAGTATCGATTAAATACTGTTCAAAAAGCAAGGGATTTCTTGAGAAAAGCTTCAAAAGACATGGAAGAAGATAAACTCAAAGACATGGACATAATTCCTGGGAAACAAAGTCAACAGAAACAGGTAGAGGAAGAAAAGGATGATGATGAATTAAAGGGAGCAACAGGTACGGATTTTTCTAAAATACATGCTTAAAAATGGATTACAAATATCTAACTTGGAATATAAATGGAGCTAATTCATCGCAGAAGAGAAGGAAAGTATTTCATTATTTGAAAAAATTAAAATTGGATATAATTTGTTTACAAGAAACTCACATTAAGAAGAAAGACTCTAAATATTTAATCTGTAAAAATTTGGGTGAAGAATTTATTTCGGCAGGATCCAAAAAAAAAAAATGGTGTGGTTCTTTATATTAACTCACAATTGTCTCCTAAATTGATATTATTGGATGATAGTGGCAGATTTGTGGGAGTTGAAATCACCATACAGGGTACAAAAATCTTGATAGTGGGCATTTATGCTCCCAATGAAGATAAAACAAGGTTTTATACTGGACTTATGGAAAAATTATCAGAGTTTGCATATGATCATTGGTGTGTCATGGGTGATTGGAATGGGGTAATTTCACCAAAAATGGATAGACTTTCTGAGAAAAATATTAAAGAGACACAGGGCAAATTGCCAAAGATCTGCTTCGAATTGATGGAAAATTTAGAATTGGTGGATGCTTGGAGATATATAAATGACAATGCAAAGGAATTTACTTATTTTTCAGAAAGAGATAAAACATTTTCGAGGATTGATATGATTTGGATGTCTAAAAACTTAGTGAAAGACACTTCCAAGATGGATGTATTACCAAAAACTTTTTCAGATCACAATCCAGTGATATTGACTTTTTAAAAAAAAAAATCTTGGATTTAGATGGAGACTAAATGAATCTTTATTACAGAATGATAAAATAGTGCAGGAATGTAAGAAGAAATTAAAAGAGTTTTTTGAACACAATTTACATAAAGGAACAGATGAAAATATTGTTTGGGATACAAGTAAAGCATTTATGAGGGGATATTTTATTTAATGTAATTCTGAATTAAAAAAGAAGAAACAACAGAAAATGCAATTAATCTTGGAAGAAATAAAACAAAAAGAGGAAGAACTGAAAAAGAATCCAACTAAAGCTTCTACTGTAAATCAAATTAAAATGTTACAGAAACAAGTGTCAATGTTGACAGAGAAATTGAAAGGAAATTAAATTTTGCTAAACAAAGGACTTTTGAATTTGCAAATAAACCGGGGAAATTGCTAGCATATAAATTAAGAAAAGAACGACAAAAAATCTTATTTTAAAGATACAAGAAGGAGATGAGATGTTGACAGACAATGTAAAAATCCAAAGGGTTTTCCATCAATATTATTCAACTTTGTACAAGTGTCAGGAAATTCCCTCTGAAAAAATAGAAGAGTATATATCTAAACAGAATTTGCCTAAAATTACAGATTTTCAGAGACAAGCTATTAATGGTCCTATTACGTCAAGAGAAATATCTGAGGCTATAAGTAAAATTAAATTAGGAAAGGCGCCAGGACCGGATGGACTATCAGCAATGTATTACAAATGCTTGGAGGAGGAACTTTTATTACCTTTACAGTATACAATGAATTCTATTTTACAAGAGGGGAAGATACCAGATAGTTGGAAAAATGCCAATATAACATTAATACCTAAAGAGGAGCAGGATCTAACCAAAACAAAAAATTACCGGCCAATATCTTTATTGAATAATGACTACAAAATTTTTACAATGATTTTGGCTGAAAGAATGAAAATAATATTGTAACAATTTATTCAGGAAGATCAAGCGGGGTTTTTACCTAAAAGACAATTACGTGATAACGTCAGGAATGTTTTGAATGTGTTGGAATATCTAGAACAATGAAATGACATACAAGCAGCTTTGATTTTCTTAGATGCTGAGAAAGCATTTGATAATTTGAATTGGAAATTTATGTTTAAGGTTCTAGAGCAAATGGACTTTGGAGATAATTTTATAAAATGGATCAGATCGATTTATACATCACAGAAGGCACAGATAATTGTTAATGGGGATTTAACGGACTCATGTGAAATACAAAAGGGTACAAGACAGGGATGTCCATTGTCCCCTCTTTTATTTATTCTGGTTCTAGAAGTGCTGCTTAGAGACATAAGGCAAGACAAAAGGATTTTGGGAATAAAGATAAAAAAAGAGGAATATAAATTGAGAGCATTTGCTGATGACTTGATAATTGTATTAGAAAATCCCTTAGAAGGAATCAAAGTTTTGATGGATAAACTAGAAGAATTTGGACCATTAGCAGGATTTAAGATCAATAACCAAAAAACGAAGATGTTGGTGAAAAATTTATCTTTAAGAGATCAAAAAGAGTTAATGGAGAAGAAAAGGTGAAATATTTAGGTATCATTATGACAAATAAAAATTCAAAGTTGTTTCATAATAATTATGAAAAATTATGGACAGAGATTAAGAAAGATTTGTTAAAATGGGATAAATTACAGTTGTCATTAATGGGTAGAATATCTGTAATAAAAATGAATGTATTGCCGAGAATGATGTTTCTATTTCAAACAATACCTGTGATATCCTCTGATTTACCTTTCAAACAATGGCAAAAAGATATTTCTAAATTTGTTTGGCAGGGGAAAAAACCAAGAGTTAAATTTAAATTATTACAAGACGCCAAAGAAAGAGGACTGGGATTACCAAATTTGAGACTTTATTTTGCTGCTTGTTGCTTAGTCTGGATAAAGGAATGGATTCTATTGAGGAATAAAAGATTATTGGATTTGGAGGGTCACAACCTGAAGTGGGGATGGCATGGATATCTATGGTATGATAAAGTAAAAGTTAATGTGGATTTTAATAATCATTTTATAAGACGTCCTTTGTTGAAAATATGGAATAAATACAAAACAAGTTTTTTTCCCAAAATACCACTATGTGTTTCAAGTCAAGAAGCATTTTATAGAAGAGAAATGGCTGGAAAAGAGAAATGGTTAACTTACCAAGAACTATTAGAAAATGTGCATGGAGAATATATAATGAAAGAGAGAGAACAACTAATAAAGGAAGGATATAGTTCACAATGGTTTGCCTATTTACAATTGTTAGAAAGATACAAAATGGATAAGAAAATGTATGGGTTTGAAATAAATAAATCTGATTTTGAAATAGGTTTGTGTACAAATGATGAATGTATAATTGCAAAAATGTATAAATTTTTATTGAAAATGGACATGGAAGAAGAACAAGTAAAAGAGTGTATGGTTAAGTGGGCAAAAAATTTTGGTTATAATTTACAAATGGATCAATGGGAAAATATGTGGAAAAAAGGTTTGAAATTTACATTATGTTATAATCTTAAAGAAAATTTTTATAAAATGATGTATCGTTGGTATATGACTCCAGAAAAGTTGTCAAAAATGTATAGTAATGTTTCTAATGTATGTTGGAAATGTAAACAAGAAGGATCTTTTTATCATATGTGGTGGTCGTGTAAACAGGCAAAATTATTTTGGGCACAGATAGGTAGGATGATGCAAAAAATCTTAAAGATAAATATTCAGTCAAAGCCAGAATTTTTTTTATTGGGTTTTATGGATAAACAAAAGGAAAAGAAATATGGAAGAATAATATTATATATGATCACGGCAGCAAGATTATTATATGCACAAAAGTGGAAAATGGAATCGATACCAACAATGGAAGAATGGCTATTGAAATTAATGGACTTAGTTGAGATGGACAAACTGACATGCCTTCTTAGAGAAAAAACGACAGATACATTTCTTAAGGAATAGAAGCCTCTTTTGGACTTTTTGTTGAAAGAAAAAAATGAAATGATCATAATGGGATTTGACGATTAATCAAGATAGACTATGGAAAAAAGTGAATTTCGTATGTTTTAGGGGACAGGTTTGATATATATTATATATACTTATAACTGATCTGTAACAAATTGGAAGTCAAGTTCTTTTTTTATTTTTGTTGTATTGTTTTTGTTGTATTTGTTTTATAAAAATTTGAATAATAAAAATTATTATAAAAAAAGAAGAAGTTGGGAGCATGAATGCCACTCATGGTAAGAGGGGAAAACACTTCAATCTGCTTTATACTTCCACAAATACTGAAATACCCCCTTCAATTTCAGAGCACGCAAATAGGATGGCATAGGGTGGGTGGGTCATTTCAGCTGGGCCCTACATTACTAGCATACGTTCCATTAGGAATAATATTACAATGTATACAATCCAACCAAATTTAAGCACATCTTAGTTCAACTGTTTTCAACAGGAGAGGTGTAAACCTATGCTAAACTCTTCCATAGACATCAGTGAGTCTGAGAAGCGTTTAATTTTGGCTAGATGAATTGCCTATGAAAATATTTAAGAGTCTGCCCTATTTTCCTTGGCAGGGAACCCCAGATGTCAAATTCTCCAAACATTCCTCTCATGAAAGCACTCAAAATAAATGGGTGCTCCACAGGAATAGTGCTTGAGCGTTATTCTTACTACCACTGCTATTATTAGCAGCAGCAGCAATCGTAAAAACATTGTCTAGTCTATTTATTAAAATAGGTTCAGAAGTCTGACAAGCTTTTCTCTGTGGGTTAAGCTGGGGAAAGTGTGTAACTTTAGCATTTATTATGCTTTAATGGTCACTGATTCATAGGGTCGCCATAAGTCATAATCGACTTGAAGGCACAAAACAACAAACAATGCTTCAATGAGAGTGACCACCATATTTCATTACCAGTGAAAGTTAGTATGATTTGAAGGGTTCTGCCTAGGCAAAATGCGATCTGAATTCTGAATATGTCTAATTCATTTCTCTTTAATTGATTTGTCCCTCTCTGCTGCTGGTGGTCATTTCTTCTCCCTGCTCTGTACTGTGGCGGCTCATCCTAGCACAGTGCTGGTAGATAGAAAGCGTTGATTGGCTGCCTAGGCAATGTGGGGATGTTTTAATACCTTCTGGTCAGAAGTGAGTTGTCGGGTGGGCTAGCGTTGCTGCACTAGCTTCCTGGCAAGTGGGGTGCTGTTGCTTACCAGGAGAGAAAGCGGGGAAAGTGAGTGGGAAGTTGGTGCCAGGCAAACCACCAGCAGGAGCCCTGACTATCTGACTCTCATTCTCTTGCCAAGCCCTGCTTCAGCTAGGGGTGGATGGACCAACTTAAGCCCGTTCCTTGCCAATTTCCCTGGTGTTCAATCATAGGCTTGTTCCAATCCATTTTTTTGGTGGACTTTCCAAAAGAAATCATGAAAAATCCACATGTAAATTGAACACATTTTGTATGCACTCTTCCTGTAAAATATTTTATTTTTTTATTACATTTATATCCTGCCCTTCCTCCCAAAGGGTGTCCAGGCCGGCAAATATGCATTCTCAATGCATTTACCCTCTAAAATACACCTTTTGTACATAAAAAAATTTCTATTTCTGTGTGCCCTTTTTAGGACCACAACTGACTCACAAAATCCAGAGAAGTGTGTAATCTGACAGATAGTTGGGCTTCAATCTGTAAGTAAGTTTGGGAACATCAAATTGGGTCAGTCTACTGCAAAAAAGTAGACAAAATAACGTTCTCCTCCGCCCCTAGATGTAGCAGAAGATCAGAAAGCAGGGAAATATGCCCACTGCTCATATTACCTAGGCACAATGGGGACATACTTCCTTCCTTCTCCCCTGATGCAATGGGCGAACCTCTCATCTTCATAGGTCAAGTAGGTGAGATCTGGGGGAGCTAATGGGATAGCAGGAAATACTTGGAGGGGGGAATGTCCACTCATCATTGCCCCTTGAAATAATCATTGCTGTGTCACATAGTAAGAACTTGCAAACAATATTGCTGGGGACGGGGCATAAACATGGGAAACTGCCATATACAGAGTCAGACCATTGGTCCACCTAGCCCAGTATCTATACTAACTTCTGGGGATTCAGACAGGGATCTCTCCCAGCCCTACCTACAGATGCCAGGCATTGAACCTGGGACCTTTTGCATGCAAAGCAGATGCTCTACACTGAGTCACCCTCCACAATAAGGCAATGTGCTTATATACATCATGACAATTATAATGCTTATATCAGACCCCAGTCCCATTGAAATGAACAGGAAGTTAGCTTCTCTTCCATATAGGAAGCATGCATTGTGCTATCAAGCAGCTCCTAGGCATCTGCTACTATTGTTGAATCGGGCACTCTGTATAAATAGTACAAGTGGGAGCAGCCTTACAGGGAAGGTGAGATTTATGCATATAAATAATCTTACTACATTTTGTGAGGAAAAGGGTTTCGACACGGTGACCGCCACTTGACTCCGAACTACAACAAACTCCCTTTCTCTTTGTATTATCTATTTCCTTTGCTGTGTTTCTCCGTGCCTTCGTAAGCTGGGGCTACCAGCCTTTTCCATTGCAATAGCTCCTGTCCCTCATTTCTATTCCTCCTCTTCTTCTCGTTCCTCAACAGCTTCATGCCCATGGAAGGGTTGTTATCAATATGCAATCTGAATAGACGCAGGCTTTTAATAGGGTAACAGAAAAGAGATGGTGATTGATGGTAACACTGACATAAAAGCAAACCATAAAATAAAATTATAACTTGGAAATAAGAGGAAGAACAAGATTATATAGCAGGGATGGGGAACTAGATCTGAAAAGTGGGCCAGATGCTTATCTTCCCGCAGCCCCCATACGTTTGACAGGTGGGTGGGGGCAATGTCACAAAGATGTCAGGGAGCCATCCCACCCGCATGCAGAAAATCAGCTGATTGTTGGTGCTTGCAAAATGCTGTGCACAGGGCTTTGAGGTGCCACTGATCAGCTGATTGGTGTTGCTTGTAAATCCCTGGTGGCAGAGCCACATGCTTACCACAATCAGCTTATTGTCAGCACTTGCAAATGCATGGGGCTTTGCACAGGGCTTTGGAGGTGCCACTGATCATCTCATTGGCCTACAAACCCCCTCTTGGCCCAGCTGGATCTTTAACTGCTCTTCACTTGACATAATATTTGTTTAGGTGGGTCTGGAAGCTGCAGCTGGTGCAAAATGTGGCAGTGAGACTGATCCTGGGGCAGGGTATCACCAGCATGTCACCCTGCTGCTGAAAGAATTGCACTGCAGGCCAAGTTCAAGGTTCTAGTTTTGGTGTACAAAGCCCTATACAGCTTGGGACCAGGGTACCTGAAATACCTTCTTATGCCTTATATACCCAGTTGATCACTGTGCTCTGCAGGTGAGAGCTTCCTGCAGATACCATCTTATCAGGAGGTCTATTCCGCACAACATAGGAAATGAACCTTTAGTGTGGCAGCACCTACCCTGTGGAATTCCCTCCCCTGAAATATTAGACAGGTGCCATCTCTGTTATCTTTTCGGCGCCTATTGAAGACCTTCCTCTGTCAACAAACCTTTTAAGTTGAGACCTTATCCCAGTCTGCATCTGTGTTCAAATTGCTTTTTAATGTGTTTTTAAACCTTTTTTTCTTTAAACAATGTTTTACCCTATTTTTTTAGATATCTTGAAAGTTTTTAAAAAATGTTTTTAAAGATGTTTTGTTTTAATGTATTTTGAAGTCTGTTTCTATGATGTTTTAAAGTGTTTTTAGTGCTTTTGTTTGCTGCCCTGGGCTCCTGCTTCGAAGAAGGGCGGGATATAAATCAAATAATTAATTAATAAATTAATAAATTAATAAAATATTACATCAGTTGTAGGGCAGGTGTGTATGGCTTGGTCAAAACAGCCAAGCAAGCCAAATAGGGAGATCTGGTGGGCGTAATTAGGCCTGCAGGTTGGAAGGTCCCCACCACTGATATATAACATTCACACAACACCTTTAGAACGTGCAGAACATTTTACCTACATGATTTCAATGTTCCTTACAGTGAGCCTTTAAGGTAAGCCAAGGGGGATATATTCAGTTAAAATGAGGATATTTAGTACAAATCTAACAATATTGATATGGTGAGTTGTTTAGCATCACTAAAGGGATTATCTTGAAACTATTATATGGACTCCTGGAGCCATTTTGAACATGGTAAAGTGATGTGGGAAACCTGTGGTCTTCCAGATGTTATTGTTCTCCAGCTCCCATCAGCCTCAGCTACCATGGCCAAAGGATAGGAATCATGGGAACTGGAGTCCAACAATATCTGGAGGGCCAAAGGTTCTCTACCTCTGTAAGGTTAAAAAATAAAAGAATTTAATTGTTTGATTGGGAAGTGGGTTAATATTCAAGGGAAGGATGAGTCAACTGAAAACAAGCTTTTAAATGACTGACAGCTTTAATATTATTTTTTTAAATATCTGAACTGCTCCAAAATATCTGAACTGCTCCAAACAGAATAAGTGGAATAAGAACTACTAAAGAGCACCACTCTGCAATATTTTCTTGGAAATGAGGGGGAAAGCCCCCCTGGGCTCTAGTGCTGGAGGCAGAAAGAGACACATCAACTCCATCCCATAAATCACCATAGGCAGATGGTAAGCCTAACAGTGTCAGTATAAACACTGAGTCTGCATTCACCAGGAAATCATCATCAAACACCATAACAAGAAAAGTCTCTATGAAGCCTCCGGGTCATAATCCCTGGCAAAACTATTGAGTTTCCAGCTGTCTGAGACAGGCTTTTTCTTTTTTAAACATTTTATGAGCCTCTAGAGAACTCATTTTAAACTCTTTACTTCCCTTGCATACAAAGCTAAATGTTAATTATTTTCCAAAAAGTTACATTTTCTGTCTGATCACCATTCTCAGGCATTTAAATGTTCACAGCACATCAAGACAATCCTTTGAGTGGAGAAAATTGCCATCTCTGCTATCTTTTCAGCACTTTTTGAAGACTTTCCTCTTTCAACAAGCCTTTTAAGTTGAGAACTATCCCAGTCTGCGTCTGTGTTAGAATTGCTGTTAATGTGTGTTTTTTAAATATGTTCTTAACCCTTTTTAAAGGTGTTTTTAAAGCTTTTTTTTTTAAAGTTTTAACATTGTTTTGTTTTAATGTATTTTAAGGCCTGTTTTTATGATGTCTTAAAGTGTTTTTTTAGCATTTCTGTTTGCCACCCTGGGCTCCTGCTGGGAGGAAGGGCGGGATATAAATCAAATAAATAAATAAATAAATAAAGGTGGAAACGATTATGATTCTCCCACTGGAGCTACATTAACTCTGAAAATCCAGAGGGCATGATACAATACCTCTGCATAAGATGTCTGAGTGGGGACGAGAAGGTTCAGTCTGATGCATTAACTTGGGGGGGGAAGGAAATTTCTATTGCAGAAAGATACAGAGTTCCATAGTTGGGCTTATCCTGTAGAACCTTCTGGGTCAGGCTTCCTTTTTGGTCTGCGGCATGAGTGAACTGTGCTTCTTAATGTTCCCTGACATGTTACCTTTGCACAATAGAGTCAAAGCTCCCTAGTGAAATGCAAAAGAGGGAATAGTAAACTTCTGTTCCAAAATATATCACCTGTCTGTCACTCAAACATCCTCTGGTTTTAGTACAATCTTGGTTATAGCCACAGGGAAATTCTGATTAGCTTATTGGTATTTCAAAGGAAAAAAATGAAAATGAAAAATGGCCCATTTTTCCTATATCTTGGATTCTGAAACCTAAATCTGCCTCTGTCTTTACCTCCAGTGTTTTTTTGGTAAAAGAATGAGATGGCGGTACTCATATCTTCATAAAAGTGCCATAGGTGCCAGCCCTAAATGGCTGCCATGGTCAGAAAAAGAAAAGAATATAATTACTAATATAGATATAAGTTTATTGATTCAAATTTCAAGCTAACGCATATGGTAGAGCCGTTCCTGGACTCTGCCATTCAGACTGTGTGTGTGTATATGTGGTGGCACATTTGTAAATATTTCTCATTTTTCTAAGACAACAACAATACTTACAATAGGAAAGGTAACATGTCAGGGAACATCAAGAAGCAGACTTCTCTCATGGCTTAGAGAAAAAAGGAAGCCTAAACCAGAAGGTTCTATAGGATCAAAACTTTTCACCTAATCTGTACTGGCCAGCTGCCCTTTAAAAATCGACTTTGCAAATTTGGCTGGTTTTCCTGGATGGTCCCTAGGAGAAAATATAGCTCATGTTGACCACTGATGGGCACATTACAAGACAATCATATCCATTAACTACCTACTATTCTTCTTTATTCCAAATGAATGTATGATCAACCTTCACTAAACACCTTTATTTCTGTTCACTCAGTAGTTTCTATTGTAGCTAATATTTTATGAGGAGAGTGGAGTAGGGCTGAAACAAAAATTATCAGAAAAATATTTTCTAGGTCCCCTTCAATTGTTGGAGAATTGTAGTCCTCAATGGAGTATATTCAGCAGAACAATTTCTCCTCAAATCACCATCCATGAATTTTGAGAGCAAATGTGGACCAGTTTTAATATTTAAAAATATTATTTTACAGTAATATTGTTGAAGGAAGCAACAGGTTTGCTCCCTTATTCCTTCCAGTCCTCCCCTCTTAACCCATCTCTTCCTACATCTTCCACGGATACAATCTAATGTTCAATGTGAAGTGACCAAACATTTTTTCAGAAGAGAATATTCAGTGAAGTGCCCACCTCCCACAAATAGCTTGGTGAATTTTAGGAGGCCCTTTTTCCCACCCCAGGAATAGAAATTTCATAACCCTCTTCTGCTCTTATGTTCCCAGAAACCCTCTTGTTCAGTCCTATTGCCTGTGTTCTAGGTGAGGAGCTAAGTCCCCATCTGCCCTATATATTTAAAGCAGTACCAAACCATATTAAACAGCCATGGCTTCCCCCAAAGAATCCTAGGAACTGTAATTTGTTAAGTGTGCTGAGAGTTGTTAGGAGACACCCCCCATTCCTCTCCCAGAGCCACAATTCCCAGTATTCCCTGAGAAGAGGGATTGATTATTAAACTACTGCTTTCATCCATCATTTTTTACTCCCCTGAGAAGCATAACAATCAGATATTATACTGTCCCCCTTCCTATACCACCCACCCAAGGAGATGTTTTATTTCAAGTTTTGATATGGAGGATGATCTTTTGTAATCCAAAATGTCAATGATCTGAAGAGGCACCAACCAACCAGAGTATAATAATTTGGAACAGAGTAATGTTTGCTTCACAGAAGGCAACAACAGGGAATCAATACCCTCTAGGGAAAAGTCTAAATCAGTACAATATTTTCCAAGTTTTAATATTTACACAGAGACTCATGATTTTGGCAGATTTGGAAGTAAAATATAGGTGAATCCAGCCATCTGCTTATTTGCTCCTCGTACTGGAGTGTACCTGTGTATCACTTCTTACCACTTACCACACCACTTATCACAAACATAAACATAAAATGCAAACATAAAATGAGCACCATTCCTGCAAAGAACCACTTATTTGGGCAGGGGTAGCCAGTGTGGTGCCATCAGGTGTTGTTAGATTACTTGACTGCATGCTGTTGGTTGCATGCCAACAACAAATGTTGTGATGACCCTTTAAAAGAGGATTAGGCAAATTCAGGGAAGTGAAGGTGATAAATGGCTACTAGCCAGAATGGCTTTGTTCTGCCTCCACTCCAGTTGCTCCTCCACCCACCTGGTAGATAGATGGGGTGTGCGGATGCCAGGGCCCAGCCCAGACTATCACCATTAGCCATACTGGCTGGGGCTGTTACACTAACCCTAACACTAGCCCCAACCCCAAACCTAACTCTAACCCTATCCCTAACCATAACATTAAAACTAATTCAGAATTAAACCATAGTCCTACCCTATCCCTATCCCTATCCCTAACCCTGACCCTGACCATAAGCCAAACCCTAGACCTAACCCAGAATTTAACCCTAAACCTAACCATAACCCTCAGCTAAACCAGAATTTAACCCTAGCCCTAACCATACCCTAACCCTAACACTAGCTCTATCCCTAACACTAAGCCTAAACCTAACCTTAACTGTAACCCTTACCAAATCACTATTCCCTATCACCAGCACCAGCACTAGCCTTAGTCCTAAACCTAGCCCTAGCCCTAACCATAACCTTAACCTTAACCTTAACCCTAACACTAACACTAACACTAACACTAGCCCTAACCCTAACTCTTGAACCAACCCCAAACCTAACTCTAACCCTAACCCTAACCCAAACCATAACATTCAATCTAACTCAGAATAGAACCCTATCCCTATCCCTAACTCAAAACCTAACCCTAACCCTAACCCTATCCCTAACCCAAACCCAAACCCAAACCCAAACATAAACCCAAACCCAAACCCAAACCCTAACCAAACCCTAACCCAAACCCAAACCCAAACCCAAACCCTAACCAAACCCTAACCCTAACCCTAACCCTAACCCTAACCCTAACCCTAACCTTAACCCTAACCCTATCCCTATCCCTAAACCAAACCCAAATCCAAACCCAAATCCAAACCCAAACCCAAACCCCTACCCTAACCCTAACCCCAACACCAATACCAACCCTAACCCTAATTGTAACCCTATCCCTAAACCTAACCTAATGCAAACCCTAACGTTAACCCTATCACTAACCTTAAACCTAACCATAACACGAGACCTAACACGAGACCTAACCCATAATTACCCTTTTCCTACCCCTACCCCTACCCCTAACTTTAACCATAATCCTAACCCTAACCCTAACTCAAGCCAAAACCTAGAATTTAACCCTAGCCCTAGCTCTAGCCCAATCCCTAATCTTAACCCTAACCCTAACCCTAACCCTAACCCTAACCCTAATCGTAGCCCTAACCCTAACCTTAATCCTAACCCTAATCCTAGCCCTAGCCCGAACCCTAACCTTAAATCTAACCTAGAACCAAAACCTAATCCTAACCCTAACTTGGAACCTAACCCAGAAACTTGACCTCAAACCTAACTCTAACCCTAGACCTAACCCAGAATTTAACCCTAACCCTAACACTAGCTCTAACCCTAAGCCTAACCCTAATGTGGAACTTAACCCTAAACCAGAACCTAACCCTAATCCAGAACCTAACCCTAATCCTAACCGAGACTCTAATGCTAACCTTAATTCAAAACCTAATGCTAAACCTAACCCTAACCTTATCCTAACCCAGAACCTAATACGGAACCTAACTCTAGCCCAGAACCTGACCTGAACCCCTAACAAGGACCTAATCTGAACCCTAAACTGGAACCTAACCTGAACCCAAACTCTCACCAAGAACCTAACTCTAACTTGGATCCTAGCTCTAACCCTAGAATTAACCCTAACTCTAACCCTAACCAAGAACCTAACTCAACCCCAAAACCTACCTCAGAAGGTAACCCTAACTCTAAGTCAAACCCTAAGCCAAAGCCTCACCCTAAACCCAACTCTAACCCAGAACATAACCGTAACTCAGAACCTTACCCAGAAATTAATGTGTAAACTATCCGTAACCAGGATGATAACCCCAATCCTAACCTGAAAACTAACCCTAACCTGGAAACTATCTGTAACCCTAGAACTATCCCAGAATTTAACCCTAACCCTAACATGGACCCTAACCCTAACCTGGAACCAAACTGTAAACCTAGACCTAACCCAGAATTTATCCCTAACCCTAACCCTAGCCCTAGCCCTAGCCCTAAGCCAAACCCTAACCCAGAGCCTAACTCTAACCCAAGATCTCACCCAGAATTTAACCCTAACCCTAAATCAAGCCCTAACCCAGAGCTGAACACTAACCACAACTCTAAACCAGAACCTAACCCTAACTCACAACCTAACTCAGAACTTAATGTGGAAACTAACTCTAACCCAGAACCTAACTCTAGCCCTAACCCTAGCCCTAACCCTAACCATAGCCCTAAACCTAAACCCATACCTAACCATAACTCTAACCCTAACCCAGAATTTAACCCTAACCCTAACCTGGAAGCTAGCACTAAACCTAACCTGGAACCTAATTCTAACCTTTGACCTAACCCATTAATCTTCATAGCTTTTAACCAACAATAGAGGAATTCTTCAGCAAGTGGCCATGTTTCCATTAGAGAGGCTGTCCCTGACTATACCTATAGTGGTGATTTCCAACTGAACTTTGTTGGTTTTATGGGGACTGGAAAAAACTGAAAGCTGATGGAATTCTGTTTGGTATGCAGCGATTAAAAGGCAGATACTCTCTGTTAGCCATCAGAAGCTGCCATTTATCGAGAATCCAGAGTGATCAGTTTGTGCACTGCCATTTTCTTTTCTTTTCTTCTCCAGGGTTGTTGTTGGGAATGCACAAATCTGTCAAGTCCAGTTTCACTCATTTTCTCATTTTTCCCAAACTTAAGTACAGTTTGCCACATTTCTGCATCAGTTTGCATTTTTTATGACAAAGGCCCTCATGAAAACTCACCATCATGTTCATGAGCACTCCTTACTAATGCACACATTTTTGTTTTCAGTTTTGCCTAATATTAACTTTTTGCAAGCATGAATATATGCATTTTTATCCATGCTGTCCCCTAATATGTGGTAGAACTGCCTTGGAGAAGTGTGACGTTTGAAGGATGGCTGTGTTTTGGTTCATATAGTGTTTGGTAGGCTCTCATTAAAATGCCAGCCAAGTCACTCCCTCCATCCCTAGTTGTTAACATAACTAAATTTCAAAGGCACAAGGATGTACATTTATTTATTTATTTATTTGAATACCGCTTAATGATAAAATAGGCTTTAAATCAATTTACAAAGTATAGAAACCCATTACACAGATATTAGAATATAAACATCCATAATGAAGATACACAATAAAACTATCCTCTTAAAACATTAAAATACAAGTATCCATTATTAAAATACACAATAAAACAGTCCAATTAAAACAACAAAGCAGTTGAAACAATTAAGCATTTTTGGTGCTTAAAGTACTGAAGTACTGAAGCAGGCTGCATATGTCTCTAGTTTAAAAATCTAAAATAATTGCATAAAAAAGCAGTGTGATAAATGCACACACACACACACAGAAAGTCATAAAGCTTCTGTCACTGAAAAAAAAAATGCTGTGCAAGCGATTTTTCATTTTAAAAGCCATAATGGATAATTTGTCTATTTAAGTTGAGTGGGGCATTTGGTGATCTGTGACTAATGTAAGGCATAAGGGACACCAGTGCCTCTCAGCAATATTTCTAGCAGCTCACTAATCTGAAAATGAATATATAACTGCTGGGGGTGCTTGTGACATACACCAAATGACAGGCAAGTCGCAGTATGAGATTATCTTGGTGCCAGTGGAGTTAAAGCTTTGTTAAATGCTGACCTTTCAGAAACACTGCTAGTGTGGCTGTTTCTTCAAATAGCGAGATTCACGAGATGCCTGCTAGTCCCAGAAACTGGCATGAAACATGTATATAGTGGACTCCATAGGTGGAAATGGTATGGATAAATCCTGTTAACATCTTCATGTCTCTCTAACGAAATAGTTCAAATAGGTTGATTTTGCTTTTCAGATGCACATCTCCATGAAATATTTAAATATATGAGCCTAACCCAATTTTTTAGGCTTCTTTGTAGCTGCAGCCTAATTGATACTTCCAACTTTCCTCATGTGAAATAATGGTGACCTCATGTGGTTACTCTGCTGGTATCCTTATGCTAATTTTCCTCTACAGTCCATTATGGCAATCATCTAAATGTAGGACAATTATTGTGTTCTGAATTGAATGTCTCTGGTTTGCATTTATTAGGAAAAAAATCACTACTGCTAATAATGGGAAAAATCAACCCATTGCTAAAAAATAAAATAAACATCTATAAATTGTTTTTAAAGGGAAATTTCACTCAAATAAAAGAGGCTGGATAGCATCTATGACTTGCAGAATTCTTTCCTTAATATGTAGAATTAGGGTCATGCTTGGATGCTATTTTTGTCCCTGGGATCTGGGGTGATCCTACAATTAAGTAAGATAAGGGGCCCTCCATCAGACAACAGATTGGGGATTCCCTGGAATGATAGCAAATTGTCTATTTTTAAATTGATTATCATATATTGAACATGGGGGTGGGGGTGAAGGAGCAAGCAGGCTTTTTCTCTTTCAGTGCTAAGACACCTCTCAAAACATCTAAATGGGACCCCAATAATTTTGGAGAGTTCATAATACTTTGAAGGAACATATTTAAACTAGGATAGTTTTAAACCCCTCAGTAGCATGGGCCCAGTGTGGTGTGCGTAGGGTTTTGTATGAATTAGCCTCCATGCACAGATGATATTAATAAAAAGTAAATTATATGTATATAAGGAAAAGAGAGTTTAAAGACATTTTAAAAGGTGGGAGGAAAGAGTAAATAGATCATGGGAAACAAATTATATCTCCCCCTTGCTCCAAACAAGAGGGGAGGACTTTGCTGAAGGGCAGGCATCTGCCTATAAAACACATGGCGGACGCCAAAGGGGGCTGAGGGAGGTGCTACCAGGAAGAAGAGGGGATAACTATCCTGACTCCCATCTCCTCACATGACTGCTGCTGACGACATTCTTACTCAGAATGAGAGGAGAGGGCTTTTCATGAAGCAAAAAGAAGCAAGGCTGCAAGGAAAGGCTGCTTTCCCCCTTCCTTCCTGGCAGCCAGCCTGCCTGCCTTTCTTGGCTCCTGCTTCGCTGCCACCTCCTTTTAAAAATTATTATTATTTGCAAGGCCATCCAGATTTCACCTTCGGCTAAGACAGAGCCAAAGAGCAGTGAGGAAGCTTGGGACTTGCTGGCCCCCCCGTCTCTGATGTGTGCCAGTGTTGCCCCTTTCTTCCACCTACATTCCACCTCCCCAACCTCTCTCTCCAAGATGCTGCAGCAGTTGAGGGTTTCCCTCCTCCCATGTGCCCAAATGCATGCACTCCTGAAGATATTTGCAGGAGGGGCAGGTTTGTATATGTACATATGCTGATCTGTCTTCTGCTCAACTCTCATTCCCCAAGTGCACGCTAACCAAGTCCTCAGTTCTGATGATCATCAAGGCCTAAAAGCACTAGCCCCCTTCCTCAATCTATCCTCCCTTTTGTCTTCACAATTGAGCATCTCCACCACTACCACATTGCTGCTTCTTGATGATGATTTTAAAAAAGCTCAGCAGGTTGGCTGAGGCTGGGCTCTACATACTGCAGCTGAAATTATTTATTTATTTAATTAATTATTATTGCATTTATATCCCATCTTTCCTCCAAGTTGCTCAAGGTGGTGGACATGGTCCCCCCCTTCCATTTTATCCTTACACCAACGCTGTGAGATTGGTCAGGCTGAGAGACTGTGTCTGGCCCAAGGTCACCCAGTGGACTTCATGGCTGGGTGGGGATTTGAACCTGGATCTTAGCCCAACACTGTAAACCACTGGTGTTGGGAGACAGGACTGTACATCTTCAGACTATTGGGGGGGATCCAAATTTGATTGGATCTTTGCATTAAGAAAAGAAAGCTACACCTCCCTGTCTGCAGGGAGCTTTTTATGGAAAGGGTATTTGGAGATGAGATTTTGCCATGCACCATTTTTTAAATTAACAGAGACTAAAATTACAATTAGTGTGTGGGGGGGGGGTCACAAAAAATTTTGAGCCTACAAAGGGGGTCCCGTACTCATAAAGGTTGGGAACCACGGATCTACATGCAGAGCTTAGAAGTAACTAGTTACAAGTAACGAATTACTTGTAATTTATTACTTTTTTGAGTAACGAGTGGGTAACTTCATTACATTTTGCTGGTAATAGAATGAGTAGTAACTTCATTACTTTAGAAGAGTAATTGTAATGTTTCCAGCATTACTTTTGTGCATTACTTGGGGGGCAGCAGGGGAAGTCTTCTGGTCCTCTGATTTGTGAATAAAAATCATGTGCTTCAAATTGGGCTTCTGTGCAGTGTTGTTCTTCCTTCATGCTCTATGGGTGCTTAGGAGGTGACGAGGGAGGAGATGGAGAGTGAGACGGGGTGGAGAAAACAATTGTTTAAAAATTGACAGGAGTGGAAGGAGAAAAGAGCTGGAGGCAATATATATACACAAAAAATATGTGTGTTGGGTATCATCATTGCTGGGGGTGGGGTGAGGAGATGTGAGATTCTGTTATGCCATTCTGTTAATCTTATGGATAAAAAAAAAAATTCTACTACCCTGTGTGTGTGTGTGCTTATTTTTAATGTTGTTTTAGGCTACGTAGATGGGCAGCAGCCAAGGCCAGCACCTTGTAGGCAATTTGTTTTTTTTAAAAAAGTAACTAAAATGTAATTGTAGCAATTACTTTTGAGTAAAAGTAAAGTAATCAGTTACTTTCAGAGCAATTGTAATTGTAACAGTAATTACTACTTTTTGGGGGCCATGTAACTGTAACTGTAATTTATTACTTTTTTAAAGTAATCTTCCAAGCTCTGTCTACATGTCAGCTTTTCATCTCACATGCTGATGCATATAGATCATCAGTGTGTGGTACTTCCCACTTCTGCATGGAGAAGCCAGATGAAATAGAAAGCTTGTCACTTTCACCATTAAGGAAAAGAATGGTAAGTATTGGGTGAGAATTTCTATTCAGTTTGCATTTCAAGCCAAATCTATCAAATTTGCACTTTCTGAAACAATATGAGAATTGAAGCAGAGCCATCCTTCAAAATTCACACTTATTCAAATTTTATGATCCAGTTTGCCAATCAACCAATGTTTACAAAAATGCATAAAAATGATGAAAATAACATACAAAACGCATAATATGATGAGAAACTGCTTGTAAAAATGTGTATGTTAGTTAATACTGCCTATAAAATTGTTTTATTAAGAGAAATTTGCAGCAAAATAATTGTTTTTTAAAAAACATCCAGAAGTTGCTGCAGAAATGTGGAGAACTGAACCAAAAAAGGAGAAATGGAGAGAACCGAAACTGACATCTTTCCATCCCTAGTCAGGGGATGGGTGGGTGCCATTGCTGTTATCTTGAGGAAGCACCAGCAACATCACTGACTCCTCTACACCAGGTGAGATAAAAATGCAGCAGTCGGTTCATACTTGAAAGGATTGCACTGGTGATTAACAGTGGATGTTCAAAAACAATAGTGCTCAGCGCTTGGGAAATAATGCAAGCAATTGGGGTGAGTATCTTCTTGATTCATAGGAATACATGGTCTGGATTCCTAGAAATAAATGGTCTCAGTAACAGAGAATATGAAAGTTGTTAATACCAGAGGAAAAGCCCACATTGTCTCTGTAGGTTTTGAAGATAATCAAATGATCCGGAGTTGACTGTGAGGGTTGATGGTATGCCTGTGCAAGGGTAGCTTGTCTCACAAAGGAAGTAAAGGAGGGCAGACTCTCTGAGGCTTCTGCTCTGGACTGCCCCACCCCCACTCCTTTGTGCTGTAAAACCTTTGAATTATTTTGCTTTTTAATATGTCTGTGCGTGATGGGTCATGTCCCAGCCACCCTGAGTCCTGTGCCATCTGGGAAAGGGAGGTCCAGCCATTACAGAGTGAACCCCTCTGTCTGTCCACCTTTTCCCAGCTTAAGAGACTGCTGCTACCAGATAAGGGGGAAATTTGTCTATAAGGCTGCCCCTTGTCAATCATCTAACCCCCACCCACAAACATACACCTTCCTTTGGTTTCCTTGAAACCTCTCAAGGTAGTGTTATTTTATGGGTTTCATGCATTTATAAAATAAGATCTAAACTTTACTAAAATAAGATAACATGGAATTTTGAAACAGATGCTATTTGCAAAAGTTACCAAAACCCAGCAAATATCCCAATGGAGCAAAAGAACAAACATAGGGTTAAATGCAATCCTCTTCCTAATTACATATCCAAGGACAAATCATACTGTCCTCTGCTGACCTTCATACAATCCCAGTCCTCTCTCCTCACTGACTCTTTCCGTAGCATAGAAAAGCATTTTGATGTCTTGAGAGTCCAGGCTATCTACTTGTTGATATAACCTTTGACTACCTACCTCCTTCCCTCACTAGCTCCCGGAGCTTGGAAGTAATTAGTTTTTTGAGGAACGAGTGGGTAATTCCTTTACATTTTGATTGTAATAGAACTAGGAGTAATTTTATTACTTTTGTGGAGTAATTGTAACGTTTCCAGCATTACTTTTGGGCATTACTTGGGGGGGGAAGCAGGGGAAGTGTTCTGCTCCTCTGATTTGTGGATGAAAATAATGTGCCTCAAACTGGGCTTCTGTGCAGCTTCGCTCTTCCCTCGTGCTCTGTGGATGGGTAGGAGGCGACGAGGGAGGAGGTGGAGAGCAGACGGGTGGGTCAGAGAAAACAATTGTTAAAAAAAATGGATGGTGGTGGAGAAGAATGGAGTGGAGGGAAAAAAGAGCCAGAGGGCAAGAACATGGATAAAGGAGGAGAAGGAGGCAGCAGCAGAATGGAGATAAAGAGCTGTGGAGGTGAAAGATGGCATGTATGTGTGTGGATATTGTGTTTGTACTTGGCACACAAAGTGGCCTCCACCACCCTCTCTGGCTACTGTGCTGCATTTGCAGTATTTTAACTTTTTTGCATCTCAGGGGGAAATGTTTGCTTAGGTGAGTGTCGTTTAGATGGTGGCAGGGCAGGGTCCGGGAGGTGGTTAAGTGAGAGAGATTATGCTTGCTGGCTGAGGGGGGGGGTTGCACTTGGTTTGACGTGCAAATATCTGAGTAGTGGCCTCAGCCTCCCTCCCTGTCTCCCTTACCAGGGGAGAGACCACCATTGCTATCTTATAGATAAAAAGAATTATTCTACTACCTCTGTATGTGTGTGTTTATTTTTAATGTTGTTTTAGGCTACTTAGATGTGCAGCAGCCAAGGCTAGCACCTTGTAGGCATTTTTTTAAAGTAACTGAAATGTAATTGTAGTGATTACTTTTGAGAAAAAGTAAAGTAATCAGTTACTTTCAGAGCAATTGTAATGGTAATTACTACTTTTTGGGGCCATGTAACTGTAATTGTAATTTTTTACTTTTTAAAAGTAATCTTCCAAGCTCTGCTAGCTCCACCCAACAGGCTATAGGACGCCATGGTACCCCTCAGACCAGAGATGTGCTAGACTTGTCTGCAATGAAATTTGACGGCATTTTCATTTGAGCCCCCAGGCCAGGCCAGGTATGGCAAGTTAACCTTTTAATCCCCAAATGAACAGACAATAAAGACATGCATCCCCATATAAACCACAACAGTCCATATAAAAGCAGATTCACCTAAACAATGGCCACTGCCTTTAAATTTTGTGCATTTTGTTGTTGTTGTTTGAGTGTGGTTAAATTGAAAACTCTAAGTGATTTTAAAAGTTACACAATCCTGTTCTGGCTATTCCTGGGAATAGGAGGGTTTGGGTGGTAAGTCAGGATCCTGCAAATATGTCTCTGAGTTTTTGTTTTTGATACATGACCCATATATTCATAAGACAGACCCAACAAACAAGGCTATTAGTCATTAGTTGCCATGATGACTATGTTCTGTCTCCATTGCTGGAGGCAATATGCCTCTTAATACCAATTGCTGGGAATCACAAGTGGAAAGAATGCTGTTGCACTCATGTCCTGCTTGCGGGCTTCTCATAGGCATTGGGTTGGACACTGCGAGAACAAAATGCTGAGCTAGATTTATGTTCTTAACTGGATGCCCTCATTGCTATGCAATGGATATGTGATACACAACCATAATTCAGATTAGATTGTGTTTAGGAACAACAACATAGGAATCTGCCTTATGCCAAGTCAAATTGATGGTCCATCAGGCTCAGTATTATGGATACTGACTGGCAGAATCTCTCCAAGAGTTCAGACAGGAACCTTTCCAAGGCCTAACTGGAAATGTCAAGGACTGAACCTGGGACTTTGTGCATGCAAAGCATCTGCTTTACAATTGAGCTTTTGAATGAATGGAGACCATACTAAACCAATTACTGCTAACATGTGCGAAGCACAGTGATGATTGAAATCTATATTGTAAACATCACAAAAAAACTACAACCTTAAGACAAATAAAGAAGTTGTGCTACTGCTACTGCCACTGGCAATGGTGAACCTCACTCCTGAGCGACTGTTGGAGAATTACTTCTCTTCCTGGAGAAATTCAATAAAATGGTCCCTGGGATTTCTCTACCCACATATATGGTAGATTTTTTCAAGAGGCCATTTGAGTACAGCTCTTATGATAAGATAGCTTACTTTTGACTATGGGGGAAAGATCTCATGATTTTGGACGATGTATTTCTAAACAAATTTGTTTAACATTCTATCCTGCCATTAAGGAAAACTGGCATGGAATGTTAACTTAAGGGTCAGGGTGGCATCTAGGAAGCAGGAGCATCCTGTTACTTGCTATACGGGGG
This sequence comes from Rhineura floridana, assembly GCF_030035675.1. Lineage (NCBI taxonomy): Eukaryota > Metazoa > Chordata > Lepidosauria > Squamata > Rhineuridae > Rhineura > Rhineura floridana. Next base: position 133,548,576 of record NC_084480.1, read on the forward strand.
ATTTCTGGCAGTGCCTTACCATTCTAGAGGGGGGGGAGTTCATTTTATAATCAGTATAAGGAAGTTGAGAATGAATACACTGCGCAAGTGGCCTACATTGGCTTAACTGAAGAAAACATATTTAAATATGTATAAGAAAGTGAATTGATCCCATCATTATGCCATATAAAGTAGTGCAAATAATGGGTTCCTTCATCTCTCTGGAGGTAAAGAGGAAAGCAGGCTGGATTTACTTATCAAGAAGCGACTGGAGATTCTCTGTTGCCATTTTCTAAAGACGTGCATGCAAAAGTAGCCCCCCCCAAATGACTCTGCAAATTGTAATATCAAGTATTCTTATTTTTAAAATTATGCATGATGCACAATGCTAAGCACTATTTTATTTAATTACTTTGTGTCATGCACTGCTTTTTCTTTGGTTATACATTTTATTAGAGAGCCAGTGTGGTGTAGTGGTTGGACTATGACCTGGGAGACCAGGGTTCGAATCCCCACACAGCCATGAAGCTCACTGGGTGACCTTGGGCCAGTCACTGCCTCTCAGCCTCAGAGGAAGGCAATGGTAAACCGTCTCTGAATACCGCTTACCATAAAAACCCTATTCAAAGGGTCACCCATAAGTCAGAATCGACTTGAAGGCAGTCCATTTCCATTTCCCCCCCATACATTTTATTATACATACAGCATCAGTGTAATGAGACATTAGACTTTCATTTTTAAAAAATAAAATAAAACTCCTCTCCTGAGCTAAAGGAGCTTTTAGTCTAAATTTTTATTGAAGAGGGTACAACAAAGGAGAGAAAGGGATGGTATATATCATGGGATTTATTAAAATACCTTGTATTTCTAATATAGCTTGACATTGCAGGGTGTTGTTCTTTTCATGCTATGACAAATGACAATGGCAAAAAGGAAGTAAAATTGAACTTCAGGAAAGTCCTGGCTAAAGTAGGAGCTGCATCATAGAGATGCCCAAATTTCATTTCTGCTTTTCAGTAGGGATAGAAGGATCTGACAATTTTGGTTCTCCCGGTTTCTCATTTATCGAATCTTAAATTTGGTTCTCCACATTACTGCAGCTATTTGCAACTTTTTTAAAAAAAAAAAATCCTCATAAAAATTCTTCAGCATTTTAGTGAGATTTTCTCCTAATAAACACATTTTTGGATGCAGTTTTGACTAATGTACACATTTTTGCAAGCAATTTATCCTAATATAGTTTGTACGTTTGTATGTTATTTTCACTAATATATTCATTTTATGCACACTTTCCCCCTAACTTATGCATTTTTGTAAACAATGTTTGGTTGGACAACTGCATCACAAAATTCAGATAAGATGGCTGTGTTTTGGTTCTCATAATGCTTCAGAAAGTGTGAATTTGATAAATTTGGCTTAAAATGTGAATTCATCCCTACTTTTCAGTCAACAAGGTAACAAGCTGTATTGTTCATTCCCAATGCTTTCTTGGATTTTAACCAATTTCAGCTGCCAAATCAAAGTAACCAAGGGGTCACATACAGTGTGGCTTAGGACCACCTTTTGTAAATCAGCTGAAGAGTTGTAAGTTGGGTCTCCTGTACATCATTATTTTCCTTCTGTCTTGCAAAGTCCCCCTTCTTTCAGTTTGTAATCATGAGTGTTTTGGAATAATTGTGTTAATGGCACCATTCATGCACAAGACTGAGAGATCAAAAGGTTTAGGGGACCTGCAAGTTTTGCAGGAGTACAAAAAACAAATACATTTAGTGGGGGAAACTGGGGGGGGCTCCAAAACAGTCCAATGAGGACTGAGTATGCTCAGTAGGCACAGAATGCTGACTGACTGTTGTGGGGGGGGAGGGAATAGACTGAAGGAGAGGTAGCCTTCTAGATGTTTTGGACTACAGATCCCATCATCTCTTGTCCATGCTGGCTGAGAGTTGTAGTCCACAACATCGGGAGTGCACCACAGTGGCTACCTCTGGGTTGGAGTATCCTAAAAGAAGGTATGGTTGGCTGGCTGAAACACTGAACAGGCGCACCTACATTGTGATGCATATCCTAGACCTTTCTTAGACCATCTCCTCCTTGCACTGAGTTTTACTAGAATGTCCTCAAATCCTGTCTCAGGATTACTGCTCGGGTGTCATGGGCCCCATGGAGACTCCTTGACAGGATTAGGAGAATAAATATGTCAGGAATGGGGCTGGGGTAACCCTGGAAAAGATGCTTCCAGAAAACTCTGGACACTCTGTGTTTAGTAATAATAATAATAATAATAATAATAATAAAAAACTTTATTTCTACCCCGCCCTTTTTCCAAGAGGACTCAGAGTGGCTTACAAGTAAAAACAACACCAATTAAAACATACAGAAGTATACTATTAAAAAAGAATTAAACTATGAGAAAAATTAAAACCATAAAAAATAGGTTAAAAACAGTGGACAATTTAAAATAATAAAATCATATAATGTAGTCACCAAACCTATGACACTTTATCCTGGTCATTCTCTATCCCAAATGCCCATTGAAATAAAACCGTCTTTACTTGTTGCCGGAAAGACGGCAAGGAGGGAGCTGATCGCACCTCACTAGGAAGGGAGTTCCACAGCCTAGGGGCAGCCACTGAAAAGGCCCTATCTCGTGTCTGTGTCATATGTGCTTGCGAAGGTGTGGGGAACACAAGAAGGGCCTCACCTGAAGATCTCAAATCCCGGACAGGTTTATGTAGGGAGATACGATCTGTCAAATAGCCTGGACCTGAGCCGTATAGGGCTTTGTAGGTCAAAACCAGCACTTTGAATTGTGACCGGAAACAAGTTGGCAGCCAGTGGAGCTGTTGTAACAGGGGAGTTGTATGTTTCCTGTAACCAGCCCCGGTTAGCACTCTGGCTGCAGCTCTTTGTACCAATTTAAGTTTCCGAACAGTCTTCAAAGGCAGCCCCACGTAATGCGCATTACAGTAGTCTAAACGGGATGTAACCAAGGCATGCATCACCCTAGTCAGATCAGGCAGCTCCAGGAACAGGCACAGCTGGTGCACCAGTTTTAATTGGGCAAATGCGTTCCTGGATACAGCAGCAATCTGGGCCTCCAAATTCAAAGCTGAGTCCAGGAGTACACCCAAACTGCAAACCTGAGACTTCAGGGGGAGTGCAACCCCAGGATTTAATCTCAACTTGTTTGCCCTCATCCAGTCCATCAGTGATGCCAGACACTGGTTTACGACCTGTACGGCTTCCTTGGCTTCAGGTGGAAAAGAGAAATAGAGTTGAGTGTCATCAGCATACTGATGGCACCAAACCCCAAAACCCCGGACAACCTCTCCCAGCGGTTTCATGTAGATGTTAAATAACATGGGGGACAGAACGGAACCCTGAGGGACCCCATAGGCCAATGGCCAAGGAGTTGAGCAGGAGTCCCCCAGTACCACCTTCTGGGTTCGGTCCTCCAGGAAGGACTGGAGCCACTGTAACACAGTGCCCCCAAGTCCCATCTCAGCAAGGCGGCCCAGAAGGATATCATCATCGATGGTATCGAAAGCTGCTGAGAGGTCCAGTAGAACCAGCAGAGACACACTCCCCCTGAAATGGATCCAGATAATCCGTATCATCCAGGAATCTCTGGAGTTGGGTGACCACCACACGCTCTATTATCTTGCTTAAAAATGGAATATTGGAGACTGGCTGGTAGTTACCTAGTAAAGAGGGATCCAGGGAGGGCTTTTTCAGCAGTGGTCTTATAACTGCCTCCTTTAAGCATGATGGAATTCTGCCTTGTTGTAGAGAGGCATTAACTACTCCCCTGACCCAATCGACCAGTCCCCCTCTGGTACTTCTAATGAGCCAGGAAGGGCAAGGATCCAGTACACACGTGGTGGCACGCGCTGCTCCAAGGATCTTGTCCACATCCTCAGGCAAAACAAGTTGAAAATAATCCATTTTAATTGGACAAACAGGCACCGAAGTTACATCCTCAGAGACTGTATCAATTTCAGCGTCCAAGTCAGAGCGAATCTGAGCGACTTTGTCCGCAAAGTGCCGTGCAAATCCTTGACAGCGGTCTGCTGAGTGGTCAGAATTACCCTCACGGGGGCTAGAACTTAAAAGCCCCCTAACCACTCGAAACAGTTCCGCTGGATGGCTCCCAGCAGAGGCAATGGAGGCTGAGAAGAAAGATTTCTTCTTAGCCCCGTACTGCCTCGGAGTAGGCCTTCAAATAGGCTCTAGCCCGAGCTCGATCAGCTTCGCTCCGAGTCTTCCACCAATGTCGCTCTAGTCCCCGTCTGACACGCTTCATCACCACCAGCTCCTTGGAAAACCATGGGGCCGGTTTGGCTCCACTCCGAAAGAGGGGACGCTCGGGAGCGATCGTGTCCACCGCCCTGGCCATTTCTCTATTCCAGAGGTCAACCAGGGCTTCGACAGGATCGCCTGCCAAGGTGACAGGAAAATCTCCAAGAGCCATCAGGAAACCATCCGGATCCATCAGCCTCCTGGGACGGAACATTCTAATTGGTCCCCCACCCCTGCAGAGGCTCTGAGTCTCAGTGAGTCTAAACCCAACCAGGTAGTGATCTGTCCATGACAATGGAACCACTGCAAGTTCTTCCACACCAAGATCACCGTCATCCCAACCAACACAGAAAACAAGGTCGAGGGTGTGACCAGCAACATCAGTGGGGCCAGATACTACTTGGGACAGCCCCATGGTTGTCATGGAGGCCATGAAGTCCTGAGCCACTCCCAACAGAGCAGTCTCAGCATGGATGTTGAAGTCACCCAGTACCACAAGCCGAGGGAACTCCAACACCAATCCTGAGACTACCCCGGCTAGCTCAGGTAGGGAGACTGTGGAGCAGCGGGGTGGGCGGTACACCAACAGAATCCCTATTCTGTCCTGGCCACCTAACTTCAAGTACACACACTCAAACCCTGAGAACTGTGGGAGAGGGCACCTGGTCAGGGGGATAGTATCACGATAGACCACTGCGACCCCACCTCCCCATCCCCCAGGTCTCGGCTGCTGCTGTACCTGTTGGTGTTTCTGCTAGGGAGCCCTCAAACACCACCCACCACCACTGATAATGGACAGGGAGGAGGCAGGACTGGCATCCAGCCCAGACTTCACATCGGAACCAATAAACTCTATGAACTTGAGTTTTTTCAGAGAGTTGAAAGCAAAAGTAAGTTTATCAGAGCAAGCAATAACACCTTGGCAAAGGCTGCTGGCTGGAAAAGGGATGCTGTTAATTAGGCAGGTTTTTTCTGCTTGTAGAATAAGCTCTCGCCCTACAGTAGAGGCAAAAAAGTACTCAAATTAACCCGTAGTGTGCAGAACCACTCCTCAGTGATATAAACCCTGCAATGCTTGCAATTCTCCATTGTGACAACAGTCTTTCCACCTCCACTATGCCTTGAGATAAGCCCTGTATGTTCCTAAATCCTGATTTATGCCTTAGAGTGTGATTCTGCATTCCTATACTGAATTCTTGAATAAAGCTTCATGCAGAAAAATCCAGTTTCTTGAGTTCTGAGTCTGCTTCTTGGTCAGGACCTCAGGACTCCTCATGGCAAAGTATTCAAGAGGATTGGCAGTGGACAACCTGACAATTAATATCCTCCTTGGATCAAGTTCCCACTGCTCTTCACATCGAGTCTCTTGCTGATCAGAGTTATACCTCCAATATCCTTATATTGGGCAACGCTGAGAGCTCTCTGTTCTAGTTATTGTAACCTTTCCTTTGTGGAGTGCAGGACACAAATTAGTGATCCACTCTACTCCACTCAATGAAGTCAGGATCAGAATCTGTTACAGTGTGTGGTCACATAGTATACTGGTTCTCGTCTCCTCCAGGACTCCAAGATCATAGCTGAAGTCAGGGACCAAGTATTGCTGCAGGGGCTAGATAGTTAAAGACAACACATTTCTACAGGCAAGATTCTATCTCACCTTGTTGGAATATTTTCTGATGTGAAGCAATGTACAAAGATGCATAACAGAGACAGATACACTGGATGGCCCAAAAACGCCATCATTTATAGAGTTCCATTTGATCATTCAGAGATGGATTAATGCATCTTGCTACAGAACTATTCTTTCCTTTACTTCTGCTTCATATTACAGTCTATATTACAAATAGCAGTACGTGTCATCACATTTATTGTGCCATCCTCCTCCCATTCCTTCCATGGAATGAAAACAAAGCATGAACACACCCCAAGGAAGAGTGGCAAATAGAAGATTCCCCGTCCTGTTTCAGTTTTACTGCTATCAACATTTTCAGTCTCTTGCATTCAGAGTTCATGGCCACATTAAAGAGCTACTACTGTTTGCTTTGACGCAGATACAAAATGGATAGAACAAGAGCACAGTTGAAATACAGTTGGAAAAAGAAACATTTGTTTATGAATGAAATTGTTATGAGAAAATCTTACAATTCAAATGCCTTCATAGAGCTGAAATGAAATCCCTAAAATTCTCATCTGCAATAGCTTATGTCAAACATTCTATGAATAACAAATATTGATATCACATGTTGTTGTTGTTATATGCCTTCAAGTTGATTATGACTTATGGCGACCCTATGAATGTTTTTTGGATATATTCATAGGGTTTTCATGGTAAGAGGTATTCAGAGGTGGTTTACCATTGCCTTCCTCTAAGCCTTCGGCACCCATTATTCCCAGGTGGTCTCCCATCTAAGTACTAACCAGGACTGACCCTGCTTAGCTTCAGAGATCAGACGAGATCAGACATATTCAGGGTAATATGGATGTATTGATATCACATATTCTCTGCATATTCATATCCTGGATGAGAACTCACCAAATATTTGATATCTGTTCTATGTTGCCATCCAGTGATTTTTGATTTCAATATTTGATATTTTTGAAAGTATGTGGTATCAGTGAACATAAGAACATAAGAAGAGCCTGCTGGATCAGTCCAGTGGCCCATCTAGTCCAGCATCCTGTTCTCACAGTGGCCAACCAGGTGCCTGGGGGAAGCCCGCAAGCAGGACCCGAGTGCAAGAACACTCTCCCCTCCTGAGGCTTCCGGCAACTGGTTTTCAGAAGCATGCTGCCTCTGACTAGGGCGGCACAGCACAGCCATCATGGCTAGTAGCCATTGATAGCCCTGTCCTCCATGAATTTGTCTAATCTTCTTTTAAAGCCATCCAAGCTGGTGGCCATTACTGCATCTTGTGGGAGCAAATTCCATAGTTTAACTATGCGCTGAGTAAAGAAGTACTTCCTTTTGTCTGTCCTGAATCTTCCAACATTCAGCTTCTTTGAATGTCCACGAGTTCTAGTATTATGATAGAGAGAGAAGAACTTTTCTCTATCCACTTTCTCAATGCCATGCATAATTTTATACACTTCTATCATGTCTCCTCTGACCCGCCTTTTCTCTAAACTAAAAAGCCCCAAATGCTGCAACCTTTCCTCGTAAGGGAGTCGCTCCATCCCCTTGATCATTCTGGTTGCCCTCTTCTGGACCTTTTCCAACTCTATAATATCCTTTTTGAGATGAGGCGACCAGAACTGTACACAGTATTCCAAATGTGGCCGCACCATAGATTTATACAATGGCATTATGATATCGGCTGTTTTATTTTCAATACCTTTCCTAATTATCCCTAGCATGGAATTTGCCTTTTTCACAGTTGCCGCACACTGGGGCGACATTTTCATCGTGCTGTCCACTACAACCCCGAGGTCTCTCTCCTGGCCGGCCACCCCCAGTTCAGACCCCATGAGCGTATATGTGAAATTCAGATTTTTTGCTCCAATATGCATAATTTTACACTTGCTTATATTGAATTGCATTTGCCATTTTTCCACCCATTCACTCAGTTTGGAGAGGTCTTTTTGGAGCTCTTCGCAATCCCTTTTTGTTTTAACAACCCTGAACAATTTAGTGTCGTCAGCAAACTTGGCCACTTCACTGCTCACTCCTAATTCTAGGTCATTAATGAACAAGTTGAAAAGTACAGGTCCCAATACCGATCCTTGAGGGACTCCACTTTCTACAGCCCTCCATTAGGAGAACTGTCGGTTTATTCCTACTCTCTGCTTTCTGCTTCTTAACCAATTCCTTATCAAGCAAGATGGCGGCGTAGGAAGATGTCGCGGCTAGAGCTCCGCCGCCCTTGAAACTTTACTTGAATTTTAAAACATCTTTTTACATCTTTAGGGGGTTAGAGGAATGGGCGTAAGTAAGCGCTTTCCCCTTTTATCCTGGCTGGCCACCCTTCTACCCTCTATGACTGGTGTGGGAATTGGCAAGAAGAACGCCAACGATAAGAACGCCACAAGAAGAGGGAACGAACGTGACTCACCGTCTGTTGGCCGACGCCGTGAGGTGGGGAGAGGGATGTGTGGAGGGCGGGTGTCCCTTCCCGGTTTGTGTTCTGCCGTTGTTGCTGTTGCTCCCTCCTCTGTGCCTCCTGCCTCCTGCTGCAGCCATTGTCGTTGGGGCCCTGGGGTTCCGCCGTGGCCCGTGTTTCCTGCTCCTGTGTGGCGGCTGGCGTTCTCGCCGCGGCTCGGGCCTCGTGGTCGCCGCCGCTGCCACCGTTGCGGTGGCGTTCCTGCTGTGACTGTGTTTGCCGCTGCCGCCGCCGCCACCACCAATGTAAGCAGGGCCCACACCGCGGCCTGTGTTCTTCATTGCTGCGGCTTGTGTTCGTGCGGCGGCTGTGCCTTCTTGCCGCCGCTGTTCCCTGCTGCGGCCTGTGGCTTTTGCCGCCGCCAGCTCCTATCTCTTACTGCGGCTTGGATTTTCTGGTTCCTGCCATTCTTGCCGCACCTTGCATCACTGCTGCGGCCCAGATTCTGATGCTGTCGCTGCCGTCGCTGTTGCGGCGGCCGTGTTTTCTTCTGCGGTCCATGTTTATCGCCGCCGCCGCTGTGGCTTGCACACTCCACCGTGACTGGATTGTTTCTTGGGAAGGCGGTGCCCCCTGGTTTTGGGGCGCCCCCTGGTTGACTGGGGAGTGGCCAGCGGCAGATGTGGTGCAGCAGAGTAGGGTCGTGGTCAGAGAGACAGAGTTGGAGTTATTGGTTGGACTGGAGATGCAGTAGGGAGTGGCAATATCAGCTGTGCATGATAGGGAGAACTGTCATGCTGACCCAGGAACAACGAGGGGCAAGAGAACCGTGGCCTCCTGCAACAGGTGAACCAATTCCATCTTGGGGGTGGGAGACTTACGGATAATTTAATTTACTGTTAGGGTGGGGGGCCTGCCTGTTCGGCTGACAGGGAGGAGGTCATGTGTAGATCAGAGGGGGATGCTAGGGGAGGGGTGGGGAGCCACCACATTAAAAGGCTAGGCAGCAGATCCTGGATGGGCATGGGTGGCAGACCACTCCGATCTAGGGGAACAAGGGATAGATGCGTTATATCCATCCCTTTTTCTGGGTCTGTCCACAACCAGAAGGAAACTGGGGGAGGCAGAACTCCATCCAACCTTTGACTGCTGTTACGTAACGCCAGTTCTGTGGTACAAAAGACATCTCTCATCCATGATCCTGGATGAGAACGCAGACCTGGCGTGTATTACGGAGACCTGGCTGGATGAGGCCTCAGCTCCCATACTTGAGGCCATGTGCCCAGCTGGTTTCCGATATGCACAGCAGCCGAGGATTGGTAGGCGGGGAGGGGGTGTGGCAGTTATCTATCGGGGGTCTTTAGTTTTCACCAGACCTCCCCTCCATGAGACCAAGTTTGTTGATTGCATGTACTGGAGGTTGGGCCCAAAGGGCAGTTTAGGGATTCTACTTGTGTACCACCCACCCCGCTGCACAGCAGACTCCCTGACCGAGGTGCTTGAGAGGGTCTCGGCCGTGCGGTTGCTCTCCCCCAACCTATTGGTTTTGGGGGATTTCAACGTGCATGCTGAGGCCGTTCTCATGGGAGCCCCTTGGGATTTCATTGAAACCATGACTTTTTGGGAACTGCATCTTAGTAATACAGGGCCCACCCATGTAGCCGGTCATGCTATTGACCTTGTATTTGCCTCTGGAGGGGAAAGGAGTGCTCTGAAAATAGGGTCTGTTAATTCTATACCCGTGTCATGGTCAGATCACTATCTGGTGAATATAGACCTCTTAATGCCGCACACCCTCCGCAGGGTTCAAGGACTTACTAGGATGGTCCGCCCCAGACGCCTGATGGAATCTAAGGGATTCCTGAATGCGCTGGGGGATTTGGAGCTGACCGAAGGTCATCCAGTTGAGACCCTGGTGATGGAGTGGAATAGGGAGATCTCCAGGGCAATAGACCGGGTGGCTCCGAAACGTCCTCTCCCTCTGAACAGAACTCAGACAGCACCCTGGTATACACCACAGTTGCGGGGTCTGAGACAGGAGGTGAGACGACTAGAGCACCGGTGGCGGAAATCTCGCACCAAAGACGATCGGACACTGGTTAGAGCAGCAATAGCGGCCTACCAGGTGGCAATAAAGGCAACGAAGAGGGATTTCTTTGCTGCCTCTATTGCGTCGGCAGAATGTTGTCCCAGGAGGTTGTTCCAAGTGGTCCGAAGCCTGGTCGGTCCAGTTGCTCAGGAACCCATGGAGCATTCTAAAGCTTCCTGTGACATATTTATTAAATATTTTGCCGATAAAATCGAACGCCTGAAGTGCATGATCCCGTACGCCGTGGATACAGGAAGTGAGCCAGAGTCGGCCAGTTGCATTCCGGTCCGATGGGATCGGTTTCAGCCTCTTCTTGCTGAGGAAGTGGACAAGGTGCTCTCTACTGTGAAGCCAACCACCTGTCTGCTTGATCCCTGCCCTTCGTGGCTCATTATGAGCTGCAAAGAAGAACTGGGTGAAGGGATCAAGGCAATGGTAAATGCATCCTTGAAAGAGGGTGCAATGCCATCAGCCCTCAAGGAGGCAGTGATAAAGTCCATCTTAAAAAAGCCCAAAGAGCTGAACAACTTGGATCCCAAAGAGCTGAACAACTTTCGTCCAGTTTCTAATTTACCATTCTTGGGCAAGGTGATAGAGCGAGTGGTGGCCAAACAGTTACTAGGATGAAGCGGATTATTTGGATCCATTCCAATCGGGCTTCAGGACTGGTCATGGAACTGAAACAGCCTTGGTCGCTCTGGTGGATGATATGAGGAGGGCATTGGATAGGGGAGAATATAACTTCCTCGTCCTCCTAGATCTCTCAGCGGCTTTTGATACCGTTGACCATGGTATCCTGTTAAATCGCCTAGAGGGATTGGGAATGGGGGGCACTGTTTTACAGTGGTTCCGTTCCTATCTCTCAGGTAGGTACCAACGGGTGGCAGTGGGGGGTGAGGTTTCAGACCCTTGGCCTCTTAATTGTGGAGTGCCACAGGGTTCTATCCTCTTCCCCATGCTATTTAACATCTATGTGAAGCCGCTGGGAGCTATCATCAGGAGTTTTGGGCTGCAGTGTCATCAATATGCCAATGACACTCAGCTCTACCTCTCCTTTAAGTCCTCACCAGAGTTGGCTGTGGAAACCATGTCCAAGTGCCTGGAGTCCATAAGTGGATGGATGGGCGAGAATAGGCTGAAGCTTAACCCTGACAAGACCGAGGTGTTGCTTGTGGGTGACAAGAGAAAGTTGGGAAACATCGACTTGGTCCTTAATGGGGTAAGATTGCCCCTGAAGGACCAGGTCCACAGCCTAGGGGTCATTATTGACTCCCAGCTGTCCATGGAGGCTCAAGTTTCAGCAGTGAGCCGGGCAGCTTGGTATCAATTACATCTGATACAGAGGCTACGACCCTACCTTCCTGTACATATGCTCCCGCAGGTGATACATGCTCTGGTCTCCTCTCGCTTGGATTACTGTAATGCACTCTATGTGGGGTTACCCTTGAAAACAGTCCGGAAACTGCAGCTGGTACAGAATGCGGCGGCACGTTTGATTAAGCATAGCCATCGCCGGGACCATATTACCCCAGTGTTAGTAGATCTACACTGGTTACCAGTGGTTTTCCGGGCTCAATTCAAGGTGTTGGTGTTGACCTTTAAAACCCTAAACGGTTTCAGCCCAGTTTATCTGAAGGACCACCTCCAGCATCTTCAACTAAGCCGCCTTACAAGATCAGCCACCCGGGACCTCCCCTCGATCCCACCAATCAAAACAGCTAGGCGGGTGTGGACCAGGGAGAGGGCGTTCTCAGTGGTGGCCCCCACTCTTCTCCCTTATGATCTTCGACATGCTTCCTCCCTGACAGGTTTCCGCCGAGCTTTAAAGACCTGGCTCTTCAGGCAGGCCTATAATTTCGGGATGGATTAGCTTTTTGCTATACTAATCAGATGTTGTGATATCAGTTGTACTGTATATTGTAAATTGTATTTTATATATTGTAAATTGTATTTTAACTGTTGTTGTAAGTCGCCTAGAGTGTCCGTAAAGTCGGACAGATAGGCGACTAACAAATAAAATTTATTATTATTATTATTATTATTATTATTATTATTATTATTATCCACAAGAGGACCTCTCCTCTTATTCCATGACTGCTGAGCTTCCTCAGAAGTCTTTGGTGAGGTACCTTGTCAAACGCTTTTTGAAAGTCTAAGTACACTATGTCAACTGGATCACCTCTATCTATATGCGTGTTGACACAGTGATACAGTGGGATTTCATACGTGACAGAATATAGTCACTGACATGCAACAATACTTGCCTGTGTTTGATAGCTGGTGGCAGTATATGTCACTAGTACTTAATTGAATTTGAGTAATTTGAGTAATTCAAGAGTAATTCATGCCTGACAGCATTTCATAGATGACAGGCAATGATAATTAGTCTAAATCAACTGGATCCTGAATTATGAGGTGAAATATTCAAATGTGAAGATAAAAGTTCATTTTTTGTTGCTGTTTATATACCACCATTCTCCAAGGAGCTTGAAGTGGTGTACATGGTTTTCCCATGTCCATTTTGTTCTCACAACAACCCTGTGAGGTAGGTTATGCTGAGGGACAGTGACTATCCCAAGGTCACCCTTCAGGGCTGAGTGGGGATCCAAACCCTGGTCTCCCAGGTTACAGTCTGTCAGTTTAGCCATTAAAAACATAAATTTCAAATATTTATAAGTATTTGTTTCAGTTACAAGAGCTGTTTTAAGTCTAGTATGTAGCAGGCATTAACATCCTAAGCAGTTTACAGAAATGAAAAGTAATACCTACAATTTGAACTTTAAAAAAAAAATTGACCAGCATCTGGTTGTATTGTAGTTCCAGATCATACACTGAAATGTTATGTACATAACACCATTAGTGCACATGAGGATCCATAATGGACAAATGTACATTGACATTTCAGGGAAAGGAAATGACTATGTGGAGTGATGCTAAGCTGAAATCACAATCAAAGACATTTTTTGCTTTGTTTTCTAACAAATTTTATAGGATTTCTCATAGCTAAAAAGGTTTGAGGAATTCAATATGTTGGTTTGCTGTAGGTGACAAGCAGCAGATCAAGACTATGGAAGACAAATGTGTCTTTGGTATGTGGTTTAGTATGATGTGAGCAAGTCCTTTTCTAGAGCACTGAGCTATATTCAGAGAACAGTTCTGGATGGGAATGCAGGCTGATGCTGTATGAACAAGGAAAATTTGAAAATATAACAACCATGTAAACTGTTTCCAGAGGAATCACTATGTTATTTTGTTGCAGCAATAGCAATAATTTGAAGACTGACAGCACAGCCCTATAATATTGTAACACTTGCTTAAAAAGAACACTTGATTGGCACTCTAGAAGATAAACTGACAGATCAGGTCTCCACCACACAACTGCTGTTTTAGAGGAACATTTCCAAGATAACATAATAGACAAGAAAGAACAACAAGAAGACACACAACCTTAGCTAAGCACTAAGGATGTGGAACAGCACCACCTAGTGGTTGAGGGTGTTGCTTTTATAACTACAGGCAGGCCCCGCTTATACGGCAGGTTCTGCTCTGGACCCCCGCTGTAAAGCGGAAATTGCCGTAAAACGGAACCCCATTGAGTATAATGGGGCGCGCCGAGCGAAAATGACGCAAAATTGCCGCAAAATGACGCAAAAGCGCAAAATCAGCTTTAAAACAGAGAATGAAAGCCACTGCATTAGTGGAACACCGGTAAGTGAAGTGCCGTTAAGCGGGGCCCTACTGTATTACAATAACCTCTCAGAAGTAAATCTATTGGATGATATCTAATGTTAGTCATATTAAGAGTAGATCCATTAAAACCAATGCACTTAAGTAACTTACTCCCATTGATTTAAATGGATCTACTCTGAATATGACTTAGTTGGGTATCGAGATCAATTGGGTTTACTCCCAGGTATGTGGGTATGGGACAGGTGTGTGTAACCTTTGACCTTCCAGATGTTACTGAACTACAATTCCCATCAGCCCCAGCAAGCATAGCCAATGGCCAAGGATGATGAAAGTTGTCATTCAGTAATATTTGGAGGGTTAAAGGTTCTCCACACCTGGTATAGGGGGTCACTTACCTGGGAGTAGAGATGGGTGAATATGCCTGTTTTGGGTTCTGTTGGTTTTTCAGTCTTCCAGTCATCAATTCAATTATTCACATTTCCACATCAGTTTCTGATTTTTTTTAAAAAAAGGATTCATGAACATTCTTCAGCATTTTAGTGTGAATTTCTCCTAATATGTGCATGTCTGTATGTAATTTTGTCTAATATTTGTTTAAAGCAGTTTTCCTAATGTAATGCATTTTTCCATGTTATTTTCACCCATGTATGCACGTATATGCTTATTTTACCCTAGTATGTGCATTTCTGTACACATTACTTGGCTGGAGAACTGCAAAATTTGGAGAATTTCAAATTTTGAAGGATGGCTGTGTTTCAGTACTCATATTGTTTCAGAAAGTGCAAATTAGGTAGGTTCACCTTTAAATATGAACGGAATCAAATTTCTCCCTTATCCCTACCTGACAGCATTGAATATATCTGGACACAAATGGTGCAATTCAAGGGAACTGTCCTAATTTACAGATCTTTTAAAAAGAAAATTAATGTGCATTCTCAAGACCTGTTGCTTTTAAACCCTTCTGTGATGGCTCAAGCTATACTATGGCACAAATAGATGCTTCTGGAAATATATTAAGAAGAGAAAGGCATCAGAAAAAATATATTTCTAATGATAAAAGGAAACATCAGATAGATTAAGTATGTATGCTGCAAATACTATTCAGGGAAGAGAACACTGTGGGGGCAGCTGCTGTTTTCATATTAATATTTTAATGACACAGATATATTTGGCTTGTTTCTGGAAGGAGATGAAATTCCCAGCATCTGCCCCCAAAACAAGATAAGGATTTCGCAGGCACCAGAAGATAGGACCATTGCTGATAATTAGGGGCAGCTGAAGTGCGTGGACTGGTCATTCATCTGACCTTACTCAAAATGATTATTTTTTTTCTTTTTCTAGCTCTGAAATTGCTCTGGCCCTATTGGGCCTCAATTGCACCTGCCTGAGAAATTGCATTTGAAGCCTCCAGTGAAGTCACCACACAATTATATAATGCTGCATGATTTAAAAATACAATGGACATGATTCCCCTCCTCCCCTCCAAAGGAAACTTTCCACTGCCTCTGCTCTTTCATCTGTAGTTAACTGGGTGCAGCTAAATTTTCTGACAGAAGAATGAAGAAAACTTTAAAAGAAGAAAGTGTTCTTCTTGAAAGAAATTGGATTCCCTGGGGCTGCTAGCAAGTGATCAAGAGGCTGTGCAAAAAATACAACATGCCACTTCCTTGTCTTGGCTAACATGGGAATTACTGCCTCATTCAGAGCTGATGCATGCAAGCTTGTGTGCCTCCTGATGGCTCAATACTGATTATTCTCATCTTAGGTGACCTGAACAGTCTGAAAAGCACTGTGGTTGAGGTGACAGGACCCATGTGTAGGATGGGCAAATCCGTCCATTTTGGTTTCCCTCAGCTTCTCATTTTTCCAATCTTGTCAGTTCTCCTCATTTCCACATCAGTTTGCAATTCATCAGCATTTTAGTGTTTGCCTAGCAAACAATTTTTGCAAAGCCATTTCCTCTAATATAATGCCTTTTTATGTTATTTTTTACTATACATGCTATACATGCATTTTGTGTATATCGACTGGACAACTACATTGCAAAATTGGTGTGAATGTTGAAGGATGGCTGTATTTGGTTCATATATTCTTGCAGAAAGTGCAAATGCCAATTGAATTGAATTTTTCCTCCATCCCTATCAGCGAATCAATATGAATATACTACCTGTAGTATTTGATCTGCAATGCTCATTCATACCTACGCCAGCCATCACTTGAAGATGCAATCAATAAGGGAGAGTTACAAGTCCATTAGTCTTTACAAGAGTCTGAAGAGAGAAACTGTGACAGCAGTTCATGTTAATCTGCTGGGTGCTTTCGTTTGCATTCATAGAATCATAGAATAGTAGAGTTGGAAGGGGCCTATAAGGCCATCAAGTCCAACCCCCTGCGCAATGCAGGAATCCAAATGAAAGCATTCCCGGCAGATGGCAGTCCAGCTGCCTCTTGAATACCTCCAGTGTCAGAGAGCCCACTACCTCTCTAGGTAATTGATTCCACTGTCGTATGGCTCTAACAGTTAGGACGTTTTTCCTGATATTCAGTCGAAATCTGGCTTCCTGCAACTTGAGCTCATTATTCCATGTCCTGCACTCTGACGATCAAGAAGAGATCCCGGCCCTCCTCTGTGTGACAACCTTTCATGGACTTGATGAGTGCTATCATATCTCCCCTCAGTTTTCTCTTCTCCAGGCTAAACATGCCCAGTTCTTTCAGTCTCTCCTCATAGGGCTTTGTTCCCAGTCCCCTGATCATCCTTGTTGCCCTCCTCTGAACCTGTTCCAGTTTGTCTGCATCCTTCTTGAAGTGCGGAGACCAGAACTGGACACAGTACTCAAGATGAGGCCTAACCAGTGCTGAATAGAGGGGAACTAGTACTTCACGCAATTTGGAAACTATACTTCTGTTAATGCAGCCTTTTTTGCAGCCACATAGCACTGTTGGCTCATATTCAGCTTGTGATCAACGACAATTCCAAGATCCTTCTCACATGTTGTATTGCTGATTCATGTTTGAATGGCTTGTCCTATGGAGGGATTAGCCTTCTGGATGATTTTTAGTGCTATCCTGAAAATTTCTTCTGTGTCCACACACACCCCACTCTCTGTCAATTAATGAGAAAAGAAATTGCATTCAACAATAATCATAGGAGACAGAATAATTTTGTAAAATACTCATGGGTGAAGAAATACTCATGGGTGAAGTGCTTTCTTGCACTGACTTTACTTGGGACTGTGTGTGTGTCATTTCTCTCATTCTACAAATCATCCCAGGTGGTCTGCATTCTGCCCCCTTCTTGGTCTCCATGCTTCCTGAAAACCCCATGGCATCCTTAACTGGACTTTCCTGCAAGCTTGGAAGGCTGCTTACCATGCTTCTGATAGCCATTATTTGTTTGTTAGGTTTGTTTAACCTTTAAAGAAATAAGTTCAAAAGGATTTTTACATCTCTAGATTTTTGCAATCCTCCCTCCCCCCCAGAACTTGGAAGTAACTAGTTACAAGTAACGAATTACTTGTAATTTATTACTTGTTTTAGTAACGAGTGGGTAACTTCATTACATTTTGTTGGTAATAGAACAGGTAGTAACTTCATTACTTTTGAGGAGTAATTGTAATGTTTCCAGCATTACTTTTGCGCATTACTTGGGGGAGAGCAGGGGAAGTCTTCAGCTCCACTGATTTGTGAATAAAAATCATGTGCTTCAAATTGGGCTTCTGTGCAGCGTTGTTCTTCCTTCATGCTCTATGGGTGCTTAGGAGGCGCCGAGGGAGGAGGTGGAGAGCAAGATGGTGTGGAGAAAACAATTGTTTAAAAATTGACAGGAGTGGAAGGAGAAAAGAGCTGGAGGCAATATATATATACAAAAAATATGTGTGTTGGGGTATCATCATTGCTGGGGGTGGGGTGAGGGTATGTGAGATTCTGTTATGCCATTCTGTTAATCTTATGGATAAAAAAAAATTCTACTACCCTCTGTGTGCGTGTGCTTATTTTTAGTATTGTTTTAGGCTACTTAAATTTGCAGCAGCCAAGGCCAGCACCTTGTAGGCAATTTTCTTTTTAAAAAGTAACTAAAATGTAATTGTAGCAATTACTTTTGAGTAAAAGTAAAGTAATCAGTTACTTTCAGAGCAATTGTAATGGTAATGGTAATTACTATTTTTGGGGGGCCATGTAACTAACTGTAATTTATTACTTTTTAAAAGTAATCTTCTAAGCTCTGGTCTGAGCCCCTTTCAGAGCCTTCCATAAGGCAAGGAGAGCCTGGCTCACATGCCTATGGAGAAAAGGCATCAGTTGCAGGGAGATAACAGGTTAATTGCAGCAACAAGGAATCTGTGGCGCTCCAGATGTTGCTGGACTCCATAAGCCCCCCCTCCCAGGTGAGGGAAGTTTGGAGTTGTAGTTCAAGAACATCTGGAGAGCAACAGGTTCCCCATCCTTGCTTGTTCAGATTCATATTAGCCTTGATGCCTGAACAAAACCTCCATATCCCAAGGTGGTATATCTGATGCTGGGGACTGTCAACAGGGAAGCAAGCCATCATTTTTCATGCCTTCATCACAGGCTTGCTGGAGGCTTCTGGTTGGTCCATTGTGGGAAGCAGATCGTTGAAATTAGAGGCAACCCCCCTTGGCTCTTCTTATGCAAGAATAGCCAAACTGAACCTCCACTTGTCAAGGCAGTATACTTCAGTGGACCAAATGCAGTAAAGGGGGGGTGGACAATGAGGAAGGCTTTGCCTTCTCATGGGTTTCCTTAGATGTTGCTGGCCAGCTGCCATTGGAAACAGAATACTGGGCCAGTTGGATTTTTGGAGCCTCCACAATCAGAGGCAGTCTATCTCCGAGTGCTAGAATCTGGGGACAATCAGCTGGATGGTGTCAGCTGTTTGTCTGCTGCGCCTGCGAGTCGCTTGTGAGATGTGAACATTCCATTATACACAGAATCTCCTAGTTATTTTTTGACACAATTTTCTCCCCATTGCTGCCTGAAGGATAAAACTGACCACTGTTTATAGGAACCAGTATAGGAACCAAAAGCCCACAACCCTCTGGGGACTTACCTCTGTGCTGGGAAAGCAGCAGAGGAAAGGTGAAGGAGTCTCTGCTCCGAAGAGCCACCAGTTGCAAAAAAAGGAGATGCAAAAAGAAAACATAAGCAGGCAGCTGCTTGCAAAAATATATAAAATGGCAAGCTGGGGAAATCCCACCCGGCGCCCTGCCCCTCCTGGACAGGCTCGGCCAATCAGCACAGTCCATCCTTCCTCCCAGGCAGGCTGCTGAAGGGAAATCCCGGCAGGGCAGCATAGAGATAAAAAACAGTAGAGGTGCCACATCTTATCAACTGGTTGTGTGTGGGGTGTGTGTTTCCGGTTCACCCCAGGGAAGCTGTTCATCAATTCCCTTAATGGCCTTAGCAGCACTGTACTGTACATTTAAAATGTTATCATGCCCCTTTAAACAGTCCCGGATTCTCCCAAAGACTCCTGGGAAGTATAGTTTGTTCAGGGTGCTGAGAGTTGCAAGGAGACCCCCCTATTCCCCTCACAGAGCTACAAAGTTTGTTCAGGGTTAAACCACTCTAAGAATGGTACCTTTGCAAGGGGGAATAGGGGTCCCTAATTCGCACCATCAAAGAGGCCCTTTCCCATCCATAATATCATTGGGTTGTAGCCAACCAAGTCCTACTCAGAGTAGACCCATTGAAATAAATGAACCTAAGTTAGCCATGCCCATTAACCTCAATGGGTCTGCTCTGACTTGGGCTGGCATTGGCTATAGCTACCTAACTGAACCACTCATCTTGGTCTTAAAACATTCAGGGCATTGTTTAAAATTAATAGCAGGACTGGAAAAAGTGAGAGAGTCAGTATAGTAGCTTCTGCAGTGGAATGATTTGCCCCGATTCCTGGCTCCCAAGATTTAAGAAAATGGGCTCCCCTCCCACCCGTCACCACTGCATTTTGCTCACTCCTCCCCATCCACTCTTGTGCCTAACTTTGCCTATGTTCAGAGACACTATTCTCTGATTCCTGACAGCTGTTGAAGTCAATCCCAATCTCAAACAAAGCCCCCAAGGGTCACTGAGCTCAGAATGGTTTTGCTTGCATCATACCTGGTGCTAGAGTGAAAACCTGGTTCTTTCATGGGCCATAAGTGGGGTCCTTCAGGGGCCAGTAACAGGGTCCTTTATGGGCCAGAAGTGGGGTCCTTTACGGGCCAGAAGCGGGGTCCTTTACGGGCCAGAAGCGGGGTCCTTTACGGGCCAGAAGCGGGGTCCTTTATGGGCCAGAAGTGGGGTCCTTCATGGGGCACAGGTTACATCTTTTATTACCAGGGTGAGGCGAAGAGGATGTTGTTGGTGGCTAGTGCCCCACAATGGTTTACCTTGCATCATACTTGGTGCTGGGGCAAAAACCTGCTTCTTTTATAGGCCAGAAGCGGGGTCCTATATGGGCCAGAAGCGGGGTCCTTTATGGGCCACAGCTTACATTTTTTCCTGTCAAGGCGAGGCAAACAGGACGTTGTTGATGGCTAAATGCCCCACATTGGTTTAGCTTGCATCATACTTGGTGCTGGGGCAAAAACCAGGTTCCTTTATGGGCCAGAAGCGGGGTCCTTTATGGGCCAGAATGGGGTCCATTATGGGCCAGAAGCGGGGTCTTTCATGGGGAACAGCTTACATATTTTATTGTGAGGATGAGGAGAACAGGTCATTGTTGATGGTTAACTGCCCCACAATGGTTTAGCTTGAATCATACTTTGTGCTGGAGCAAAAACCTGGTTCCTTCATAGGCCCAAAACGGGGTCCTTTATGGGCCTGAAGCGGGGTCCTTTATGGGCCAGAAGCAGAGTCCTTCATGGGCCAGTAGTGGGGTTCTTCATGGGCCACAGCTTACATCTTCTATTGTCAGGGTGAGGTGAAGAGGATTTTTTTGGTGGCTAGTGCCCCTCAGTGGTTTGTCTTGTATCATGCTTGGTACTGGGGCAAAAACCCACTTCCTTCATAGGCCGGAAGCGGGGTCCTTCATGGGCCACACCTTACATCTTTTCTTGTCAGGGCAAGGCAAATAGGACATTGTTGGTGGCTAACTGCCCCACAATGGTTTAGCTTTCATTATAATTGGTTCTGGGATGATGGACTGATTCCTTCATGGGCCAGAAGCTGGTTACTTCATGGGCCAAAGCGTACATAGTTTCTTGGTAGGGTGAGGAAAAGAGGATGTTGTTGGTGGCTAACTGCCCCACAATGGTTTAGCTTGCATCATACTTGGTGCTGGAGCGTAAACCTGGTTCCTAGTCCAGAAGTGGGGTCCTTTATGGGCCAGAATGAGCATCCTTCATGGGGTAGAAGAGGGGTCCTTCATGGGGCACAGCTTACATCTTTTATTGTCAGGGCGAGGGAAAGAGGATGTTGGTGGTGGTTAACTGCCCCACAGTGGTTTAGCTTGCATCATACTTGGTGTTAGGGCAAAAACTGGGTTCCTTCATAGGCCAGAAGCGGGGTCCTTCATGGGCCACAGCTTACGTCTTTTATTGTCAGGGTGAGGCAAAGCGGATGTTGTGGGTAGTTAACTGCTCCACAATGGTTTAGCTTGCATCATACTTGGTGCTGGGGCAAAAACCTGGTTCCTTCATAGGACAGAAGCGGGGTCCTATATGTGCCAGAGGCGAGGTCCTTTATGTGCCAGAAGCAGGATCCTTCATGGTCCACAGTTTACATCTCTTCTTGTCAGGGTGAGCCAAAGAGGGCATTGTGGGTGGTTAACTGCCCCACAATGGTTTAGCTTGCATCATACTTGCTGCTGGGGCAAAGACCTGGTTCCTTCATGGGCCAGAAGTGGGGTCCTTCATGGGGCACAGCTTACAAATTTTATTGTGAGGATGAGGAGAACAGGACATTGTTGGTGTTAACTGCCCTACAATTGTTTAGCTTGCATCTACTTGGTGGTGGAGTGTAACCTGGTTCTTTCATGGGCCAGAGGTTGGGTTCTTTATGGGCCAGAAGCCGGTTCCTTTATGGGCAAGAAGCAGGGTCCTTTATGGGTCAGAAGCAAAGTCCTTCAGGGGGAACAGATTATATATTTTCTTGTCAGGGTGAGGTGAAGAGGATGTTGTTGGTGGTTAACTGCCCCACAATGGTTTAGCTTGCATCATACTTGGTGCTGGAGTGAAAACCTGGTTCATTCATGGGCCAGAAGTGGGGTCCTTAATGGGCCAGAAGCGGGGTCCTTCATGGGGCAGAAGCAGGGTCATTCAGGGACCAGTAGCAGGGTCCTTCATTGGGCACAGTCTACATATTTTATTGTCAGGGTAAGGAGAACAGGACATTGTTTTTAGTTAACTGCCCCACAATGGTTTTGCTTGCATTATACTTGGTGCTTGAGTGAAAACTTGGTTCTTTCATGGGCCAGAAGCGGGGTTCTTTATGGGCCAGAAGCAGGGTTATTTATGGGCCACAGCTTACTTCTTCTATTGTCAGGGTGAGGCGAAGAGGATTTTGTTGGTGGCTGCTGCCCCACAATGGTTTAGTTTGCATCATACTTGGTGCTGGGGCAAAATCCCGTTTCCTTCAAAGGCCAGAAGTGGGATCCTTTATGGGCCAGAAGCGGGGTCTTTTATGGGCCAGAAGCGGGGTCTTTTATGGGCTAGAAGTGGGGTCTTTTATGGGCTAGAAGTGGGGTCTTTTATGGGCTAGAAGCAGGGTCCTTTATGGGCTAGAAGTGCTGTCCTTCATGGGCCAGAAGCGGGGTTTTTTCATGGGACACCGCTTACATCTTTTATTGTCAGGGTGAAGCGAAGAGGATACTGTTGGTGGCTAAGTGCCCCACAATGCTTTAGCTTGCATCATACTTCGTTCTGAGGGTGATGATCTGGTTCCTTCATGGGCCAGAAGCTGTTTCCTTCATGGGCCAGAAGCTGTTTCCTTCATGGGCCAAAGCGTACATAGTTCTTGGCAGGGTGAGGAAAAGAGGATGTTGTTGGCGACTAACTAACCCACAATGCTTTAGCTTGCATCATACTTGGTGCTGGAGCATAAACCTGGTTCCTTCATAGGCCAGGAGCAGGGTCCTTCATGGGCCACAGCTTATAATAATAATAATAATAATAATAAATTTAATTTTTGTGTCGCCTATCTGGCCGAAGCCACTCTAGGCAACATACACATTAAAATGCAGTAAAATACAATGTAATACAAAATAAAGTACAATGCAATCAACACTAATGTAGCAGTATAAAACCATGTAGGGCAATCAATAACAATTATAAAACAATCACAGAAAAAGTAGCCCACCCCGGAGATCCCAAAGGCCTGTCCAAAGAGCCAAGTTTTCAAGGCTCGGCGAAATGTATCCAGGGAAGGGGCATGGCGAAGATCGAACGGGAGGGAGTTCCAGAGAGTGGGGGCTGCCACTGAAAATGCCCTCTCTCTAGTCCCCACCAACCTAGCTGTTTTTGTTGGTGGGACTGAGAGAAGGCCTTGCGTGGCTGATCTAGTTGGGTGGCTTAATTGGTGGTACTGGAGGCGCTCCTTCAGGTAAACTGGACCGAAACCGTATAGGGATTTAAAGGTTAACACCAACACCTTGAATTTGGCCCAGAAAACAACTGGTAGCCAGTGTAGATGAAATAACACTGGCGTGATGTGATCACGGCGGCGGCTGTTTGTAAGCAAACGAGCCGCCGCATTCTGCACCAGTAGTAATTTCCAGACCATTTTCAAGGGTAACCCCACGTAGAGCGCATTGCAGTAGTCTAATCGAGAGGTGACCAGGGCATGTACTACCAGTGGGAGCTGATGGACAGGGAGGTAGGGTTGTAGCCTCCGTATGAGGTGCAGTTGATACCAAGCTGCCCAGCTCACTGCCGAAATCTGAGCCTCCATGGACAGCCTGGAATCAAGAACAACCCCGAGGCTATGGACCTGATCCCTCAGGGGTAAACTCATCCCATTAAGCTTCAGGTCAACAACACCCAACCTTCCCCTGTCACCCACAAGTAGCACCTCGGTCTTATCAGGATTGAGCTTCAGCCTGTTCCTTCCCATCCACCCACTCACGGATTCCAGGCACTTGGACAAAGTCTCCACAGCCGACTCCGGTGAGGATTTAAAGGAGAGATAGAGCTGAGTGTCATCAGCATATTGGTGACACCGCAGCCCAAAACTCCTGATGATAGCTCCCAGCGGTTTTATGTAGATGTTAAATAGCATGGGAGAGAGGATAGAACCCTGTGGCACTCCACAAGTGAGGGGCCAAGGGTCTGAAACCTCATCCCCCAATGCTACCTGTTGATGCCTGTCAGAGAGAAAGGAATGGAACCACTGTAAAACAGTGCCTCCTATTCCCAATCCTTCCAGGCGATCTAACAAGATATCGTGGTCGATGGTATCAAAAGCCGCTGAGAGATCCAGGAGGACAAGAAAGGTGGATTCCCCCCTGTCTAATGCCCTCCTCATATCATCCACCAGAGCGACCAAGGCTGTTTCAGTACTATGTCCAGTCCTGAAACCCGATTGGTATGGATCCAAATAATCCGTTTCATCCAAGTGTGCTGACAACTGGCTAGCCACCACTCACTCAATGATCTTGCCCAAAAATGGCAAATTCGAAATGGGGCGAAAGTTGTTCAAGACTTGGGGATCCAAGGAGGACTTTTTTAAAATAGGTTTTATAATTGCCTCCTTGAGGGCTGGTGGCAGTACACCCTCTTTCAAGGATGCATTTACCACTGCCCTGATCCCTTTGCCCAATTTCTCCTTACAATTCATAACGAACCATGATGGGCAAGGATAACTCAGACAGGTGGTAGGCTTCACCGTTGAAAGTACCTTGTCCACATCCTCAGAAGGGAGAGGCCGGAACCGATCCCACTGAACCGGATTGCAACTAGTCAACTCTGGATCCTCTACTGCATCCACAGCATACGGAATTGAGTCCTTCAGGTGTTCAATTTTATCAGCAAAGTGCCTTGCCAATTTGTCACAGGAAGCCTTAGAGTGCTCCAAGGGTTCCTGAGCAACTGGACCAACCAGGCTTCGGACCACTTGGAACAGCTTCCTGGGACACCACTCTGCGGATGCAATAGAGGCAGCAAAGAAATCCTTCTTTGTTGTCTTTATTGCCACCTGGTAGGCAGCTATTGCCGCTCTAACCTGTGTCCGAACATCTTCAGAATGGGATTTCCGCCACCGGCGTTCTAGTCGTCTCACCTCCTGTCTCAGACTGCGCAACCGGGGTGTATACCACGGTGCTGTCTGAGTTCTGTTCAGGGGGAGAGGACGTTTCGGAGCCACCCGGTCTAATGCCCTGGTGATTCCCTCATTCCACTCCATCACCAGGGTTTCGACCAGGCGGCCTTCAGCAGGTTCCAATTCCCCTAGCGCAGTCAGGAATCCATCCGGATCCATCAGGCGCCTGGGGCGGACCATTCTAATAGGTCCTTTACCCCTGCGGAGGGTGTGTGGCATTGAGAAGTCAAAATTCACCAGATAGTGATCTGACCATGACACGGGGGTGAAAGAAATAGCCCCCAACTTCAGAACACTCCCTACCTCTCCCAGGACAAATACAAGGTCAAGAGCATGACCGGCTACATGGGTGGGCTCAGTGTTACTAAGGTGCAGTTCCCAGGAAGCCATGGTTTCCAGGAAATCCAGAGGGGCTCCAATGAGAGTGGTCTCAGCACGCACGTTAAAGTCCCCCAATACTAACAGTTCTGGGGTCAACGTTCGTACATCCGAGACCACCTCCAGCACCTCGGTCAGGGAGTCTGCCGTGCAGCGGGGCGGGCGGTACACAAGCAGGATCCCCAAGCTGCCCTTCGGGCCCAACCTCCAGTACATACAATCAATGAACTTGGTCCTTGGGAGCGGAGGCCTGGTGAAAATCAAAGACTCCCGATAGATGACTGCCACTCCCCCTCCCCGCCTTCCTACCCTCGGTTGCTGCGCATAATGGAAACCTGGTGGACACATGGCCTCAAGGATGGGAGCTGAGGCCTCGTCCAGCCAGGTCTCCGTAATACACACCAGGTCTGCGCACTCATCCAATATCATATCATGGATGACAGATGTTTTTTGTGTCACAGACCTGGCATTACACAGCAGCAGTCGAAGGTCGGTAGCAATCCTGCGTCCCCCAGTTAACTTCTGGTTTTGGGCAGACCTGGAACATGGGATGGGTATTACGTATCTATCCCCTGTTCCTCTAAATTGACGTGGTCTGCCCCAGCATCATTCCAGCGCCTGCTGCCCAATCTTGGTATAACTTGGCCCCCAACCTTTTCTGTTCCATCCCCCCTTGGTTTGCACATGCCCTTATCCTTACTGCCTAAAGGACAGGCCTATCCTAAACAATAATAAAAGTAAAAACCCACCCCTTCCACCCCAGACACTGCCAGCCACTCTTTTAAGACTGCAGATAAAAATACACAGAACAACATATATACAAAGACAAACATACAACACACAACATGCACCTCACACCTCACACACAACGCACACTTAAAAATACAGTCACACCATTCAATTCAAACCTATAAGCCAAACATAGTCCAGCACTGTGTATGTAGATGGAATCTTCCTTCTTCTCACCAAACGCCACCAGACAGATGATAATGGTGGCGAAGGGCATAAGCCCCAAAATAGAACATACGCAAAATAGAACAATAGCGGCAGGGTGCAAGCCGCTTACATCTTTTATTGTCTGGGGGAGGAAAATCGGACGTTGTTAGTCGCTAACTGCCCCACAATGATTTAGCTTCCATCATACTTGGTTCCAGGATGAAAACCTGGTTCTTTCATGGGTCATAAGCTGGGTCCTTTAAGGGCAGAAGCGGGGTCCTTTATGGGCCAGAAGTGGGGTCATTTATGGGCCAGAAGCGAGGTCCTTCATGGGCCAGAAGCGAGGTCCTTCATGGGCCAGAAGTGAGGTCCTTTATGAGCCAGAAGCGGGGTCCTTCATGGGCCACAGCTTACATCTTTTATTGTCAGGATGAGGCGAAGAGGACGTTGTTGGTGGCTAAGTGCCCCACAATGCTTTAGGTTGCATCATACTTGCTTCTGGGGGTGATGATCTGGTTTCTTCATGGGCCAGAAGCTGGTTACTTCATGGGCCAGAAGCTGTGACGGGTAATGGGAGGTACGGTGTTGGGAGGAGAATGTGCCAGGTAAGGGGAACTCGTCCCAGACAAGTTGTGTCTGTGCCTTGTTCCGGTTCTCCTCATATCCACAGGATTGTTGGTTGTACTGTCAGCCAGCTCTCTGATCTCCAGGTGCTGCTTTTAAATGCTAGGTCGGCCGTTAATCAAACCCCCCTTATCCACGATTTGATTGTGGAGAAGGGCGCTGACCTTGCGTGCATTACCGAGACCTGGGTGGGTGAGGAGGGAGGAGTTGCTCTTTCCCAGCTTTGCCCACCTGGGTATTCGGTGCAGCACTGTGGTAGATCTGAGAGCCGGGGAGGCGGGGTTGCTGTGGTCTATCGGAGTTTTTTCTCTCTCACCAAGCACCCTGTCCAGTCGGCGACTGGTTTGGAGTGTCTTCATCTTGTGTTGGGCCATGGAGACAGATTGGGAATACTATTGGTGTACCGCCCACCTTGCTGCCCAATGGCTTCCCTAGCTGAGCTGACGGAGATAGTCTCAGAGGTATTGTTGAGGTCCCCCAGACTGGTGGTACTGGGGGATATCAACATTCATGCCGAGGCTATCTTGTTCGGGGCGGCTCAGGACTTCATGGCCTCCATGACAACCATGGGGCTGTCTCAAGTTGTTACTGGCCCTACGCATGTATCAGGACATACTCTTGATTTGATCCTCGCCACTGGTCATGGAGATGGTGATCTGAGGGTGGGGTATTTTTCATCTACCCCATTGTCATGGACAGATCACCGCTTGCTGAGCTTTAGACTCACGACAGCCCTTTCCCTCTGCAGAGGTGGGGGACCTATTAAGTTGCTCCGCTCCCGGAGGCTTATGGATCCTGTTGCTTTCCAGAGTGCTCTGGGAGTTTTTCCGGCTGATAGTACTGGCGCTCCTGTCGAGGCCATGGTCGACCTGTGGAATACGGAGATGACCCGGGCCATTGACATGATTGCCCCCGCACGCCCCCTTCGGTGCAGAACTCAAACAGCACCGTGGTATACCCCGGAGCTGAGAGTGATGAAGCAAGAGAGAAGGAGGATAGAGTGCAGGTGGAGGCAAACTCCTGATGGATGCAGTCATTCTTTGGTGAGTGCCTCCACTAAGGCGTATGTAAAAGCGGTTAGGGCGGCAAAAAAGTCTTACTTTGCTGCCACCATTAGATCATCTCTTTGCCGCCCAGCGGAGCTTTTTAGGGTGGTACGTGGGCTCTTACATTCTGCCCCTCATGATACTAAAGAAACATCAGAAGCCTGCTGCAACAAATTTGCGGAGCACTTCCAAGACAAGATTGCTTGCATCCGTCAGGACTTAGACTCTGATGTTATTACAGATGATTCCATTGGAGTGACCAGAGCGCGGTCTTGTCCTTCATTGTTGGATGAATTTCAGTTGGTGCAGCTTGAGGAAGTGGACAAGGTGCTTGGAATGGTGCGGGCGACCACGTCCGCCCTGGATCCTTGCCCATCTTGGCTGGTGAAGGCCGGCAGGGCTGTAACCACCGGCTGGGCCAAAGAGGTGATAAACGCTTCCTTGAGAGAGGGAGTAGTCCCTGGTAGTCTCAAGGAGGCAGTAGTGAGACCTCTTTTGAAGAAACCTTCTTTGGACCCAGATGTTCTGAACAACTACAGGCCGGTGGCGAATGTCCCTTTTTTGGGCAAGGTCTTGGAACGGGTGGTCGCCGGCCAGCTCCAGGCGCTTTTGGATGAAACCGATTATCTGGATCCGTTTCAATCCTGTTTTAGGCCCGGTTTTGGCACCGAAACAGCCTTGGTCGCCCTGTATGATGACCTTTGTCGGGAGAGGGACAGGGGAAGTGTGACTCTGTTGATTCTCCTTGATCTCTCAGCGGCGTTTGATACCATCGACCATGGTATCCTTCTGGGGAGGCTCGCGGAGTTGGGAGTTGGGGGCACTGCTTGGCAGTGGCTCCGCTCCTACTTAGCGGATCGTCGCCAGAAGGTAGTGCTTGGGGAACACTACTCGACACCCTGGACTCTCCATTGTGGAGTCCCTCAGGGGTCGGTCTTGTCCCCCATGCTTTTTAACATCTACATGCAGCCTCTGGGTGCGGTCATCAGGAGTTTTGGAGTGCGTTGCCATCAGTACGCTGATGACACGCAACTCTACTTCTCCTTTTCACCTTCTTCAGGTGAGGCTGTTGATGTGCTGAACCGTTGCCTGACCGCGATAATGGACTGGATGAGAGCTAATAAACTGAAACTCAATCCAGACAAGACTGAGACACTGTTGGTGAGCTCTTTACCTGCCCAGATGGTGGATGTTCAGCCTGTTCTAGATGGGGTTACACTCCCCTTGAAGGAACAGGTTCATAGTTTGGGGGTCCTTTTTGACCCTTCCTTGTCGCTTGAGGCTCAAGTGGCCTTGGTGGTGCGGAATGCGTTTTACCATCTTCGCTTAGTAGCCCAACTATGCCCCTATCTGGACAGTGACGATCTCGCCTCTGTTGTTCACGCTCTGGTAACTTCTAGATTGGACTACTGTAATGCGCTCTACGTAGGGCTGCCCTTGAAGACTGTTCGGTAATTTCAGCTAGTGCAAAATGCAGCAGCCAGGTTGTTGATGGGGACCCATTGGTCCACGCATATAACACCTGTCCTGGCCCGTTTGCACTGGCTACCTATTCGTTTCCGAGGTAGATTCAAGGTGCTGGTTTTGACCTATAAAGCCTTACACGGTGTGGGACCGCAATATCTGATGGAACACCTCTCCCGGTATGAACCTACCCGTTCACTTTGTTCAGTATCTAAGGCCCTCCTCCGGGTACCAACCCATCAGGATGCCCGGAGGATTGTTATTAGATCCAGGGCCTTTTCTGTGGTGGCCCCCGAACTATGGAACAGCTTACCTGAGGAGATACGCCTGGTGCCTACGGTACTTTCTTTTAGGCACCAGGTTAAGACCTGGTTATACTCCCAGGCATTTTAACGTTCATGTTTTAGATTTAATGTTTTTATTCTACTTTGTTGTGATTTTGTATGTTTTATTGTAACTTTGTATTTTAACTCTGCTGTTCACCGCCCAGAGAGCTATTCGCTATGGGCGGTCTATAAATAAAATAAATAAATAAATAAATAAATAACTGCCCCACAATGCTTTAGCTTGCATCATATTTGGTGCTGGAGCATAATCCTGGCTCCTTCATAGGCCAGATGCGGGGTTGGTGAATCTATGCTCCCTCCAGATGTTGAGGGACTCCAACTGACAGCTGCTAGGGATGATGGGAGTTGTAGTCAAACAAGATTGAGACATTTCCCAGCTGTGCTTTAAAAAGGGATCAGACAAATATCATGGAGGAGGAATAGCAAGTAACTATGTTGAGTAAAAGGATCCTCCATGGTAAGGGGCAGTATATCTTTGTATGCAATGAGTAAAGCAACAAGGGAAGGCTTTAGGACCTGCATTAAGACCAGATTTAATCTTGTGATTGTGAGTTCCTTTGACTGTTTGTGAATAAATGTGAAGAAAACCTTTCCTTTTGCTTGTTCTCATTTAACTGCTATTCGAATCCAACTGGTGGTCATAAGTTGTATGTTTTGGGAGAGGGAGGGGTGGAAGTTCATCTCTCATGTTGCCATAAATCTGTCGTGTCCGGGACTGGACTCAGAAACCAGACCAGGTTGTGAAAGCAGTTCAGTCTTTATTAGAGTAATATCCAAACAGAGGCTGCGCCTTCTCATGAAGGAACACAATACACGTGTCCAGTGACATGCAAGAGAGTTGACAGAACAAGGAATCCCAGCCCCCCCTTTCCTTATAAAGGGGGCTTTCTGGTGCAAATTCTCTCACTCCACCTTAGGGTGCTCTCTTCCCCGCCCCTCCTCTCTCTCCCCTTTGCTCGTTTTTGTTTTCTCCGGGTTCGTGGTGAAGGGGGAAGTTCTGCCCCCTCCCCTTCTGAAGATTCTACCTCTGGTATTAGGGAAAGAGAGGGGTGAACGTCATGCCCATCAGGCGGGCTTTTCTCTGGCTGATGAGGGAGTTGAAGTCCCCCTCCTTCTTGTTCTAACTGCTCTGGCTCGGGAAGGGGGGTGAGCGTGGGAAATTCCTGAGCAGAGTCTGTATCTGTGTCTGCTGGAGTTTCAAGGCCTCCCTCCTCCTCTTCACACAACTCTGGGAAAATGATCTCCTTCTCATCATCTATAGTGCCAGGGTCCCAATCCTGCATCCTGACAAAATCAGGACTGGGGCACCTGTGGCCCTTCAGATACTGTTGGACTACATCTGCCATCATCCCTGACAATTGGCCATACTGGCTGTGGCTGACTAGAGTTGGAGGGCCATAGATATTCCCCATTCCCATATTAAGACACTCAGAAAACTGTTAAGTGTCTTCAGCTCAGGCTAGGAAACATCAGAGTCATCTGAAGGTTGCAACCCCAAGGAGGAGATGGATCCATTCCCTGGTCTATCCCTTGTAGAGCCACGGGGACTATAGCTCACATTTCCTCCTCTGAACCCCAAGGAGACACTCTGAGGCTTGGCCAATGGGCTCTTAGAGGAGCAGGACTGTGCCAAGGAGACATCTCCACAGCTTTCAACTCCAGCACCTAGAAGGAGTCAACAGCTGCCGGGAAAGGCACTGGCCCTTTCACTGGCCAGATGTAGCATTCAGGGGGCTGCTCAGTGGGTACAAGCTCAGGTTCTAAAGGTCTGCCAGTTGCTCCAAGGAGACGGCGGAGACTGCTTGTATGCTCTGACTCATCTGCAGAGTAGCTGACTATGGTCCTGAAACCCGCACACCAGTCCCTCTCTGAGGTGCTGATCTTGCTTTCATTTCTGGCACAGACTACTGTCCTCCCATTTCTTGAGTCTTCACTTATCCATGGTGTGGGACATCTCCATAGATCAGGACTGCTGAGAGATGGAAACCTGAATCAATAGAGTTGGTAGGGGACCATGGCAAGTTACATCACCAAGCAGCCTTTTCCTCCCACTTGCATTCCTCCCTTGTGACACCACAGCTACTTTGGCCTCCATTCTGATAGGCTTGGGATGGTGATAATTGATGGGGAGGATATCATGCACTGCCCTTTCTTGACTGTTTTTCATTCAGCCCTTACGGCCCTAATGGTGTTATGTAGCAGTTAATGCTCTATTATTCTTT
This sequence comes from Rhineura floridana, assembly GCF_030035675.1. Taxonomy (NCBI): domain Eukaryota; kingdom Metazoa; phylum Chordata; class Lepidosauria; order Squamata; family Rhineuridae; genus Rhineura; species Rhineura floridana. Next base: position 133,580,946 of record NC_084480.1, read on the forward strand.
GCTTTCCTGTGCCCTGACAATTAAGCTTTTTTGTACAGATGTGCTGGGTGCTAGGAGAGGAGTTCATGAGCTATCTCTGTGTTCTTGGAATGGAGTCAGAAACATGCTAGTTTCATTTTTTTATTGTGAAAACTATAAGGCTTTAAAAAAAATTAAAGCTATGATTAGTCCCACCATTGTCAGGCCAAAAGGCTCTGGCGAGGGAGGGCTTTTGCAGCCACGCCGGGGAAGACCTGGCATGGCTTCAAAACCCCATTTTGGCGTGACATGGCCAAGCATGCCTGTCACATAAGGGGTGGAGCAGGGTGGCTATTTAAGCCCTGCTCTGTCTGCCCTTGGCCTCTTTTCGGCCTCACGTGACAATGGAGCAGGTCGCTAGGCCACGTTAGGTGCTTTAGGCCTTAGATGGAACAGGTTGCTAGGCTACGTTAGGTTCTTTGGGCCTTGTTTCGGTGGTGGTCAAGGTGGGAGAGAGAGGACCTGGTGGGTCAGCTGCTCAGCATTGGAGCATGAGAGAGAAGCTTGGAGCAGTTGACGCAGGGGGCCCGCAAGGTTTGGAGTCTGGGGCAGAGAGAGTCTCTGCTGGTCCTGGTAGGCCTGCTTCACTTAGCAACCTCCTGTGCAGTCTGGCTGGCATTGCAAGATTTGGAGTCAGAGCAGGGAGAGTCTCTGCTAGGCCTGCTTCATTTGGAGGCCCCCTGGGTGGCCTGGGTGGCTTGTTAAGGGCCTGAAGGGCTGGAATCATTTGAGGCCTACAGTTAGTGTTGGAGCATGGGTGGTAGTTTGGGGGCGTGTGACTGGGCCTTTCTTTGCCTGGTGGCCATTTTGGCAGACCTTCTGTGAGCCAGCCATTTTGGAAAGGTCATCTGGAGGGTGGCCATTTTGGTGGGGTCATCTAGAAGGCAGACATTTTGGTAAGGTCTTGAGGAGGGTGGCCATTTTAGTAAGGTCTTGAGGAGGGTGGCCCTTTAGGTAGGGTCTTATGCAGGCAGCCATTTTGGTAAGGTAATTTTTAGGTAGTAGCCATCTGGGTTATGGGCCATGCCTCCTAAGAAGGGTGGGGGTGGGCCTAGGAGACAGGCAAGCCCCCAAAGCAGCCTGTTCAGCAGTGGCCTCTTTCACTCAGGGCATGTCATCCTCTGTGGGTTAGGGCCCTGATGTCATATCGGCATATTCAGGGGCAGTATTTGCTGGATATGGAAGGGGTGTTTCTCCTTCTGCCCAGAAGCAGCCTATGAGTGATGATTGTAGATAGGTTGGGGGGCCCGTGGACAGGGGCAGCATACCTCACTGCTGACCCATTGTCTTCTGTCCAGGTTGGTGCAGTTCCATTTGGGGAGATGTCAGCTTCTCTGGGGGCCCATTTTCTGTTGGCAACAAGGAAGCTTATTTGGAAGGAAGAATGCATGGATGTGTTTTCCCTGTTATACCGAGAGCCTGAGTAGAAGGAAAGGGATAAGCAGGAGGAGAGAGACAATGAGAATTTTTTAAAGGAAAAGGTGGATAGGACCTGGGGTAATTGGATGGCAGGAATTTTAATTTATATGGGGGTGGTGGTTCTATTCCAGCCTATGAGGGCAGCAGCTTTGGTGAAATACCTGGACATAATATTTAGGGTGCATACAGAATTCATGGGGTCAGCATGGCTGGCCTATGATGAATCTTTTAGGATGAAAGCAGCAGTGGATATAAACCTACAGTGGGACAGAAAGGACCCGGGTTGTGGTTGCAGTTCATGATTGCAGCTCGACCCGTGCAAGAGGATAGGGCAGAGAGTAGGTATTTACTGGGTCAGACACTGTGGTGCCTTCCTGTGTGTCCACAGGGCAGGGGATTCAACCCCGCCTGCTCTATTGGGAGTTCAATGTTAAGGGCTTTTGCAACAGGAACCTGTGTAAATTTAGACATGAGTGTTCCATCTGAACTGGCTCCCATCCTTTTACCGGCTGCTCTAGAGCTGAGGGGTTTAAGGGTTTTCAGAAGGGGAAAAAGCTTGGATCTGGAGGGCAGCCTTCAGCTGAGGGGTCCCACCTTGATTAATATTTGTGGGTTTTGCCTTTGCTCCATCAGCATCCTAGGTGGGCGGATGCACTCTACGTGGGGAAAAGTTTTTGGTTTGGTTTTAGGATTTCATTCGTTGGGAGCATAGCCCTTACATGTCAGGGAATTTTAAGTCAGTAGCTGGCATGGAGCTAGTGGTGCAGGAGAAAATAGATAAAGAAATAGCCGAGAGAAGGGTAATGGGTCTATTTGACTACCCTACTATGCTTGCTCACAGCAGTGTTTTGACCTATATCTGTATTTTGACTGGTGTCTGCTGAGCTAGGGGTGCCTTGGCCATGAGAAAAACAGAGGGTCCTTCGCCTGTACTTACATTTTTTTGGGAATTGAGCTTGACTCAGTGGTGCAAGCTTGCTGTTTACCAGCAGTGAAGTTAGGGGAGTTGAAGCATAGGGTGGCCAGCATTAAATGCAGCAGGAATTTTGGAGCAATTTAATTGGGTTTCTTTTGGCCATGGAACTTATTATTGGAGGCAGAGTGTAAATTCACTCTGTTGCCTCTGGGGCTTTGGGGTTATTTTTCAGGATAACTGGTGTGCAAAGGCATAGCCAGTGGAATGGGCTGAGGCTGTTGGGCTTTCATGGGCTTTGGGTATCTTTATGTAGTTCTAGCTCTGAGGCAGTCTGATTTCATGCAGTGCTGTTATAGCATGTTTTTGTTTGTTTTGTTTTGGGGCGGGGAGCTTTTGGATGGGAGGGTTGCTTTGTCCCCTTTTTTAGAAATGGAGGATCTGGTCAGGCTTTGGAGGAGGTGATATTTTGGTAAGTGGCAGCTGTGTTTGGATTTAGTTGCGAAAGTCAGAGACTGACCAGAGGGGCTGAGGTTTGGTTATCACTTTGGCCTCTTCCATGTCCACAGGCTGTGTGCAGTCCGGGCTTTAGGTTCATTTTGAGGTTTAGAGGTAAGTCTAGAGGGTTGTTATTTTGTCACCAGGATGGTCAGCCTTTGACTAAGTTTCAGTTTTGGTCCATTGTCAGACGGGCCTTGTCACTGTAACCTGACCAGTTTCTGAGATGGGAGGAACAGAAATAACCATCTTCGAGACTTGTATCAGGAGTAGCAAACACACCTGAGAAGTCAAAGGGATGGACTTTGCACATGGTGCATTGCGTCCAACTGTTGTGGCCATGATTTATTAGGGATCATTCCATCAATTCTTTCCACATACCATATCTAATCCCAACTGATCTACTGTTATGCTAAGCCAGCAAGGGCTGCTCTGATAATAAGGATGCAGTTACCCAGTATGGACATTATGGAAACTACTACTCACATTATAATAGAGTGCAGTGACCTCTCTCTGCCCTTGAGGGGCTGACTGGAGCTTCTAATTATGGTCATGTTTGGGGTTAGATCCCAACCAGTTTGGTACACACTCTTTCCAGATGGGTGTAGCTTCTATAGTAGTTACGTTGGGTTGTGGGAGCACAGCCATGCAGGCAGTGGGGCACTGGTGGTAGGCCATTTAAGAGCCCTCCTTAACCATTGTGCTGCTGAGCATATTGATAATTGTTGTTTCTGTTTTAACAGGTTGGAGGGTGCTGGTGAGAGTCAAGGTACTCATGTGTGGCCACAGATGGAGTTCTGGGCCAAGAGGAGGGCATGGCAGATCAGGCACGAAACCCAGTTGGGGCTCAGCCATTACACTCTGGTCCAGTGGCTGGGTAGATGTGGCATGCTGTCAGAACGCCTCCTGCCAACATGCTTCGTTGGTGCAGCACCGCAGCATTTGATTATACATTTGGGTGGCAATAGCCTGGGAATGTTGAACGGGAAAGCCCATATCATTCAGGCTTGCCAGGACTTTGTGACCATATGCAGTAGGTGGCCTAGGACCATCATTGTTTGGTCCGATATTCTCCAGAGGAGAATTTGGAGGGGTGGGAATGATCCCAGAGGCCTGAATAAGGCTAACCATAAAGTAAATAGGGAAGTCCGGCTCACCCTTGCTTATCAGCAGGGCGAGGTAATACATCATCCGGAGGTGAGGTGTGAGCGGGCCGACCTTTACTGGCCAAACGGTGTACATATGTCTGACCTTGATAACGATCTGTTTCTTTCTGATCTGCAGAGTGCCCTACGTGAATTAATTTGGCACAGGTGGGGAAAGAGGGACTAAGCAGAGGCTTGTCCTCTTCTGTGGCAGATTGTGGTGGAATTTAACAAGGTAGGGTTTGGTGACCACCCTTAAGTACCCTTTAAGGTGATTGGTGGGTTCTGAGGTCTGCCTTCCAGGTCGTGTGGCCTGTTGGCAGGATAAGGCTCACCTTTGGGGCTAACCTGTACCACCCACTCAGAGGTTATGCGGCCCTGAGGGGGGGTGGATCAGGAAGGCGTCCTTAACCACCCTGTGGGGATGGGACCGGGAAGAAGGGATTAGGCTTGGCTCACCCCCCTTTTCTCATGGCAGGATGCCCTTGCCCAATGGGTGCGAGATAAGTTCCACAATGGCTCTGCAGATCATTCTTCCATGCAATCAAGCATGTAATTGGCTTTATTCAATAGTGGCCCTTGATTTATGTTATGAGGCAGGGCCTTGGAGCCTGTTAAAAACTACAATTCCCACCCCACACCCCTTCTTATGTGGCTCGTCATGCAATCCAGAGGTATTGTGTGACAGAAGAACAAGGGCAGATTTAAGAAACAAAAATTAATCAAAAGCTACTGCATACATGTTCTTCATAAATGTTACCTTTTTCTTTGGCAGATTTGCCTCACTCACAGTGAATCTTCCATTGTTCTAAGTAGCCTTAGTTTTCTCAGGTTCAGAGAGAGAAATGCACACTCACACAAAATCAGCAGATTCCCAAACCCCTCTTTTGCAGGAGGGGGAGAGAGGAAAAAGTCTTTTAAAACCAAGGCTTGAGTTTAGTGAAAGAAGAAGAAGAAGGGGGGCAAGAGAGTTCAGGGCTCCAACACATGTACTCAGCTCTCAAGGAACGCAGGGACAGAACCAGGGAGAGACTCTGGGTCTCGGTGCAAAATCTTGAGACCTGGAGATTCCTTCCTGCTTTTGGATCAGAGCTCTTCCAAATAGATTCGGCTGTATTCAACCGCCCACTCCGGGCATAGGATAGGTAATCTCTCCTACCTGTCACTCTTTATAGTAATAGGGTTCTTTGATCTTTTTAGTTTAATGTTATGAATGGGTTAGGATATCAATGATTAATGCTGCCACGCACCCAAGTAATTCTGTAATGCTATTCTATTCTTTCTCTCAATAAAATCAAGCTTCGCTTTATTATGGTTTGGACCTGCATTTCTTGGGTTAAATATATGCACCATTTAGGCACATTTCAAGGCAAAGCGCTTGTTTTTATCCCTAGCAAAAGATCCCCTCCTCTCAAGGAGGTGTGTTTCATGGGACATGGAGGTGGCAAGTTCACACACTCAGGTTCCCAAGAGCACGTGTCGTAACAATCTGGTGGAGAATCAGGCGGGCAGCAGGAAATAAAGTAACATGTGAACAGTCCTGCAATCCAGGGAAACAGGTAGCCAAGTTCTGAATGTGTCTGGGATGAGTGTGATTTCCTTTTCGTTACTATGTTTTGCTGTCTCTTGTTTTAAAATAAGTGGGGAAATGTCATTTCAATGCTTTGGTAAAATTTAGAGGTTAAGGTATATAAATTCCCTGGCACATGGTTATCTTCCTCCCCTTCTGTCCCTGGCAACAAAGCTTTGGCACATGGTGGTTGTGATTGTGGCACAGCGATTAGCCAAAGTTGATACTGGAGAGAAGGTTAACCCACTGGTGGTCAGAAGCTACTAAGGGGGTTCCCTAAACTGGGTCCCATCCATTTTGAAAGCCCTTGATAACATTTGTGTCTCCCTCCCCTTCGAAGAGTCCTGGGGAACGACGCCTTGCAAGTATTTTGAACCAGTGGGGCTAGGTACTTGGAAAAGGTGGAAACAGGATTTGCACAGAGAATGTTCAGTGCTCTGGCTGGCAGAGACTCCTAACTGGTTCCTGTCCCTTTAGATACCCCCCACCTCTGGTTTTTCCTTTTGAGAGTCAATCTGGGAGGAAAAGCTGGTGACAACAGCTTTACTCATGAGTGACTTGGTCTGTGAATGTGGCATTTGAAGGTGGCTCATACCTGAACTTATTTTGAGACTAGGCTTGGTTGTTTGTGTGTGCACTATTGTATTCTTTGCATTTGGCTTTTGGTGTTGGAGATTTCTAAGCTATGGCAAAAGTGGCAGCCACGGAGAGAACAAAATGCTTTATGAGTCCAGTAGAGTGCCTAGAGAAATGGTTGATTAAGAAAGGAAGGTGTGTATGGGATGATGATTGTTTTAAGACAGATGACCCTATGAAAACCATGACTGAGGCCTATGTGGGATATTGCAAAGAATACAGGCCTTCCAAATCAAAGAAAAGTGCTGCAGCAGCTTGGGAACTTTATAATGCATGTCAGGATTTGTCAGATCTGTTAGAGGAAGAACGCAAGAAAAGTCAGGAGTCAAGGAGTAAGTTGGTGCAGGCAGAGGAGGCATTTGATAAGGAAAGAGAGGTTTTTGCCAAAGAGCGAAGCAGTTTGATTGAGGCCTTTGATAATGAATGGGTAGATTTGAATGAAGGATGGAGAAATGATTGTGACAATTTTGGCTGTGAACGAATGAATATGGTAGCAGAAAAAATCAGGTGGGCTGCTTCTTTAAGACAAATGGAGAGGGAGAGAGATGAAGCATTAGTCCAGGCTGAGATGGCTCATAAGGAGTTGAAAAAGAAAGAGGATGAATGTACCAGGGGAAAATTAACTGCTGAACACCTGGTGGTTAGAGCATGAGAGCAAAAGTTGAATGTTAGCCATGATGAGAGCAAAGCTCAACTTAAAGAACTGGAAAGACTGTTGCGGGTCCAACAGGGGCTGGTGGCCACAGTTATGCATGTTTCGGGTGATGGGGATGAGGAATGAGGCCTTCGCCCCTCCCAGAAGATGCTGTATCATCTGCTCCTTTAAATCCTGAAAGGAAGGAGTCACAGGTACTTGCACCCATTATAATGAAAAATGTGGTGGAAACCACTGGGATGGGGCCAGCTTGTAATAAAATTGTCCAAGAGATTGTACGTTGATCTCCTTCCCAGGCAAAGGCAGTGGCTGATAGTTTGGGTCCTTTGAATAAGGACATAGTTTTAACATGGTTAACTAGGGCAGATGAAATGTATTCTACTGCTGATGCTCAAGATTTAATGCAAGTGGCAAGATATTGTGCCACTGAGCAGGATGGAGCGTCCATAGAGGCAAGGTTCAGAATGGGGAATGCGTATGACTGGATGAGAATTGTGATCAAGGCTCTGTTGCCTGGGATGAATGTGTTAAAGGCATATGTTATGGAGAGTCAAGGTGTAGGGGAAAGCCCATGTGAATCGGAAGAAATTCCTTGCACATTTATCAGAGCATGTCAGACTTTGGGAAGATGGCCAGTATGAGTATATAACAGAGACTTTCTGGAAGCTGTGCACATGGGGTTAAATGCTCAAACAAAGTTAGCAATAGGGAGAATGGATCTTGAAGGTGTTACTTGGCGGGAATTGAGTGTGGCTATTTCGCAAGTCTCTGAGCTCCTTCAAAAGGTTGGAGGGGGGCAAAAAGCCACCACTGCACAGAGGAAGGTTCAGCTTGAGCCGATTCAAACTGTCACATATACCAATCAGGGGTCTCATTCATCTGTTGTACCAATGCAAATCAGGGACCTCAGGGAAGAGGAAACTATCGCCCTTTCTTGGCCCCTGGTTCCAATCGGGGTAATTTCGCATCGAAGGGGGCAGAAAGAAGATCTGGGTTCAATAACTCCAGCAGCAATCACGGCAACTTTTCTCCCCCCCAACAGGGCCCTACTCAGACACGTCAGGGGAATGAACAGGTGGATTTTGGGGATCCCTTCCGTAATCAGCTTTGGCTCATGCTTAGAAATTTGGGAGAAAATACGGATCAATTTCACAAGCAACCCACTGAAGTTTTGCTGAATGCTTTAAACAGGAGAGCACAGGCTCCTGACATGGCCCCGTCCACCTCTGCTTCTGTTTCCCCCCCCCCACTGCTCCTATCCAGCTTCTCTCAGAAGAGCAGAGGCAGACCATACTTGATGTCTACAATTGAATCCAGGGCTGCCCAGTTCCTGCTGCTCCAGTCACAACTGTGTCTATGTTAGCGCCAGCTTTGTGGGGCAGAATGAATGTGGAGGCCACCACTTGGGAACTGGGAACAGTGACCAGAAAACCAGGCTTGGGTTTTTCAGATGAATCCAGTCTGCAAAAACCAGACGTCTTTAGTGCAAATTCTGTAGCTAAGGGGGGAGGCGATTCTCTCCTAGAACAAGGTGTCATGGATCACAGTGCAGAACCCTCTTTGGCACAAAAGGAAAAGTTTTCTTTAACCAAAGAAGTTGAAAGTCCAGAAACAGCTGGAAACAGAAGGGCTCCTGTTACTGAGCAAAGTCCTGTTAATGTTCTTAAAGAGGAACATACAAAAACATCTTCTGAAATTGCAGGCCCTTATTTAAATGCTTCAGATTTGCTTGAAAACACACAAGATGTGCCCACTTCCATGGAAAGAAATACTGATTTAAATGTTTCCTTTGGGTCTACTACACCACAGTCTCTTGCTAATGAACATTCTTTTCCTAAGGAGCAATCTCTTGCTGGCAAACAGCCTTTGGATCAAAACAAGACTCAAAGTATAGAGCTTCTAGCTTCAGGAAGAGTCTATCCAGAATCTGAAGTTACTTTGAAAATTAATACAATTTGGCTTCCAAAACAGCAGCTGGTTTCTGATGCCATCTCCATGAGAATGGACAAGTTGCAAAACCCCAATTCCAACAGGGAGCTGCTTTCTTCATTGTCACGCTTTGTGTGTGCAAATTCCAGCACTGATGCAAATGTGTTATTGCATGCAGTCCCTGACAGGCTGAGTAACAGGGAACCCAGAGCAATTGGTCTGCAAACAGGGTGTTCACCAGTGAAACTCCCTGACATGGTACAAATGGAAGCACAATTGTATTTGGAATGTTATATGCTGGTGCTACTGACTGTGCTTTGTTTTTCATCTGCAGCAAGAGAAATCCAAAAGAGGAAGATCCCACAAAAAAGATTTGGACACAAAAGCAGCAGAGGATCCTGTAAGCAAATCCAAATCTAAGAAATGGGAAGATGCGAGTGTGACCCATGGTAAGAAGCAGGGAAAGTGCATTCAGATGGTGTACAGACAAAGACATGGGGGTAAGACTTACAGACACACTGACAAAGATGCCTGTAATACTAAATATTTTCTTGGTGCCTCACTGAAGGTACAAGTTCTTGTAACTAAGGAGTGGAAGGACAAACCACCTGATGTGCTTTCTCCCTCCAGTTTTAGTTGTGTGCATGCATCCCAAATTCAGGACTTCATTGCCCAAGATGTAATATGGTATTCTTCAATGGGCACAGCTTGAATGGTGTTATATTCATTTTTTTTCTTTCCTTGGGTTTTGCAATTGTTCAGTTAGGGGGTTTTTTTGGAAGAAATTTGCTCTGTTTGTCTAAGCAAATGATTAAAGAAGAAAGGATGGGAGGATGGGAGAAGGGAGTGCAGAGGTGGTCCTGGAAGTTTTAAGCTTCCCTATAGCTGGTAAAAGCATAGTGACATAACCTTTAATAAAGGGTGGTATGTGGAAGGAACCCCAGTTCCCATTGGACAGGGATAGTTTTAAGATTGAGGCATACAGGATGTAGACAGAAGGTTTGAGAAATGTAGAAAAACCGTGAAAAGGTTAAAGAGTCAGTGACTATTTGTGGTAGGTAAGGAATGTCTTGGGCAAATTAATGGATTGACTCATGGGAGGGGGAGGGAAAAGAATAATTTCTGTTTTATTTTCTTAAAGTACCAGAACATGCCCACTATCCTGTTGATGATATGGGGAATCTTAGGAGCACATGCAGTGTGGAAGACAGGTGTCCTGGAAAATACTGACATCGAGTCCATCCCCACAAATGCTTGGATCTGTTATCAGGACACAGAGGTGGAGATGGCCTATCGATTTCCAGGGTTGCTACGTAATGCTTCCAGGAGAGAACAATTGGAAAAATATATCCTCCATCAGCTACCTGTCTCAGAGTGCTGCTTGTGAGGAGTCACAATTAATTAAATGCACCAAGGGTCCCCAGGAATAGCAAGTTCATTTTTGCCATGATTCTTCTGTGGACACCAAGATTTCTTGCACCCCACGATTCGGTGAAATGTCCCAAGGCAGCGACATGATTCATGAAGAAGTTTGCAACATTTTATGGATTTCTATGGTTACTTGGGGAGAGGGATCACCTTTGCACTTCCAGGTTTTTATAGCAAGTGCCAAGAAAAGAAAACCCACCGATGAACTGGCTCTTGTCCTGATTTCATCAAAAGGGCAAGAATATCCCAGAACTATGACAAATTGGCAGAGGTTCAATGGACTTATGGACGTGACCAAGATACACACTGTCGGTCCTCCAGACTGGATAATGTCTATCCAGGAAAAGTACTGCCATTATGGACAATATCATATTCCTTTTAATTCAATAGGTTATGATCTTGTTGGATCTCACGTGATTAAATTGAACCACCCCCAGCAATTATTGATAAAACCAGGGACTGCACTTAAGGAAGTGGTAGTCTCATTTGAGAAATTAAACATTGCAAAGGAATTCCCTGTTTGTGCATCATATTTAGAGATGAGTAACAAGGGATGGAATAATTGGGTTAAATTATGGGAAGGGGAGAATGGGAAGAAAAATAAGCAGGATTTGTCAGGGTGGCTGGGTACTGGAACTGCTTTTCTGGATGCTACCAATATTGAAATATTAGCCAACAAATTACATTAGACCACTGAAGAAATAAGTAAGATGACAGAATCTATCAATAGGCTCTGGAAAAGACTACTGAAACCCCCCAGATCATAGCCAGTTTACTTCCAATGTGGGAACAGAGAATGGAAAAAGATTATCATGACATGATAAATACCATGCAGTCCTTACAACAGACTATTTCCTTGGCCATTATATGCACCCAAATGCAGAATTGGGCCCATACAATGGCTTTGGAACTTATTCACATGACAGATAGTGGGTTTATACCCAGGGAAATTAGGTCCCTAATTCGACATCAAGTGTCCAAGGGAGAAAGAAAATTGGAAGACTGGTGGAGCCTTGTCAATGCCACATATGATAACCAAAATCATGCATTAAGATTGTCTATTGTAATGGTAGAAGCATCTGAAATCTTTACTGTATATCCTGTAATTCCATTGGGAATCACTGTAGATCAAGATTTAGTTCTTTATGCCCAGGAAGTTCACCAGTGGGCCATAATTAAGCATGCAAGATGGGTAACCATTAATGTGAAAGGTTGTCAACATCATAAGAAGTTAGGATTTGTTTGTGAAGATGATAGTTTGGAATCCCATCAAGATTGCTTTTCTCTCAGAATGATTAATGTATTGTATTGCTCTTTCATGCTAAGAAATGAATCAAGTTCAATCATTGTATATTCTGGACATGGGTGTGTGTGCCTTAGAACGTTTTGTGATTATGCTGTTCTTGATAAGTATTATATCCAACCTATGCTAAGATATATCAATATATGCTTTTGTGGTATTGAGGAAATAGTAGGATGTGATTTTTTATTTGAAGTCCCTGTATGGACCATCCAGAGAATATTAGTTAATGCAGATTTGTTTCAATACCTCAGACCCATTGTATTAGGGTATGGCCTAGCTGATCTCCAGAAGTTACTTCCTCATCCTATGTTACAGAAATAATTAGAAGCAGTTAAACAAATGGGAGAGCAAGCTATACTCCAGATAAAACATGAGCGCCATACAATTACCAATATAGCAGCCAAGATCAAACAGATAGAGGGACATAAATGGTGGGATTCCCTGTTTGGCTGGGGAGGAGGTGCCAAAGGAGGTTTAAACCTTTTAATGCACCCCATTGTGGTGATTCTAATACGTCAAGTTTTTTTGGTCTTCGTCTTAATAACCCTTGTAATATGGATCCGATCTCAAATGGCACAGATATACCAGATGGAATGCCGCCCCCCACCGCTGCTTGTGCCCCCCGCCAACCCCACAGCATGTTCTGCTGCCCCCGCTGCCCCACCTCTCATTCCCCCACCACTGCACCTCCTGCTGCCCCCACCCCGCCTCTTGTTCACCCCCTGCCACCACCACCATACCTCCTGGCGCCCCCCAGCACCACCCTGCCTCTCGTTCCCCCGCTGCTGCACCTCCTGCCGCCCCCTACCTCTTGTTTCCCCACTGCTGCCGCTGCTGCCACCACCTGTTGTGTCCAGGTTGGGACTCAGGAACCAGACCAGTTGGTGAAAGCAAATCACTTTTTATTAAAGTAATATCCAGACAAAGACTACGCCGTCTCATGAAGTTTCACTACAAAACATAACCTGCGACTAGGAAGAGAGTTGACAGAACAAGGAACCACTATTCCCCCTGTCCCTTAAGAAGGGGGCAATCGAGAGTGAATTCTCTCACTCCGCCTCAAAGTGCTTTCATCCACACCCCTCCTCTCCCCCTTCTTCTGCTGCCTCTTTTGCTGTCTCCTTGTATGTGGTGAAGGGGGTGCCACTGCCCCCTCCCCTTCTGAGGACTCTGCTTCAGGTATGGGGGAAAGCGGGGGGGGGCAAGGCCTAAACCATCTGGCTCCTTGCTTTTCCCTGGATCAGGAGGAGGTTGGATTCCCCCTTGCCCTCCCTCCTTCTCCAACTGCTCTAAGCTCAAAGGGGGAGGAGGCGTGGGAAGCTCACGGGAAGGATATGTGTCTGTTGGACATTCAAGGTCTTCGCTGCCAGACAGTTCTATCTCTGAGCTTCCCTCCCCCTCCTCTGCATCTTCTTCACACGGCTCTGGCCAAATGACCCCCTCCCTCTCCTCATCTTCTGAAACATCAGGGCCCCAATCCTGCATCCTGACACCATCCCCTTTCTCATGCTGTGCTCCCCCCCAACTTGTCGGCTTAGGACGATGAGGGAACCGTTGATGAAAGTTTTTTACTAAGTCCAGAGCATGGACATTGATCTCATTTTCCCATGACCTGTCGGCTGGTCCATAACCCTTCCAGTGAATCAAATACTGTAGTTTATTACGCCTTCTCCTTGAGTCCAGAATTTCTGCCACTTCGAACTCAGTTTGCTCATCCACTATTAACGGCGCCCCTGGAGATTCCACTGGTCTTAACTCACTGGGAGGGGCTGCTTTCGTTAACAAGGAGCGATGGAACACAGGGTGTATTTTAAAAGTATCTGGCAACTTCAGACGATAAGCCACTGGGTTGATTTGCGCCTCTATTTCAAAGGGCCCCACTCTCTTATCCTGCACCTTCCTGCATTTGCCCGGCATCTGGAGAAAGCGGGTAGACAACCATACCTTGTCTCCTATTTGAAGGGGGGGCCCCCTCCTGTCGATGTTGATCAGCAATTCGTTTATACTCCATTTTGGCCTCGTCTAATTGTTGTTTCAGTACCTGCTGCACTGCCTGAAGCTCCTGCAGAAATTCCCTTGCAGCCGGTACAGGCATACTTCCTGTACTGCTAGGGAAAGCTTTGGGGTGGAATCCATAATTAGCAAAGAAAGGTGTTTGTCCAGTACTGGTATGCAAGGAGTTATTATAAGCAAATTCTGCAAAATGCAAACAAGAGACCCAATCAGTCTGTTGGTAAGACACATAACAACGTAAATACCTTTCTAGAACAGCATCAAGTCTCTCCGTCTGCCCGTCTGTCTGGGGGTGAAGAAAGTTTTAACTCTGTCTGCAGCTGTTTCCAAACAGCCCTCCAAAATTTAGCTGTAAACTGAGTTCCCCGATCCAAGACTAGGCTATTTGGCAATCCATGCAGTCGATAGATTTTCTTTATGAACAGTTTTGCTGTTTCCCTAGCTTCTAAAGCTCCTGAGCAAGGAAGGAAATGTGCCATCTTGGTCAATGAATCCACTATGACCAATATTGCCGTCATTCCTTGTGACTTCGGTAAATCAGTTATAAAATCCATGGAAAGGTCCTTCCAAGGTTCGGTCGGCGTGGGTAGAGGATTCAGCAACCCCACCGGTTTTCCCATGTCTGTTTTCGCTCGCATACAGACAGAGCAGGATTTTACGTAGTTCTCAATGTCTCGGCGCATTTGGGGCCACCAAAAATCCTTAGCCACATTCTGAATGGTCTTAAAGATGCCAAAGTGCCCCGCCGTGATAGAGTCATGACATTGATGCAAAATTCTGAGTCTTAGGTCCCCCTTTGGCACATATCTGGCAGCTTTAAACCACAACAGTCCATCCTTCCAATGGAAATTTACTTCTGAATCCTGGTCCTGTTCCATTTCCTGGATATATTGTTGCATGCATGGATCCCCCTGGTGTGCCTTCCTGAGCTCCTCTTCCCACGAAGGCTGGCATACTCCCAACATCAGCTTCTCCGGCGGGACAATGTACTGGGGGGGGTTGCCAACTTCATCTCCTTTGTATTGCAGTTGTCTAGATAGAGCATCTGCTCTCTGATTTTTTACATGGGCATGGTAAGTAATCCTGAAGTTAAACCTGGCGAAAAACTGTGACCAACGTATCTGTCTCTGGTTCAGCTTCCTAGCTGTTTGCAAACTTTCCAAGTTCTTATGATCAGAACATACTTCTATCTGATGCTGGGCTCCCTCTAAATACTGTCTCCAATTCTCAAATGAGTCCTTGATGGCTAACAGCTCTTTTCCCCACACTGTATAGTTTCTTTCGGCATCCTTTAATTTTCTGGAGAAATACGCACAGGGATACAATTCCTTCCCGTCCATGCCTGGTTGCAAAAGAACCTCCCCCCCTATGGCTAGGTCTGAAGCATCAGCTTCCACGACGAAAGGGTGGGTAGGGTCAGCAAAACGCAAAATAGGCTCAGATGCGAATTTCCTTTTCAGTTCCTCGAAAGCTCTTGCCGCATTCTCTGTCCATTGAAACTTTCCTTTTCCCCTTAAACAGTCAGTAAGGGGGGCTGTTAGCTTAGAAAAGCCGGGGATGAATTTTCTGTAGTAATTAGCAAATCCCAAAAAATGCTGTACGTCCTTCTTGGTGGTCGGCTGGCCCCAATCCAATACACAACTCATTTTCATCTCCACTCCTCCTGCTGAGATTCGGTATTCAAGGAAGTCCAAAGATGACAAGTCAAACCCACATTTCTCTAACTTGGCATACAAGTGGTTCTCTCTCAGTCTTTTCAACACAGTTTTCACGTGTTGATCATGTTCTTCCTAGTTCTTTGAAAACACCAGAATATCATCCAGATAACAAATCACATACTGATCCAAGAGGTCTCTAAACACTTCATTCATAAACTTTTGAAACATGCCAGGAGCCCCACATAGCCCGAAAGGCATCACCAAGTATTAAAATTGACCATAGGAGGTTGAAACCTGTCATCCATTCATCTCCCTGTTTCATTCAAATCAGATTACATGCTCCCCTTAAGTCCAGTTTCGTGAAGATTGTTGCAGAACACAGTCGGTCTAACAATTCCAGAATCAGGGGCTACGGGTAACTGTTAGGGATAGTAATTTGATTTAATGCACGGTAATCATTACAGGGTCTGAGTTCACCTCCTTTCTTCTTCACGAACAGCAAGGGGGCCCCTGCGGGGGATTGTGAGGGATGGATAAATCCTCACTTCAGATTTTTTTCCAAAAACTCTCTCAGAGCCGCTCTCTCTGGCTCTGTAAGGGAGTAAATTCTTCCAGCTGGAATGCTTGCTCCTGGCACTAAATCAATGACACAGTCATAAGGGCGATGAGGAGGTAATGACTCTGCTTCCTTTTCATTAAACACATCGCCAAAGTCCACATATTTCGAGGAAAGGGCCACTTCCTTGACCCCCTGCACAGCTCCTGCTAGAGCTTTTATGGTTATCTCTGGCTGACAGTTCTCGTGACAGTACTGAGAAGTGAACCATACAATCGCATCCTTCCAGGCTAACTTTGGTTCATGCTTTGCTAGCCAGGGCATTCCCAGAATCACATCAAAGTTCGAGAGATCTGACACATACAAGGAAATTAACTCTTTGTGCCCAGGAATTTAAAGTTTCAATTCCTCCGTGGCTCGCGTCACTCCACCTGATTTCAAAGGTCTACCATCAATAGTTTCCACTGACAAGGGGGTGTCCACTTTCCATTGGGAGATTTGGTAACGTTTTGCCAACTTTGCATCAATGAAATTGGTAGAGGCTCCACTGTCAATCAGCACTGTAGAGTTAAACATTAATCCTGTGGACATTGTAATCCAAATAGGCAGCACCAGTACCCCTTTTGAGGGGGGCTGTGCTACCAGAGGCCCTTTGTACACAGTGGCCCCCAGCCCTCCGGCCTGCACGAGAGCTGGGTACTTCAGTTTCCTGATGGCCCTGTTTTATCCCCTTTAAATCCGCATTCTCTAGCTACGTGGCCCGGCTTTGAACAGTAAAAACAGAGACGTTCCCGATGATGCCTTTCTTTTTCCTCTTCCGACAGCTTCGGACGAGCCCCTCCCTGTCCTTCGCCCGTGTTACCTGGCATCCCTGGAGTGGAAGGGATTTTACTGTGGGATGCTGAAGCTGAGTATCTCTGTACATCCTGTTTCTTTTCCAGGCATCTTCCTTCCAACCGGTGATCTATTTGCAGACACAGCCTAATCAGCCCAGGCAAGTCAGTTGGGGGTGGAGTTCTGGCCAGATCATCCAAAATCTCGGCATTCAGTCCACTTCTGTACATAAACATCAGGGCTAAGTCATTATAACCAGTTTCCTGAGCCAAAATTTTAAAGGCATTAGTATACTCTGAAACAGTTCCTTTCCCTTGCTTCAAAGCGCCCAATTGCCTCGCCACAGTCTCAGCTCTTTGAGGGTCCTGAAACATCTCGGTCATGGCTTGCATAAATCCTCGATATCTTCCTAGAATGGCATCCTTTCTTACCAAATAGGGAATGACCCACTTGGCAGCTTCCCCTTCCAATAGACTGATCACGAAGGCCACTTTGGCCGCATCACTAGGAAACTCTGCATTCCTAATGTCCAGATACATTTCACATTGAGCTATGAAGGTGGAGAGTTGGTCACTCTGTCCCGCATATTTAGGTGGTAATCCAATCAGGATCTTAACCATAGCGGCTGAAGGGGCTGTCTGCATTTGGGCTATTGTGGATTTCAAGGTTTGGTTGTCAGTTTTCAATGCCCTTACTGACGCCAACAAGGTTTGGACATCTGCCTGTAAATCTTCAACATTAGTCCTCAGCTGTTGCACTTCCTCCGCCTCAGAAGTGGGCTTTGTCCCCCCTGCTGCTCCCCATTCCATCTTGTCACGTTCAAGTGGTAGAAGCGTCGAGGGTGGGGTAGATGGTTCTGTCAAACTGTCGTGTCCAGGTTGGGATTCAGGAACCAGACCAGTTGGTGAAAGCAATTCAGTTTTTATTAAAGTAATATCCAGACAAAGACTACGGCATCTCATGAAGTTTCACTACAAAACATAACCTGTGACTAGGAAGAGAGTTGACAGAACAAGGAACCACTATTCCCCCTGTCCCTGACACCACCATACCTCGTGCTGCCCCCAGCACTACCCTGCCTCTCGTTCCCTCACTACTGCTGCCGCTCCTCCTGCCACTCCCCCCCACCCCCACCACCCCGCCTCTTGTTCCCCCGCTGCTGCTGCACCTCCTGTGGCCCCACCACCCTGACTCTTGTTCTCCCGCTGCCACTGCCACTGCCGCCACCACCACATCTCCTGCCACCCCCCAGCATCACCCCGCCTCTTGTTCCCCAGTCGCCGCACCTCCTGCTGCCCCCACCCCACCTCTCATTCCCTGCCACTTATTCCCCCGCCACCACTGCCACACCTTCTGCCACCCCCCACCACCCCACCTCTCATTCGCTGGGTGATTGGCAATAGATCAGCAATTGTTTCTGCCTCCCAACTATTTAAAGCCTGATATAGAGCTTGGTTTACATATTGTCACTCACATGTTTCAGCAGTGGAATTGCAAAGCTGCTCCTATGCAGATTTACATTTCAGAGTGGTTCCAGGATTATATGAATGGATCTGTCAGGGACCCAACTCTAGGTGTGATTTGACCTCTCATTACATATAGGTCTGCCTTGGTGGGGGGGAGGGCTGCAGAACCTTCATCATGCCCCACCATGTACCTAACTTCATTTCAGGCAGTTTTTTCTGTTCATTTGGCAAATGTTAGGCTGTGTACTACTTAGAAAAATGTAAGATTTGTTACATTTAATGCCTACGGTTTGATTTTAGTACCTGGCAAATGTCCCCCCCCCCCCAGTTCTTATTTTGAAGTTTGAAAGCCTGATATGTTTAAATGTTCAGGATGGCTGGTTTTTAGTTGTAAAATATTTTTGGAACATGTAAACTTCCTATAGTATGTATGTAACTTGTATTTTTAAGAATCACAGTACTATTGTGGTCCATTGTTTCTGTCAATAGCTCCTGAAGGAGTTCTTAACTTAGAAATGTGTAGACCTACAATAAAGCATTTTGCTTCATTGAGCACCAGAAATTGCCTCCTCTTTTTGTTTTGTCCTAATTTTTTTTTCTGAGTTGGACTTATTTGTGGTAACAGAAGCCAGATGGACAAATGCTAGAAGAGGGACCTGCCACAGGGAGGTAAGCTGCGAGCAGGGGAGGAAGTACCATAGCTCAGTGGTACATTCAGAAGACTCCAGGTTCAGTCCCCAGCATCTCCAGGTAGGGCTGGAAATGTCCCAACTAAAACCATAGAGAGCTACTGGCAGTCAATGTAGACAGTACTGAACTAGATGGACCCATGGCCTAAGAACGTACAAAGAGCCCTGCTGGTTCAGGCCAAAGACCCATCTGTCATGCCCTCCTGCCCCCATAGGACACAGATTTCATGCTTCAGACCCAATTTGCACCCTTAGGGCAATTGATCTGGAACCCAATCACCAAATTCCCCTTGCCAAGGCTGTGCAAACTAACCCCAGCCCTGCAAGGTAGAAGTTAGGCTGCCCTTCACTGGTTCTTCTCTGAGCTAGGGGAACTCAGAGCCCAGAAATAGGTAAAGCAAGGTTCAATGAGACAAGAGCCAAACTTACACTCCTTGTCCAGAAACCTCTGGTAAACCCCCAAAATATACTTAGACTTAACTTCTTCGTCCTTGGTAGTTTTGTGGTCAAATGGTCAAGGTGCTGGATTCAGAACCACCCTTACCCTCAATGAACACACCAGGTTAAATAGAAGTAGCTTTATTAATATAAGTGCACATCAATATATAGCAGCAAAACAATTAAACACCCAATCAGAGGTTCAGGTATCACATAAGAGTGTTCACACACACAACAAGAAAATAACAAACTAGCTATCCTGTCTACTTACTTAGGAGGTAGTTAGTTGTAAACTTATCTCTCCTCAGAGAATAGCATCAAGTAAGAAACAATGGATCCCCACACAAGCAACTACCTAGATGGAAACTCAAGGGAACCTTCCAGGGAAACAACAGCTGTGGGTCTCAGACCTCATACTTAAGGAAAAAGAAACCCAACGGTCCAGGACTAATTAACCAGTCAGGGGCTTTCTGATGTAATCATGTTCCTGAAGCTTCTTCACTTTTTCGCGCCTTGCAGGCTTCCCTCCCAACTCTGATCTCAACCTCCTCAAGCCTGCATGGCCTTGAGTACCAGGCTCCAACTGATTACCATAGATAACCAGGTGTTTCTATTCAGGCCTCCCCAACTGCTTGCAGCTGAAACAAAACTTATTTTTTTCCTTTCCAGAGGCCTGTCTCCTGACAAGATGTAACTCCCAGAGTTCTTTGTAACTGAGCCATGATATCAAAAACCAGGTTAACAAATGCATAGAAATTTACAATTTCATGACACGCCCCTTTTTCTTGAAGATGATGTCAGAACTCAAACAGTTCTGCTTCATCACTGACACCAGACAGGAGAAAAAAGCAAAAAATTAAGCATAACAATACATCAATAAACACATTACAATAAAAGGGAAATATTTCATAAATGCTCCAAGCAGGTGTACTACTTCCAGACTTATGCCATACTAAAATAGGTTACAAAAATTTAACAAAAGGAAAATACAAAATAACAATACCTAGAGAGAAAAAGGGACCCTTAAAATACCCTCAAAAATAGAACACTAAAAAGAAAGACCTTATTAGGAGAATAAAGAGAATAAAAAATGGGCAGTTCAAAAAGCTGGTCCAAAATCCAAAAAGAAGGTCATAAGCCATAAAATCAGTCAAAAGTAAAAAAAACCATGTTAAAATCTTAAAACAGTAAAAACAGCATCCAAAACAAGCCATAGATCATCAGAGCCAAAATAAAATCAATCATCTGGAATAGGAGCACGGGATAATGCATTGGCTACTACATTCTCACATCCTTTTATGTATTGGATGGAGAAATTGAAATCCTGAAGGGCTAAGCTCCAGCGTCAGAGCTTCTGGTTGGAATTTTTCATTTTAGCCAGCCAACACAAAGGTGAATGGTCGGTTTGTAATTGAAAATGGCGTCCCCACAGGTAAGGGCGTAACTTGTCAAGAGACCAGACCAAAGCAAGACACTCTTTTTCAATTGTAGCCAAATTGCTCTGTCTCTGAATCAGCTTTTTACTGAGATATGCAATGAGATGCAAATCTCCATCAGCATCTCTTTGAAGCAAAGCAGCTCCAAGCCCATAGTTCAATGCATCAGTCTGAACTACAAAAGGGATGGAAAAATCAGGAGCTTTTAAAATTGGATATTGCACCAACAAGGTTTTTAAAGCATCAAAAGCATGCTGACACTTGTCAGTCCAATTAACACGCATAGGCAGGGATTTTTTACACAGATCAGTTAAAGGTGTAGCAATACTACTGAAGTGAGGTGCAAATTTTCTGAAGTAACGTGCCAACCCCAAAAAAGATTGAGCCTGTTTCTTAGTACGAGGAACAGGCCAAGTCTGTATTGCTTCAATCTTAGCCTCCAGGGGCTTCACACAATTCTGCCCCACCCTTTCCAGAGGCCTGTCTCCTGACAAGATGTAACTCCCAGAGTTCTTTGTAACTGAGCCATGATATCAAAAACCAGGTTAACAAATGCATAGAAATTTACAATTTCATGACACCATCTAGTCCAGAATTCTGTTCTCACAGGGGCCAACTAGGTGCCCATGGGAAGGTTTCAAGAAGCACCTGGGTGCAACAGCACTCTCCGCACCTGTGATTCCCAGCTATTGGTATTCAGAAACACTGCTTTCAACAGTGAAGGCAGAATAAAGCTATTGTGGCTAGCAGCCATTGACTTTGTATATGGCAGCTTCCTATGTATCTAGCCCCTATGACTCATGTAACATTTGCTGCTTAAATTTCCCCCTGCCCTCCACTTTGTGTGTGATTTGTGGCATACCCACATTTAAAGATGAGGATATATCATAGTTGGTATCCTAAGGGTGGGTGGGAAAAAGTCCAACAATGATCCTTTGTCTTGATAGCTTTAATGATTCTGGGGGGGGGGCAAACAAAATACACTGAAGATGTGTGCATTGCCATCTATAGCTGTGCATTTACAGGAGAGTCAAATCTTATACCTAAGCAAACAGAACTGAACTCTTAACAGACACACATGCAAACTTCATTTGTTGGTGTACAATGACAGAACAGCACACTGATGTCTACTTTACATTCCATTTCAATGTTTGTAATTGTGGGGAGTGCAATGATGGGCAAAGATCCCAGGCAAGATGTGGAACATAAAAGCACAAACTGCCAAAAGAAAAAAAAGATATTACCATTGAGCTAGATGAGCAGCGTCAAGCAGCATTTCTAAAGGATCAAATCCTACCGTTTTATCATCTAGCAATAAAGCAGGAAGAGTTTCAAACCTCATGAGAGAATGATGCCAACAGCTCAAACTGCAACCCATTTTAAGTGAATACTAGGATCTGAGTCAATTTAACACCACTTAGAATAAATTGGATTACCTTCAATCACTTAAGTATGTATCGGGCTGTAAAATAGCTGAAAGTACAAGCCTCTGTAATTTCCTCACAACAAGGCATGAATGCACCCAAAATGCCCCAGACTTGCCTTGAGAATAAAAAGGTATCATTGCTAGGACACTTGCTTTTCTTATCAGTTCAGTTTTGTTCCTCATCCAATACTAAGCTTTCCATAAGCAGGCTCAGATTTTTATTGGAAAATTTTAAAAGATCATGAATTAGTGCCATTGCACCCATGTATATCCTCTTATATTTTAGGCAAAACTGTTCTGAACAGTGGGGTGAGCCACAAGACAGAATGGTGAAACAGCTGGGCTCTAGGATCATTGGGACTGGATGGGGGGTGCAGGTTTGATCTCAGCTAAAAGAAATTAGCAGAAAAAATAAGCTCATTTTGGTGAATGAATGAATGGCACAAAATGGTAAAGGAAGTGAGAGAGAAAGAAAACTACGTTCACTTCTGTCAGAACCAGTTGAAGAAAAATATGGATCCCTTTAATGAGGCATAACCTTTCATGTAAAACTCTCCCCCTTCCCATCTCCTTCTAGAAAATGACTGCAAACTTCTCCTGCACAAATATCATTAACTTCAGTGGGATCTTGCAAAAGATCTGCCTTTGCTTTAGACCTGTTTCCTTCTCAGCTATCTTTAGTGATGCCTAAATTCACTGCCCTAGGCAACTACTTTGCTTTATTTTAGGGCTACTTATGTCTATGTGTATGTATGGTTGCAGGTACCTGTGCCAGGGAAATAGGATTGATCATATCTTCCCACAGTATGTAGAGCAGAGGAGGACATATGCTTTTGCTATGTAATATGTGTAGCTGACCTCAAGTGAGGTGCAGACGCTCTATAATACTCAGAGGCATTCCTTTTTACATATTTTTGTAAAATATTTTTGCACTTTATGGTCCTTCCCTATTTTAAATAGAACTGATTAATGACATTTGCAACTTGCTGCAGGCGTTTTGTACGGTAGGATATAAATAATAATAATAATAAACATGTTCTGTGTCCAGGATTTGGCCTCAGAAAAGAAATTTCCAGGGTTGAGCCCTGGTGCATCCTGACCTGACTGTGCTTAAGCTCAGACTGTAGTCCACTATCCTATGAATGTGTAAGAAAAGATCTAGGAGTCTTTCTTCCAATTATAGCTTTAGGATCAAGGTGTGCACTTTCAGCTGAAAGTAACTTTAGAGCAACTGACTTTAAGTAGAACTTTGTCTGTTTTAAATGGTTGTGGAGTCACAGCCCAGTCTCTACAAATCACTGGGATGGTGCCACAGCATTGCTGTTTGGGCTTAAGTGTTAGAGAATATTTTTCTAGAGATCAGTGATGAAAGTTACACTTCTAGATTTACCAGCTTTTTAAAAACTGCCCTTGTGTTTGTGCCTTAAATATTTCCATCTGCTAATCAGGTTAATTGTTGTGCCATCAAAAATTACACCTGCTGATGCCTGCAGATCAGACTGTTAAAAGTGCAGCAGCAGGCCAGTCAGGCCATTTTCTTGTGGTGTGAATTCCCCACCCCCAAGCCCTTGGATACTGTATGAGTTTTCCTAAGTACAATTGCCCTAAAGTTTTCTCTCTTTCTGCCTCAGCTCTTCACTTGGCCTTCTCTTTCCCCTTTTCTTGTCCTCCCCATCTTTCTTTCTCTCTGTTTTGTTTCTCCTCATTCAATGGTTTGGTGTGCAGCTCCTCTCTCTCCCTGCTCCCTCTGTTTTCCTTAAGTTTTCTCCTGCTTCTTCCTAGCTGTTTAGCAAAAAGTGCTACTCTCCTTCTCCCACCCCCTGCCCCTCCTACTTGCCACGGAAAAGGCATGAGCCATGAGGTGATTTTAACTTACAGGAAAAAGGGCACAGTCATTAGCACTAACTGATTGGGTTAAAGAGGAAGTGATTAATAGAAGTGTAGTAATGGGGGATTTGGGGGCTTGAAAGGGACATCTAGTTCAAAAACCCTTCTCAGTGGCAGAACCCACCATGTGCAACAGAACCCTGAAGTCTTTCTTGGAAGAACAAGGCCTGCTGTCATCAGACCACGTTAGATTCTTTTACAAGGCAAAGGCTCCAGAGTTCATTTGCTGCCTATAAGCTTCTAGGACAAATTTTCCAAACAGGTGGAGTATGCCACAATTTACTATGGGGGAAAAAAAGGGGGGGGACTTGTGAGTCATCATTCAAGCTGACCGGAGGTACAATCTTAAATATGTGGTTTCGTTGAGTTCTGAGTGAGCAGAATCGTGAGAATGTATTCTAAAAGCAGCATTTCAAGTATAAAATTTGATTTCAAGTGTTGGGGTATCAGTGAGATTCTGTTATGCCATTCTGTTAATCTTATGGATAAAAAATTTATTCTACTACCCCCTGTGTGTGTGTGTTTATTTTTAATATTGTTTTAGGCTACTTAGATGTGTAGCAGCCAAGGCCAGCACCTTGTAGGCGTTTTTTTAAAAAAGTAACTGAAATGTAACTGTAGTGATTACTTTTGAGAAAAAGTAAAGTAATCAGTTACTTTCAGAGCAATTGTAATTGTAACAGTAATTACTACTTTTTGGTCAAGTAATTGTAACTGTAATTTATTACTTTTTAAAAGTAATCTTCTAAGCTCTGCTCCCCCCACCCCCAGTTCTCCTGACTGAGTTCTGATTCCAATGAGCAAGTTGCTTGGGGTGAAAAAGCTCCTTGCAGGGTAGTTTTGTTATCTATAAGGGAGTGGAGGCTGGTCTCCTAGGGCAAATGGGGCAGTGTCCCACCAACCCCAGCCTGCCCCAGCCAGCCCCCACCTGCTAATTTCCCACTTACAACCAGCCCAGGAATAGCACTGCCTGCCAGCTTCCTCCTCCTTAATTTCAGTGTTGCTGTTGTAGAGCTCTGAAGAGAGGAGAATAGGGGCAAAACTCGAATTAGTTGGTTACGCCTGTCATTGCTCTGGTTCTACCTACTGTTAATTGCCGTGCCTTCCACCCTGCCAGTCCCAATGGGCATCGACCACCATCGCTGTAAAGGCTCTCTAAAAGTGTATTCCTTAAAAACGATGGGTAAGTGGCTGTCTCTGTGTGCTGTTGAATTTTTTTTAACCCTATCTCATTTTTGAAGGAAACTCAAGGCAGTTACAGATCAGATCATAACACTTGGTTTCCACCAAACATCTCAGAAGCAGAAGAGGGAACAATTATTTTCCTAAGATGGAATTTCCAGATGCATGTTTGTCATGGCTGATGAAAAAAAAGATCCTGGGGAGGAGAATCCTTTCTGCAAGGGAGAAAGTGACAGATGGGAGGAGGGTTAAGCATGCCTTTACCATCTGCCATTTTCCCTCTTCAAATCATGCTGTCCCTCTGCCTCGTTTAGATGTTCCATACAGCCAACTCTATTTTCTTTAGCTCCCTCTCTATATGACAACTGTGTTTTGGGGGAGGGGTGTTTATTGGTATAAATTCTGCAGCATTCTTCTGAAAGTTTGTTCTTCTAATGAGACAAGCAGGAACAGATGTGGATTATTTATGCATGCTGACTAATTTTCGTTCTCTTGGAGAAAAGGATTTGCACCTAGTCAGAATATTGAATATGTTTCTAACATGCAGGTAAAGGTTTGTTTGTACCACTTGGGGGCACCATGGATGTAGAAGTCCATGGTTATTTGACCTTGGAAGAGGAACATAAAGGAATCTAGTTTTTAGAACTTTTTATATAGTGGTATAGTGAAATGCACACTATTGTACAGACAGGAGGAGACCCGTGCCACAATTCCTAGCCAGTCATGCAACTCCTAGGGTGGCCTTGAGCCAATCTTAATCTCTCAGCCCAACCTACCCCAGAGGGTTGCTGTGAGGATAAGACAGGATGGGTTGAGCCCCTTGGAAGAAGGGTGGGATAGAAAGGTGTTGAATAAACAAAGATTATTTTTTTCTGTATTTTTTTCTGAGGAATGCACACAAATTATGGACACAATTTAAGGTAGCTTTAAACTGATGAATGTCAATAAGAGATTCCACTGCATGCTTAAGAGTATGAAAACAGTCATGTTTCTGGGAGGGATCGAGGAGGATTTTGTTTAGTCCGCACTGTAAGGCACACCAGCCTGTTTCATAGTTCCCAGACTTATGTCCAGATCAGGAAACAGTTAATGACTGAATTGTACACTTCCAATTTTCTGATAGAGTTTCAGTTCAAAAAAATCCATGAAAACCTGTGTATTTTATGGGGGAAAGGAATAGATAAGCATGCAAGTATGCACATTTTAGAAGGAATGCATACAATTGGTGTGTTATAAAAATGCTTTTAAAATCCCCAACAACGCAGAAACCAGGACAAAACACATTTGTGCTTGAATGCACATGAAACTGTCGTGGAACAGAAATAGTTTGATTGGTCTGTCCTTAAGTTCTGGAAAGCTCTATAGAGACAGTAAAACTAGATTCTCCCCTGCTCCTCTTCTACACAGACATTCTGCCTGTGGATGCAATCAATAGGGGTATTCCCGTTTCACATTCAAGGAGCATACAATTCGTATACACAACTAGTTGAGCTGTACAGTCATACAGTTATTCACATGTATAGTTAAATGAGTGTACTATCAATGTACCTGTGTAAACAATTGTTGAGCTGTACAAATCAACAAGCATATACTCTTTCACACAGACATTTGTACAGATGTAGGGACAGCTTGTACCTGTGCTCAGTGTAATATGTGAATAGAAATGGAGAGATCTGTCAGTTGAGGTTGTCTCAGTTTCTCGTTTTCCCAATCTTAAATTCAGTTCTCCAAATTTCTGCAGCAATTTGCAACTCATGAAAAATCTCTAACATTTCAGTGAGAATTTTTCCTAATGAACATATTTTTGTAGGCAGTTTTGACTAATGTACACATTTTTTCAAGCAATTTATCCTAATATTATGCATTTTTGTATGTTATTTTCACTCATATATTCATTCTTATATACACTTTCTCCTAATGTGCATTTTTGTAAACATTGGTTGGTTGGCAAACTGTACTGCAAAATTTGAGTAAGTATGAACTTTGAAGGATGGTTCTGTTTTGGTTCTCATATTGTTTCAGAAAGTGCAAATCTAATGGTTTTGGCTTGAAATACAAGCTGAATCAAATTTCTTGCCCATCCCTACATATGAACAAGCCTAATGTTTGAAGTGGGGACTGGACAGCAGTGGTATGTCATGCTTTTGACTTCTGTGCAGTTCAAGAAAGAAAGAAAGAAAGAAAGTAAGTAAGTAAGTAGTAAGTAAGTAAGTAGTAAGTAAGTAAGTAAGTAGTAAGTAAGTAAGTAGTAAGTAAGTAAGTAGTAAGTAAGTAAGTAGTAAGTAAGTAGTAAGTAAGTAAGTAGTAAGTAAGTAGTAAGAAAGAAAGAAAGAAAGACTACGTGTGTCAAACCACATGACTCTATTTACAAAGAAATTATCCATGTGTTGAGTTGGGGATGTGGTCAGCTGGTGCAATCATAGAAACATAGTAGTAAGCTGCCTTGAACTGAGTCAGACCATTGGTCCATCTAATTCAGTACTGTTGACACCCACTGGCAGCTCCTCCCTAGGCTTTCAAATAAGGGATATTTCAAACTCCACCTGGAGATAATAGGGGTTGAACCTGCAATCTTCTATAAAGCAGATGTTCTGCCATTGAGCTTCATCCCTTCCCCATGATCCTTGCCTGCATATGTGGACAGTGGGGCCATCAGGGATGGAGGATGTGAACCCGAGGTACACTACTAAGTAGTAAGTAAGTAGTAAGTAAGTAGTAAGTAAGTAGTAAGTAAGTAGTAAGTAAGTAGTAAGTAAGTAAGTAGTAAGTAAGTAGTAAGTAAGTAAGTAAGAAAGAAAGAAAGAAAGAAAGACTACGTGTGTCAAACCACATGACTCTATTTACAAAGAAATTATCCATGTGTTGAGTTGGGGATGTGGTCAGCTGGTGCAATCATAGAAACATAGTAGTAAGCTGCCTTGAACTGAGTCAGACCATTGGTCCATCTAATTCAGTACTGTTGACACCCACTGGCAGCTCCTCCCTAGGCTTTCAAATAAGGGATATTTCAAACTCCACCTGGAGATAATAGGGGTTGAACCTGCAATCTTCTATAAAGCAGATGTTCTGCCACTGAGCTTCATCCCTTCCCCATGATCCTTGCCTGCATATGTGGACAGTGGGGCCATCAGGGATGGAGGATGTGAACCCGAGGTACACTACTGATCACTGTCCAGGAAGAATTAGGGGAAAGGGGCTTTGCAGATACAGAGTGCAATCCTGTACATGTCTGTTCAAAAGTCAATTCCACATTGAGTTTAATGGGGCTTACTCTTACATATGTGGATATAGGATTACAGCCTAAATAGATAAAATGTGAGTGCTTACCAGAATAGATTTTGGAGTTTCTTTTCATTATACACTCATATTAAAATAGCATATCAAAATATATGTTAAAATTTCATATTTCTCACTCCTATTTGCCTTGCAAAATGGGCATGACTGAAGGTTTTCTGCATGTTGAGCATGCCTTATTGACTAGAGCTTTTGTAACTCTCTCTCTCTCTCTCTCTCTCTCTCTCTCTCTCTCTCACACTCTCTCTCTCTCTCTCTCTCTCTCTCTCTCTCTCTTATATATAAATAGCTCAGCTCCTTGTGGCATCTTCAAATATTTAACTCAATTTCCTGACGTGTCCTTGATTTATGTCCCTCACACATGATCTTTGGTTTGTTAATTGCAGCTGAAATGTTACATTGGAGGGTTTGGAAGCACAAAGCCATGCACAGATCTGAGAACTGTGCTAATTAAGTCCACGTTGCAAAATCTCACAAGAGCTCCCCATAAAACAACTATATCTGTTATGTACTATCTTTGGCAACTGTAATCTGGCAATTGAGGTTTAATAGGCTATATTCTCCAATTTATTTTTTATTAATATACCCACTGACAACCCCCCAGCTTATTCAACAAACACTGTGATAAACTTTAGAAATTGCAAGATTTGTGGCAGATCATTAAAATACTTGCCCTTCTATTTGATCAGATTTACATCCTCATCCTTTGTTGTCATGGTTTCTGAGTAATTTGTGCTAAACCTCATGTGATCTGATCACATATTCAATGTTATTTATCCTACCCACCTCAGTGGCATCACTAGGGGTGTGGGGGGGGTGCGGACCGCATCGGGTGGCACCATCAGAGGGGGTGACACCCAGAGCTGCCCCTATCTTCAGCCCTGCAGCAGCCATCTCCCCAGCCACTTCCCTCTTGGGGAATCTCCCGCTCTTTGGCTGCAGAACAGTTTTCCCCCCATCCTGCCTCGCCTGCCTGCTCATCAGCTGTGAATTTTAGGCAGGAGGTTTGAATCCCCTGCCTGCTCTTGGGCTGCATGCCTGAGTGGCTTCCCAGACAGGATGGGGGAAAAACCGCTCTGCAGCCAAAGAGTGGCTGCAGGAGATTCAAACCTCCAGCCCAGGCAAGCACTGCCTCTGTAAACCCGCTGCATGCAGTGGGTTTACAGAGGCAGAGCCAGTGACGTACCAAGGGGGATCAGGGTGCAGTTAATCAGGGGGTGCAAGATGGAGTAGGGTTACCAGGTGTCCAATTTTCATCTGGAATTTCCAGTTTTGGGGGGTTCCCTCCGGGTCTCCAGCTAATTTACCTTAATCTCCGGACTCTCAGCTTCAATTTTTTAAAAAAACACTAAGTTTCTAGGTTGTCTGGTTCCAGAGATATACACCAAAATGTCAGCCCCCCCACGACTGTTTAATCTGTTTTTTAACTGATCTGTATAGCAGCTTTTAGCCAGAGCTTGGGAAAGTTACTTTTTTAAACTACAGTTCCTATCAGGCCCAGCCAGCATAGCCACTGGATTGGGCTGATGGGAGTTATAGTTCCAAAAAATAACTTTTCCAAGCTCTGGCCTCTAATCTCACCCTTTCAGGATTGTAGCCAATAAGGGGAGCCAGTATT
The DNA here is from genome assembly GCF_030035675.1 of Rhineura floridana. Classification (NCBI taxonomy): domain Eukaryota; kingdom Metazoa; phylum Chordata; class Lepidosauria; order Squamata; family Rhineuridae; genus Rhineura; species Rhineura floridana. The sequence goes on from NC_084480.1 coordinate 133,610,957, forward strand.
GTGATTTGTTGACCCAGGCAGTGCTTAGGCTTCATTACAACGTCAAAATTGTGGTTTTGAGGTCTTCAGTTTGAGTAAGTAAGAATATGCGTTAAAGGTTTTTTTCTCTTGTGTGTAGCACACAGTCAGATCCTGGGCTGTTGGAGAGGGCAGTGCTTTGAAAACCTTTCCAATATGAAAGGTTTAATCCAATACTTGCTTTTCTGGGAGTAAAGGAATGCTGATCCCATGTACCTGGAGTAAACCCCATTGAATTCATTAGGACTTACTTTTGAGTAGACATGGTTAGGATTGTGCTGTAAATTAATGGGACTTCTGAGAAAACATAACAAAGAATTATGTTTGTGTTCTGATTTAGTTGAGATGTTCACTAAGTGCTGAAATGCTTGTGTGTGTTCCTGTTTATTTATTTTTTTGTATTTCATTTATGAGTATATTTCCATATGCATTTGTCTACAACTTCTACATTATTTGGGCCATTATTGATTATGCAAACCTAATCCATTAATGTATCTCATGTAACAGTAAAGTTTAATCTTAAAATGAACATAATTTTGATGTAGTTCTTAAACGTTTTTACTTCAAATTCTATTGTTTTCTTACTGAATTTTCACTTTAACCACATGAAACTATGTATAAATGTAAATATATTTAGGCTGTGCATATGATATTGTAATTCAAAGGTGTAATTTTAATTTTGCTAGTTGTTTATGTTACTACTATTGCCATTACATTCAGTGATATACAGGAATTATGATTTACGAGTAACATTAGTACAAAAAACATTACTAAGGATTCTGTATGGTCTGGTATAGGAGGAGGCCCATGGGGGTGACACCATGAGTTACCGCACTGGGTGACACCAACCCTAGTGATGCCACTGACCCACCCTTTTCTGAGAAGCTCAGGCAGCATATATGACTCACATTTTTGTCAGTGGCCCATCCTGTATTTTCTTTCCCCCAGAGTCCCCCCACCCTACCCAAGGCCAGTGTAGTGTATTGGCCCTCCAGCCTTGCCATAGCAGGAACTGCTGAGTCAGCCCTAGGCTATGGTAGTTTGAGTTCCAGGCCTGCCTTACAAGCAGCACCATGCTGTGGGCCTTGTTCTCTGTATATGATAGGGTATCCAGGTTCAGGGCCTGAGATTGATCCTGTATCTGAATGAGAAGAGAAAGTCAGCCCAAGTGCAGGTGTTCTTGCAAGAATGTAATGGGAAAAACCACAAGGTGGAATTCTCCCTTCCCCCTGCACAACTTTTAAAGATACAGAAGACCTCTTGGTTGCCAGGCCTGTCCTAGATAATGGACTGATTCGGCATGTCATTTGAGCCCCTTTTCATCCAGCAACCAATGGCCAGGCTGAGAGGATGATCAGGACAACAAAGGATGCATTGAAACAGATTGTAGAAGGTGACTGGGACTGATGCCTTGCAAGTCCTGACACAATACATCACACCTTGTTCCACAACAGGAAGGAGCCCAGCTGAGCTATTAATGACCAGACGACTAACAACTCTGCTTGATCGGTTGCATCCTGATTTGCCTGAGGACTGACCAAGGGAGTCCGTTGCAGTTCAAGAACCTGCACTGGTGTTCACCCCAGGTGACCCTGTGTATGTCAGGAACTACGGTGCTGGTGAAATGTGGATTCCTGCCACTGTGACCCAAGCCAAAAGCCCATTGTCCTACAGGGCTCAAACACCAGACAGCCATGTGTTATGTCGACATGTGGACCAGGTAAGAGGACAAAACCCAGCTCCATCAGTTCTCTCTGAGGGTTCTGGAAATACTCAGGTGAAAAGAGAAAATGAGCCAGTGGCTGCTCGTGACGCTGGACAAGAGCAGTTGCACCTGGACCCTGAATTGGACCAGCATGAACCAGAGACAAATGTGGAACTAGGGGATGCACTATCAGCTTCAATGCAAAATTGTCGTCGATCGACCTGCACCAGGGCTCTTCCCAAGTATCTTCAGGACTATGAGAGCTAGGGTGGAGGGGTGCAGTGTAGTGGCCCTCCAGGCTTGCCATAGCAGGAACTGCTGAGTCAGCCCCAGGCTGTGGTAGTTTGAGTTCCAGGCCTGCCTTACTAGCAGCACTATGCTGTGGGCCTTGTTCCCTGTATATGAGTAGTTATGGTAAAGTTCTTGTTGTTTAGATCATCTGTGTGGCCTCTTCCTTCATACTTTTCATCCAGGATGCAGCATAATTAAGGGGTGGGGAAGTGTTTGGAAGAAATGGGCAGTGACCCTTGGGACTTGTAGTCTTTCCTACAGGTAGTGGCAAAAAGAGAAAAGAAAAGGCTGACTGCCCTTTCTAAAGGTAACATTGTCCTGCTGTGGTGTCACCTTTTTTCTTGTGCACTCCCCCCCAAATGGTAAAGTAGTACTCACTTTTGCAGCCCATGAACAGAGCTGCAAAGATCCATTTCATCACAAACCTGGGGTAGAGATACACTTGTGGTTGTGATGGCTTCAGTGTGTCTCCAGCTCTGTCTTCTGAAGTTGGCCCCTTTTCACTCCAAAACTGGGGGAAATGCAGCTCCAGGGCGTTTCTCCATGACATCCGCTTCACACAGAAATCAAAGCAGTTTGGTGGATCAACTCGTTGTCGCTCCATGGTACGTCCAATGAAAATGCTTTGCTGTAAGTTGAGCCGAGACAGTGACTGACCCACTGCTTTGTTGCCAGTGGCCCTAAAAGGTCTGAGTTCAGCAGCGGAGATGGAAGATGTGCCCAGCCAGAGAAAATGGTCTGGCTGCTTTTGAAGCCGCTAGTGTGCCTGCAGCCCTAGTCAGTGATAGTTGGTGCCCATTGAGGCTGGTGGGGCAGAAGGCAGGGAGGCGAATGGCAGGTGGAGCCAGAGCCAATGACAAGCAGAGCCACTTAATTCTAGTTTTGCCTCCATCCTCCTCACTACTGAGTTCCTTATCGACAACATTGAGATTATAGAGGAGGAAGCTAATAGCCAGTGCCACCTCCTGGGCAGGCAGGTCAGGCAGGCAGGTCAGGGCTGCCTGAGGGAAGAGAGGCTGAGGTTGATGGGGCAGTGCCCCATTTGCCCTAGCAGACCCAATTTTAGACCCAAATACATATGACTTTGAACTTAATCAGTGTGGGGTTGCCTTTCCCCCCACATCCATTCCTCATTATGCCTATCCTCACTTCTCATTCCTTCTCTCAAACTGTTCTTTCTCCCCATTGCCTAACTTTAAGTTGATTGTTTTTTGGGGGGGCATGAATTCCCCTCCTCCATAGGCACTTACCTATCGGTTAATGTCACAGGAGATCATAGGAAGCTGCCTCATACCGGGATTGACCATTCATCCATGCAGCTCAGTACTGTCTACAGCGATTGGCAGTGACTTGCCAGGATTTCCGACAGGGGTCTGCCCTACCTGGAGATGGCGGGGATAGAACCTGGAACCTTCTGCGTGCACAGCATGTGTTCAGCCACCACTAAGCAAGGGTCCTTCTGAGAAAGTTTTGTTGCGCAAGTGGAAGTCCATTGCATGAGCAGAAGAGCAGCATTTCATAAAACCCTTTGATATGTTGGATTTTTGATATATAGTCCAGCAAAGAAATAACTAGTCTGTTAAGGCCGGTAGGTGAGAAAGAATAAAGAAAATTAAGGTTTATTACAATGAAGAAATAAAACCATGCATGCTGGTGCAGCCACTGTGGAGCCATGAGGCTTGCATTCATAGGCACTATCTCTGACTGACTCAACGGGAAGCGAAGGGGGGAAGTAACGCTGAGAAAAACAAACAAGTAGTTTAAAGAGGGAATTAACAAGGGAAGAAGAGGTTGCCTTTCTGCCTATCCCCCCCCCCAAACTGGTTCAGGTTACTTGTTACATGCATTGGTGCCTTACTCCCAACATGATTCCCCCTCCCCTCTTTTTCAGCATCCCTTCCATTTTTGGAGAGGAAAAAGGATGAGCAAAAAATCTCATTTCCGCAGCACCTGATATCCCTACAGCAGGAATGGGGAAGTTCAGCCCCAGAGGCCAAACAAGTCCCTTCAAGTCTCTGTGTCTGGTCCTCAGGACTGTCCCCAGCCACATCACCTCTCCCAGGCCACATCCCTCACCAACTTTGATTTTCACCCTCCTTGAGTTCTCTTGCCAGGCTGTCCTTGAATTCCAATGGCATTTCTTGCTTGCCTGGATTGCATGACAGAGACAGGTGTGTGAGTGTGTGCAGAAACTAGCTTACTGTACAAAAGGCAAAAATAGGGGACAGCATTCAATGCTTGCCCTACTCAGAGCAGATCCACTGAATTTAATAGACATGGCTATTTGTTTCCATGGGTCTGCTCCGAGGAGGACTTAGTTGAATGCAACCCTAACTTTTGTTGTTCTCCCCACTACTGACATGTGGCTCAGGGAAGGTTGCTCAGAAGGAAATTGTGGCCCTTGAGCTTAAAATTTGTTCCCCATCCCTGCCCTACTGCATACATATGGTGGGGAATTACCAAGGATAGAGTGTTTCACTTGGTGCCCACAATGTCGCTCATTCATCTCTCCTCTAGTAACAGATGGTGAGTATGTTGTTTTCAGAGGGCATCTAGAGCCTCCTGAGCATGGAAAGGATTTTATCTCAGCTGTTGGTATTGAGCGTTACCTTTCTCTGGTGTTTTAATAGTTCACTCTTTTAGTTCACTATTCTTCATGATTGTCATCGTATCTTTTTAGGGGGCTCAGATGTCCCACCACACATTGAACGAATGTGTGAAGGGGCTCACAGGGTTTTACAGGCTAGCTCTGTCCCCCTCCCTTGCCACTGACACACACAGGGGATGAAGTAGTCTCATTGATGAGGTGGTCCAAGGGTGAGCAACTAGCACATGGGGCTTCTACCACCACATGCATATTGAGAAGAACAGAGGACCTCCCCCTGGGAGCAATGGCATCTGAACAGAAATTCACCCCAGGAAATAAAGTATATAGAAAAATAGCCATGGTTGACCCCATCGCTCCATGAAAGCAGCCATTTTTTCTATGTACAGACTCCATGGTAGTGATAGAACGTCAAATGTGCTGATGATGGGAGAGATAATGATGATGTAATGATAATATGTAACGATAATAATGATGATAATGATGCTCACCCTTGGAGAATACAGCCCTTGCCCACTTCTTCAAAGAATCCAACAGGACTGTGGATTCTGAAGGGGATCATGATCCTATCCACATATTGGTCTGGGCAGATTGGAACAGGTGAATACACTTTGGAACCTGGATTCTGCTGAGCCCACTCCCTTCTCTAAATAAGAAGCTTGGTGCATTAAATCTTCAACATATGCACCTAAACTGTTGGATTGCATTATATGTCTCTGGGATGTTTCACATACTTTCCCCAGATGGTAGTCTTTGTGTGGTGGAGGAGTTGGGCACACACAGATGAGATACAACATGTGGGACATTAAACTCAGAGGCCTTTATGAATGGAAGCTGATCTGCATGTTTCTTCCTCCTCAAAACTAAGTGAACAGAGATCATCATACGAACTGGAGTTCTATGTGAAGCATCCAGCTCACAAATTACATGGCTTGCATGGGAAAGGCAAGGATGCCTGCCTGCTTGTTCCTTCAATATAAGAAGATGAACGCCAGCTGGGTGAGCATGTGAAATGCCCCCCATTCAATCTTATTATCAAAAGGATTCTTATTATCAAAAGGATAAATTAATTATTTATTCCAAATTTTGGAACATGACTTACATTAAATGGTTTCAATTATATATTTGTTTTTGCACAGAATATGACTTAATGAAAATGGATATAAAGCCACACTACATTTTAGGCACTTGAGAGACCGTACGTTTTCTAAAACTTATGTTCTTTCCAATCATAATTGCATTTCAAATCCACAATAATGCAAGAAGGTAAGAACACTGAAAAGAAATTTTAATTACTTTTGTAAAACATATGACAGATAATATTCTGCCCCATTATTAAATATAGAAATAGGACTTAAAATAGTCATGAATCTTCATCTGATAAGCAAGGCATGCTTTCATATATTGAAATCTGTAACACAGCAGGGGGGAGTTGTTAATTGGCACAAAAATGAGATAATACTGGAGCACACTGAAGAAAGATATTTGTAAAACACTCTTGGTTCTGCATAGAAATGAATGAACCAGCCTACTGATGTTGTGTTAATGTTTCTTTTCATGCCACTTTTGGGCCAAAGGTCCTCCCAAGCAGTTTATAATTCAATAATAGAAATAAATAAAAATTACAAACACAACAATAAAAAACAGTGACAACCCCAACCATCCCGAATAGCAATATACACTCCCCAATATACCCCCGAACACACAATATACAATCCTCAATATACATACCCAATCCACCCCAATACACAATCCCCAGTACACATACACCCAATCCCCAATATAATAAGCAAGGAGGACAGAACAAAAACAAGGCAATTCATCCTCATTTTTAACACCACCACCAATAATAATAATGGGAAGTGTTCACTATCTGTTGGAAAGGGGAGTAACCTCCCAGTTGTTCCTTCCAAGGAAGGGAATTCCAAAGCCTAGATTCTACCACTGAGAAAGACCGAACCGACATACCCACTAATCTAATCTCTGTGCACAAAAGGGAGAAGCTACTGAGTGAAAATGGGGACGATTCTGCTAGGGCCTCTTTGCTGCTTACACTGGGAACAAAGGGTTAAAGAACCATATGCCACTATGTTTGTGTGTGTATGTCTGTGTGTGTGTGACACAGATCTAGACAGGAAGGAAGAGGAACCTTGGGGTTATACTAGGGGCAATATGGGAATCTTCAGGTCTGCATTCAGCTCCAGGCCTCCAGTGAAATCATGTGGTCCCGTGCATGCATTTTGTAGAGTTACTGTCCAGGGAAGGCTGGTTTTCCATGTTTTCAGCCATAATTTCTGTGGTTGGGAACCTGTTCTATATGTGTATGCTCCTCACATGATTGAGAACCTTGATCTCCCAAGGTTCTCAGTCATGTTTGGAACATCCGTGGATACAAAAGGCTCCCAGCTACAGACGTTCATATTTATCACATGAGGTGCTGAGAAGAATTGTGTGGCCTCAGAATGGTGCTTAATATGTGTCCCCACAGTCCTGCTCTACCCATGTTCCAATAGTGGCACATGTGGTTGGGCCAAGCCACAGAGCTGCCCTCCCAACATCAGTTTCACTGCTTCCTACCTGGATAGGGCTGGGGGTGGCAGTAAGATTGGGGTCACGCAGCTGCACAGCAAGACTGGTGCTGCCAATTCAGCATTCCTGCCAGCATGGTTGGTGCTGGGAGGGTGCTTCCATGGCTCAGTCCCACTTCACACACCCCTACTGCCATATTCCCTCTTAGGCTATCCAACATGGATATTCAGTCCACAGGGCTCCTTGCAGATCTGTACATGCTCTAAAATCTCAACTCATACTGCAACCTAGAGAAGAATTTGTTGAGGAGACAGTATTTGATTCCTTACACAGCTGAGCATTTTGAAACGAAGAAATTCATATTCCATGCTGTGTAAGTACAATCTTCAGTGTCATCAGTTATGCAAAGTAGTCAAAGACTCATGGAACACTGTATAGGTAAGCAATTTTAGCCCACTCAGTGTCATGGTTAAATCAGGCCCTTGGCGGATTCTGGAATTCACCGAGGGTGTGTGTGTTTCAGCCTCAGTACTTGTAATCTTCTTGCCAGTTCTAGTGGCCCATTGTGACTGAGTTTCAAATGTAACATGAAATGGCCCACAATTGGGTGCATTTTAGTGGTTTTATTATAGAGCTGTATGAACCTGCATTACCCAGAGAACTCAGTGTGTGTATGAAGCCACCTGGGATAAACTCTTGCAACCAAGGAAATCCAATAAAGCCCTTAGGCTAAATTATGTTTGTTGGTTTGTAGCGTTGAGCTCCCAGAGACCAAGGCACAGAGCAACAGAAGATGAAAACCTCATCTTATTGAAGGTGTCATACCAGTACAAGAATATACTGAGCTCTCTAATCTGGAGATGCACTACACATAAGGGATAGCACTGCTGTGTTGCTTGAGATAATAAATTTTGCCAGTCCAAAATTGCCTCATAAGCTTTTTCACACTTTTTTGTTATTAGAAGGGTTCAGTGTGACTTTCTGGACCTATATTGAATCATATTTCTAATCTATGAGTGTTTGTCAACTAATTATTTTATTTTATTTTAAGGGGAGAATTATAAGAAATAATTAAGAACTTTCTCTTAGCAGGACAGATGGAAGCAGTAACTTATTCATACCTGCTTTACTAGCTGATCGCACTAATGCCAATCAAGGAGTTGCAACCCAACCAGAATTCCATAGGGACATCAGAGCTGCTTTATACAAAGCCAAACTATTGGCCCGCATAGGTCAACATTGTTCATTGTAATTAGCAGTGGTTCCAGGGTTTCACACAGCAGTCTTTCCCAGCCCTATCTGGAGATGCCAGGGACTGAACTTTGGATCTTCTGTGTGAAACACATAGGCAATAGCTCAGTGGTAGAGCCCATCTTTATTGTCTTAATTCTGCTCAGTTTATATCGAGGGACATGTTAGGCAAACACAATAACCACAGAAATGCATGGATATAAAGAAGATAGTTCTGGTCACAATCCTTCCTAGTGTGAGTACACATGCAAAGGGGTTGTTGTAGGGTTCTATGAACCCCTTCCCTCCCCCTCAACATGTGCACATCACAGCACAATGGCTACTGAGGGAGGCTAGTGCACGTGTTTTGTTTCCCCAACTCTCCCTTCCTCTCTCAACATCTAGCCCAGAGTTTACTTCAAACTTCACCTCATTTCAATGCTTTTTATCAGCCTTTCCCAACATTTGGGTCCCCAGATGTTGCTGGACTACATTCCCCATAATTCCTGACCATTGGCCATGCTGGCTAGGGCTGATGGGAGTTTTAGTCCAGCAACATCTGGGGACCCAAAGGTTAGTAAAGGCTGCTTTTTATTTTTGCTGTCTTTGTTATGGTTTTGACAGGCAGCAACTATGATATTTCATTACCTTTCAACTGTCAAAATACTACTTACCATTGCATGTCAGGCATGAAATACACATCTGCATGGCACTTATCAAATACTATGAAATGTAGAGATGGGAGAATCAATTTCAGTTTCTCATTTTTCCAGTTCAGTTCCAGTAATATATAGTATATTACAGTATATATAGTAATATATAAACTATATAGTATATATAGTAATTTTGTATGTTATTTTCACTAATATTAGATAGATAGATAGATAGATAGATAGATAGATAGATAGATAGATAGATAGATAGATAGATAGATAGATAGATAGATAGATAGATAGATAGATAGATAGATAGATAGATAGATAGATAGATAGTAATTTTGTATGTTATTTTCACTAATCTGAGAGGATATCCCGCACATATTATTGTTTGCAACATCCAACGAGCCTCCATTCTGTCTATAGAAAACCTCCTCCATCATAATGAGGTGTCAAAGAACAAAGAACAATGGATTGCATTTGTGGTAGATTTCCATCCAGCATCTCCTAACTATCACCAAGCAATCAGGAGGAGCTACCCATTGCTATCAAACTCTGAACATGCTAGAGCAATCAACAAGCTTCCTGTTGCAGCATTTCGCCAGCCTCCTAATTTACACAGACTGTTAATGAGAGCTGTACTGAAACCACCTATCAGCATCCTGGGTCTCATCCTTGTCACTCCAAATGCTGTATCGCCTGTGTGTACCTCAGGGGGAGAGCCACTTTTACAAGCACTAAGACAGGCAGGACATATTACATCAAACAGAACATCACCTGCAGGCCCTGCAATATAATTTATGTCATCGAATGCAAAAGACCAGGATGTCATATCCAATACATAGGGAAAACTACAACTGACCTACACACACACTTCAGAAACCACAAATGAGCAACCTTGACAAAAAAAGTGGAGCAACCAGTTGCAAAACATTTCAACACTGAGGGCCACAGTCTGTTGGACTTTTCTATAACAGCTATAGAGATGCCAACAAATCCAGCAGCACTGACTGAGAGGGAGAACTTTTGGATATACTCTCTGGACACATTGGCACCACATGGCCTGAACCTGGAGGACAGTACCAGCATCACTTAGCTTCTGCCAATGAAGCCCCTCTGAGCATTCCATCCTCAAAGCTCTATAACTGCCACCTTGGTGACATCATTTGTATGTTAGCAGCTGATGAAGGTAGAAGCTGAAACGTTTTGTTTTGTTAATCACAGTTATGTGTATGTGTGTTTATGTATATGTATATGTGCTTGTATATATATATGTATTTTTACTAATATATGATTTTTATGCACACTTTGGCTCAGTATGTGCATTTTGGAACATATTATTTGCCTAGAGAACTGCATTGCAAAATTTTAAGTAGTACAAATTTCAAAGGATAGCTGTGTTTCAGTTCATGCATTGTGTCAGAAAGTGCAACTTGAGTACATTCACTTTTAAATGCAAACTGAATCAAATTACTCCCCTATCCTTAGTGAAATGTGAAGTTCTATTGCAGGTTAACCATCTCAAGAATTAGAATTCAAGTATCACCAGATATCAAACAAAGCTATCACCTATTCGGTGGGTACTTAGCATGTATGGCAGCATTCAGAGAATATCTGGTGAAAATACAGCATCAAAGTGCACTAAGGAGAACAAGATTTTTGGAGCTCAAGGCCTGACCTGCCTCTCAGTGTAAAGGGGAGTTAGTCTTAGAGAATGACTCAGTAAAATGGCGAATATTATGCACTGTAGGGGGGAAAACAATAGAATGTCACTATCCATATTAATTACTCCAGATGAGATTGAATAATGAATAAATGTTTCCTCCAACGTGCTTAATTAGAGACAGAGCTTTCAAAATGGTGACAAGATCTAGCTTGAAAGAAATTACTAAATGATCCATTTCATTGGGGGTGGAATTCAAGTAATTATCTTTTTTAAAACATCCCACACACATGCTATCTTCCAAGTACTCAATCTCAGTTCTTTTGAATGAGTTCATTTGCATAGTGTTTCAGGTACTAATTAGAATTGTGGATTCACGCACACAGTCTTGATATTTTTTACTTCCCCTTGGCTATCCAGATCCTGATAGTGTCTGAGATTTTACATAGCAGTCCTTCTATCATTTTCAAAGTTACTACTTAACTATAACTATAAAATATAACTATAGCTATAAAATATACTAAGCAATATCTTTGTGGCGTCAGAAGGTACAGAAAGAATTTTACAAAATCTATACTTCTCCACCCCCTCTATGTTTATGTTTTAAATATATTGTAAATTGTTGGTAGACCTTCTGTGTAACAAGTGAATAACAAGAAGTAGCAGCAGCAGCAGTAGCAGCAGCAGCAGCAGTAATAGTAGTATTGTAGTTTATTGGCCCTCATCCAGCCCAACACAGAGTCCAGGCACCGCTGCAGATCTTGCACAGCCTCTCCCGATTCAGATGTTACAGACAAATTGAGCTGGGTATCGTCAGCATACCGCTGATACCTCACCTCAAATCTCCTGATGACTGTTCCCAAGGGCTTCATATAGATGTTAAACAGCAGGGGGGACAAGATGGTACCCTGTGGCACCCCACAGCACAACTTGCAGGGGGCCAAAAGACGATCACCCAATGCCGTTCTCTGAAAATGATCTTGGAGACAGGATTGGAACCGCTGTAAAACAGTGCCTCCAATACCCATCTCACCAAGTCAACCCAGAAGGATACCATGGTCAATGGTGTCAAATGCCGCTGAGAGATCAAGTAAGAGTTAAAGGGTTGCACTCCCCCTGACCTTCTCCCGATAAAGGTCATCCATCAGGGCGACCAAGGCTGATTCAGTCCCATAACCAAGCCTGAACCCAGACTGGAATATGGGAAGATAATCTGTTTCATCCAAGAGTACTTGCAATTGCTGCGCCACAACCCTCTCAATCACCTTCCTTAAGAAGGGGGCATTTGTGACCTGTCAGTAATTGTCACAAACCAATGGCTCCTGGGTGGGCTTGTTTAGGAGGGGTCGGATGGAGGCCATGAAGTCCCAAGCCAGAACACTAGAGGCAGCCTCAGCATTGAGATTGAAATCACCCAGGACTATCGTTCCAGGCTCCTCCAACACCACAGCCGAGATGGCATTAGCCAGCTCAGTCAGAGAAGCTGCCAGGCAGCAGGGTGGATGGTACACCAGCAACAACCCTAATTTACTGTTTCCTTGGCCTGACACCAGGTGCAGCCGCTCACAGCCAGCTCCCAGACAGATTGGTTTCCTGGTGACAGAGATGGAAGTTCTGTAGACCACAGCAACTCCCCCCCCCATCCCTGCAGCCTGTGCTGGTGTTGCACTGAGTATCCAAGTGTGCAAAACTGGGTCAGATCAACTCCTCCCAGCTCACCCACCCAGGTCTCAGTAAAGCACAACAAATCGGCACCTTCATCCACAATCAAATCATGGATGAGTGTGGTCTTATTGTGTACCGATCTGGTGTTAAACAACTACACACAGTTCAATGGGCACAGCAGATGAGCAACAAGGAACCCATCAATGAGAGGAATGGGAGTGAGGAACAAGGCATAGATAGCCTTGCCCTTGTCTTCTGTGGTAGTTCACCACCTCCCCATGGCTATACTTTACCCATGATTACTGAAATTTGGGTGGCATCACCCATGTTTCTTCTTACTAAGACTCCTCCTAAGCACCTGATATGGACCCAGCAAGAGCCCACCAACAAAACCTACCTAACCAGTTATCCCAATAGGCCTCTGAGAGAACTAGGAACAGTCAGATCCACTCAATATCTTTCACACGGGCACATCTACTCCCCCCCGTCTCACACCCAGGGAGGGCCAGCCTTCTGCCAGTTACAGACTCTCACTCTGAAGGCATCTGGTGACTTTCTTCTATCACTTAATTCACTGCACAGGCTCTCACCCTGCACAGGAATTATACATGCACCATATGCCCTCCCCACCACCAATCTCCAGATTGGTTAAAAAAAGAAAGAAATAGAAGGGGGTAGCACCCTCACGCTTGGGACTCCCTACGGGGCTCCCTGAAGGGGTGACACCCTTTGGTGTCACCCCTTCAGTGGTGACCCTGGTGGCAACAGACCTGCCACCCAAGGGCAGCTGGGCTTTTATGCCTCCTGACCCAGCCAGGAGCTGATGCAAGAGGCTGCAAGATTAATTGCAGCCTCTCTCTGGAGCCAGGGTCAGGCAGGGGGTCCCAGTCCTTGCAGCACTTACCAGGGGATTCAGCTGTCTTGAGGGACAGCAACCCAAAGGAGCAAGCATCCAGATGCTCAGATACTCACTCCCAGGGCAGGTCGTCTTCAGTGCCCCTAGTGCTGCAGCTGCAACAAATGTAGGGTAATGTGTTTATTTCCTTCAGATGCCAGTTCTAGAACTGTGAGGCACTACCCTAGTGCAGTGTTCTTCAACCTTGGGTCCCCGGATGTTGTTGGACTATAACTCCCATCACCTCCAGTTAGGTTAGCCAATGGTCATGGATGATGGGTGTGGTAGTCCAATGTCATCTGGGGGCATAAAGTTGAAGATCACTGCTCTAGTTTATGCATGTGGGTTCTTTACATGCATCCAGGAGTCTGAACTTTCCCAGCGGGATTTTCCATTTTATTTCTTTAGTATGAGACCACATAGGCCATATTGCAACCCCCCTTTTAAAAAAGAGTCCCAGTTCCCAAAAAGGTTTCCCTTAGAGTATTTTTTCCTCAAACAATGTTTCTCAAACTGAGATTGTTATATGAAAAATATAAGGGAATGAGGTGAATGTAGGAAGCTGCCTTATACTGAGCCAAATCATTGGTCCACCTAGCTCAGTTTTGTCTACACTGGCTGGCAGTGGCTCTCCAGATTTTCAGACAGTCTCCCATCCCGACCTGGAGATGCCAGGGATTGAACCTAGTGTTTAGATGTTTTACCACTGAGCTGCAGCCCTTTCCCACACAAACCTATTTTCCTGAGTACAATTTAAAACCAATTGTTTTCTCAGCTCCTATACATTTCAGTGAGGTTTGAGCAAAATACCTCCCTCGTGATTTTTAAAACAAAAAATATGACAGATAATGTGAAAACTCTGTTGAGCATGAGACAGTGACATTACTTCAGAGTATGATACAGTCCATTCTGTAAACTATTTCAAAATGATTGAATCCCATAGATTAATTTTCAATTGTACCATCAGGATAAATGTATTCAGTGTATTCAAACAGAGAAGCATGCACAGGACTGCAACTTCAAATGATAAGGAACTTCACTCACCCAGCCCAAAATTCAGAATCATGCCATTTTAAGCTGTTTTGCAACTGTTTTATACACGTTTTATGGTTACTGTATTTTAAATGGATTTCTTTCTTGTTGTAAGCCGCCATGGTTTCCAACCCTACATCACAGGATTGTTGGGAAGACTGCATATTCACAAACTGGCGATATAAAAATACATACACCCTATTTTATATAGCCACAAGAGTGGCTAGGGGTGCTGACTATAGTATACAGCCATTCTCGTGGCTGTATAATAAGCATGACTGTGAAAGATGTTTATTATTTTCACAACCTGAAAAGATATTTATAGTGCAATCCTATGTTTGTTTACTCAGGTGTAAGTCTCAATGTATTCAATGGGGCTTACTCAAACAGGGAAGCGTGCAGAGAACTGCAACCTCAAGTGATAAGGAACTTCATTCACCCAACCAAAAATTCAGAATCATGACACTTTAAGTTGTTTTGCAACTCTTTATACTTGTTTTTATGGTTATTGCATTTTAAAGGGATTCATTTCTTATTGTGAGCTGTCTCGGTTTCCAATCACCAACCGTACCTCACAGTTGTTGGAAAGACTCCATACACACACACACTAGGGTTGCCATGTTCAATCCCTGAGACTGATCCTGTATCTTTAGGAGAAGAGAAAGTCAGCCAAGTGCAGGTGTACTTGCAACCCTATAATGGGAAAAACCACAAGGTGGAATTCTCCCTCCACCTGCACAACTTTTAAAGATACAGAAGACCTCTTGGTTGCCCGGCCCAGCCTCCAAGAGGTCTTCTGTATCTTTAAAAGTTGTGCAAGGGGGAGGGAGAATTCCACCTTGTGGTTTTTCCCATTACAGGGTTGCAAGAATTTACAGCAAAATCCTAACCATGTCTACTCAACAGTAAGTCCTATTAAATTCAATGGGGTTTACACCAGGTACGTGCGATTAGCTTTGCAGCTTTACTTCCAGAAAAGCAAGTATTGGATCAACACTTCATATTGGGAAGGTTTTCAGAACATTGCCCTCTTGAACAGCCCAGGAATATTTAATCTTGTTTGACTCCTACACACAAGAGAGAGAAAAACTTAAAGCTATATACTTACTCAATTTATGAGATTTTCAAATAAGCAGGGAAAAACAATCATTTTCTGGCCTTGCAATGGGGCCTAGGCACTGCCTGCGGGTCAACAAATTACAGCCTTGACTTCACTTACTGGCTACAAACCTGAAAGTGTGGGGTTAGAACAGCCAGCTACGAGCTGATTTAAAAGAAGTTGTGGAGGGGGGCAGCTGATGTTTCGGTGTATATCTTGTGAACTAGACAATTAAAAAAATTAAAGCTGAGCATCCATAGATTAAGGTGACTCACCCAGAGACCCAGGCAGACCCCTCAAATCCAGAGTATCTGGACAAAAACCAGAGACCTGGTAACCCCAGGGCTGTACATGTGAAAGATTGTGTGGGAACTCTTGTTAAGACCTTTGGGCGTTCAGTCTCTTGAATGTCCTGTTTGTTTGCTTTTACCCAGGTATTTGATTAAATTGGAAATTTAATATTTGTCCTTGTAGTTTTGCTTTGTTTGCGTTATGATTAAATTGTTAATTGTTGCTTAGTGGATCTGTTTTTATGATTTTATACATTTTGTATACTGTTTTTACCTTTGTTTATCTTTATTGCTTTGTTTTGTTGTTCCCTGCTTTGGGATTGGACATTCTCAAGGAAGAGTGGGCTATAAATGCTGCATATAAATATGTATGCTTTTTTGTGATAGAGCTCACCAGTACAGTGTACTATCACCTTGTTCTTGCTACCCAATCCCAACATGGGGAATGACTCAGCTTAAACATGAGCCAACAGCCCCCACCTCATTCCACATGTTGGGTGTTGCTGTTGCTCCGCAATTCTTGTTTTACATTTTATTTTACATTTACATTTAGTTTTAGAACACATACTTAATACAGTTGTATACATACAGTCTCAGTTCCATTTGAGTTACATTTTCATATTTGATATTCATTTAATTATTCATTCATTAAACATTAACGTCAGTTTATTACATGTCTTGGTCAGCATTTATGTTATGTAACTTATCTCGCCAATCTCTACCCCCATCCAGCATTGCAAACCATTCTTGAAAATCCTGTTCGGTCCAGTCATCTTCCCCATTCTGACACTTTGCTGGTGTTTTGTGTTCCTGTTTTATTTTTACAGTCGTCACTTTAAATCTCTCTGGAGGATGCCCCAGATTAGCTCTTTTTGATCTCCTTGGTATGGGTGTAGGTTCAACTATTGGTACTTCTGGACTTTCTGTTTGTGCTATGTTTTGTTCTATCTCTTCAACATTCTGACATTCATCTGTTCTTTCCTCTGCCTCTTGTTTAATTTCAGTTTCTGCAATTTCTACAATTCCCCCTCCCCTCTCTTCCTGGGGATCAGGTTTAACGTTTATTTCCTGTTGCTCATCTTGTGTGCTATCTATGTTTATTTCTACATGTTGTGTACTGTCTTCCCAGTCTTGCTCCTGTGTTTTAACACTTCTACACACATGTAAACGTTTTTCTTTCATTAACCAGACTCTGTGATATGCTCCCTCAAAGCCGAGATAGTATCCCTTTAACGCTCTCAGACCTTGTTTGCCTTTACGTTGAGGTTTGGGAATATGTGCCCAACATATTGCTCCAAATTTCTTTACATGATTTAGATAAGGCTTTCTGTTAAACATATTTTCATAAGGTGTACAATCCACAGTACTTTTATATACCCTGTTCAACAGAAAATTAGCATAAATTGCACATTCACCCCAGAAATCCCTGGTCAGTTTAGAGTCTGCTAACATTGCTCTCACAGTGTCCTGTAAAAATCTATGATATCTCTCTGCAACACCGTCCTGATGTGGCGCAAAAGGAGCTGTTAATTCGTGTTTTACTCCTTTTCTGTAAAGATAATTTTGCAGAGTTGAGGAGAGAAATTCCCCTCCTCTATCCGACCTGAGTGTAGCTATCCTGGTTTTGAATCTCGCCTCTACCCATTCCACAAAATGCTGTAACTTCCCAGCGGCTTGTGCTTTGTTATTCAATAGGTAAACAAAAGCGTATCTTGAAAAGTCATCGACCAACACAAAATAAAATTTTGCATTTCCTTTTGACTGTTTAAAGGGACCGGCCAGATCCATGCGGATTAACTGAAATGGCCTTTGCGTGCTAATTAGCCTTTCTTTGTGTATGGTAGCTGCAGTTGATTTCCATTCACTGCAAACATCACAGTCCTCATACTGGTTACAAGGTTTAAACTGTAAGTCTGCACTATGCTTCATTGTTTTTAGTAGAGTAGCATAACTTACATGTCCCAATCTTCTATGATACAAATGTATACATTTTTCATGCATTTGTTTGTTTCTTACTGTGTTTACACATTGTGGGGCTTCATCATTTACTATGAACAAGGCTTCTTTGAACTTTCCTATCACACAAATCTTATTCCCTTTAGCTATTGTGCATTTCCCTTTGTCAAAGTTAACAACATAATTCATAGCATTTAACTTGGCTACTGACATAATATTTCTGTCCATACTGGGAACATAAAGCACATTTGTAACTAGCGTTTTTAAACATTTTAAATATATTACTCCTACCCCTTTTACTTCGCGACAGCTTCCATCCGCCAAATAAACATTCTGGTTCTTTGTTGGGGTCAGGATTTTAAACTGTTTTTCATTATTTACTAGAAAATGACTTGCTCCCGAGTCAACAGCCCAGGATGTGTTATTTAGTTCATTGTCCTTGTCTTTAGTGCCAACGACATGCACTTTAAACGGGTCTTTCTCACTTTGTTGCAATCTTCTTTTCGTCTCTGCCTGGTATTGACTGCATAGATGAGTTGTGGAGCTGCATCTGTAGCAACGTTTCACTCCAAACACCATCGGTCCTTGCGCATTCCGCTCCGGGTTTTCTTTGTTGCTCTGTTTACTTTTTTCTTGTTGGCGTTCTGCTTCTTGAAGTAGTTTGTTTGTGATGTACGTCATACTGAGGTCCGCGTCCGGAAGACTTTCTAACGCACTTATCACTCCTTCCCAGGAATCATTTAGAGTAGACAGCATAATATATGCCATCTGTTCCTGTGTATGCTGCATGTCCATTTCTTGCAGGTCAGCAAACAAACGTTGTAAGTTCTGTAAATGCCTCTGCATGGACTCACCCTCTTTGTATCGGGTCTGGTACAGTCTTTTAGCAAGTAAAACTTTAGAGCCTGCAGTTTTTCTCACATGTACAGCACATAAAACATTCCAAACTTCCTTTGCTGTGTTTAAGCCTCTGACATGTACTAACTGTTCATTCTCTAGAGCTAGGATAAGCAGAGCTTTAGCTTTCTCTGCTGCTCTTATCCACTCTGCCAGTGGGGTTGCTGGGGGGTCTTCTGCAACAGTGTGTCAGACACCCTCCTTCACCAGCAGCATTTCAGTCTTTACCTTCCAGTAGGAGTAGTTTATGCTCCCCAGCCTCTCCAAGGGATAAGACGCGCTTCCAAATGCTGCCATCCTTTCCACCCTTCTTGGCTATTCAGTTCTTTTGCACTTTCTAATTCTCTGCCTGTTGCACAACCTCACAGGATCGTTGTGTCAGCTGCAATGACTGGGCCCATAACCCTTTGTTGAACTCTAGTCTGCACAGGCAAGGCAGAATTAGCTTGCTGCACAGGACACAGAGGTTTACTGCCAAAACAGTTCCAGTAAGGCAGCAAACAGGAATGAAGAACTCCAACACAGTCCAGCTTTGTGCCAGTAACATAAATCTTTATCAACATGCAGTTAACAAATACATTCCCCCAACATTACATGCTCCTACTATCCCCTCCCCCCCCCCCCCGGCTGGCTCTCTAGGCTTCTAATTTATAGCCAGTAGATTAGATCAGTTGCAGCTGTGTGTCCTTGACTAATTGCATAGCTTTTAACCCAATCCCAACATAGGGAATGACTCAGCTTAAACATGAGCCAACATAAACAGCCAATTTGGGGAATATAACCAATGTTTTCAGTGGAATATGAGCAGCAAGTGAATGTCCAAGATCTTCTGCAATTGTGAAAAAGTGAAAAGTTGCCCTCTTCTTCTCTCCTAGAAGATGCAAATAATTTGCCATAAACTCTTTCATTAGCATATATTCATCTCAGAATATATTTGTTCTGTCACTGCCAAAGAATGTTGCAATGACAGATGGGTATTTCCCTTTTGACCTTCTATGTTCAATGAAATTAATGGCCCATTACTCTCACTGCTGACAATGGTGGTGGCTGACAATTTGACTAAAATGCTTTTATTGACAGCCCAGTTAATGTTGTAAGTTATATTTGCAGACTTACTAATAGCATTGGACCAGAACACAAAGAAGAGATAGTGAGAAATATTTCTGCATCAGGACATACATATTGTTCTGCAAAGGTTGTCCATTAATGTCTGAATGGATCAGGACCAGCATCAGGCACCAACATCCCCCCCAGCTGCCCTACCTCCCACATCATGATGTCAGCACACTGCATATGAATGAAGTGACATCACAATGCAGAAGCCTATGCTGGGTGCAGGGGGTTACTTACTGTCTGGAGGGTGGTGGAACATGCACTCTGCAATCAGCATTGGGTTGCAGAGCTCTACTCTCACAGGGTGTACATCTATGTAGGGGGCCCTTGGGAGCAATCTGTGATCAGCATCGGGTTGGGAGTCATGATTTGCAGGCAGGGCCGGTTCTAAAGGGCGGCCAGGTTGGGCACTGGCCCGAGGGCCCCGGAGCTACAGGAGCCCCTGAGGGGCCCCTGAGGGGCCCCTGAGAGGCCCTCTGCTCCCTTCCATGATCCGAACCCCCCATGCCCCCCACTTACCTGTCAGCCAGCTTTTTAGCATTGCCCTTAATGAAGATGGTGGCCGCAGCTTCCCTAAGGTACTGAAGCCGCTGTCGCCATCTTAGTTGATGGCAGAGATGTGCGCGCGTAGCACGCACATGTACCATCAACAAAGATGGCAGCGGAGGCTTCATTCCCCTTAGGGAAACCGCGGCCGCCATCTTCATTAAGGGCAATGGTAAAGACTAGACAGGTAGGGGGCCATGTGTGTGTGTGTGTGTGTGGGCCACATGCGTGTGCATACATGCACGTGCGCACACCCACCCACCCACTGGGGGGCCAGGGCAAGCTGATGCCCAAGGGCCCCCACATGCCTGGAGCCAGCCCTGTTTGCAGGCGTAAATCATGCTCCATGATCTAGTACCATTGTGGATTGAGAAGCTCCACCCTCCCTGCTGCAGCCTGTAGTTCTAGGGAGGGCCCCCTCATTAGCATCTGGAGCCCTCAGGAGCCACCAGGGCCCTCAGGCCATGTCCCACCTGGCCACCCGCTAGCACTGGCCTGGAATGGATGTTGTTTGGACCTGACCTTGGAGGTCCTAATGCCTGGAAGGTGAGGGATGGTGAATTTGTCCATCTGCTAACTTGTGGTTTTGTTGACTTTAAATTGAGGAAAATAACATTGTAAATGCTTGTAAAATGGGTACATTTAGCAAAATTGCATACAAAAAATTATACTAGGAGAAAAGTGCACTAAATGTAGTGTAGGGATGGGTGAGAAATTCAATTCAGTTCTCATTTAAAGCTGGGTTTATCAAATTCACATTTTCTGAAACAACATGAGAACTGAAGCGTAGCCATCCTTCAAAATTCGCACTAATCTGGATTTTGCAATGCAGTTCTCCAACCAAGCAATGTTCACAAATATGCATATATTAGAGGAAAGTGTGCTTAATATATTCATGAAAATAACATACATAATGCATTATATTATGAGAAATTGCTTGTAAAATGTGTGTGTTAGTCAAAATAGTATACAGAAATGTGTAAATTAGTCAAAACTACAAAAATGTGTATATCGGGACACATTCTCACTAGTCTCTCAGCCTAACCTACCTCACAGAGTTGTGATGATAAAATGGAGAAGGAGGAAAACCATGTACACCACATTAAGCTCCTTGGGATGGGATATAAATGTAATGTAAATAATAAATGTAGTAATAATAAATAAATAATAAAATGTTGAAGAATGTTAATGAGTTTTTTTTAAAAATTGCAAATTTCTGTAGAAATGTGGAGACTGAGTTTAAGATTGGAAAAATGAGAAACTGAGAAAACCAAAACTCAATTGCTTCCATCCCCAATGTAGACTATAGTGTTAAGCAGTATATACATTGGTGAAATAAACAAATAAAATGCTGATAAAATTCCACTAAGATTTCAAAGAGAAATTCACAGACTGATTCAGAAATGTGGCAAACAGAACTCCAGACTGGAAAAATGAGAAACAGAGAAACTGAAATTGACAGTATTTGTCCATTCCTATTTTACATTATTCAAGTTCACCATTTTGGTTACAACTACTCATACTGTTCATTGACTCATCTGGATAGTGCGTAATGTTTTCATACTCTGATGTGCTGGTTTTTGAGGGAAGAGGCACACAAGCAGGGTTTGCAAACCAACACAATTCATACTGTTACAGTACAATCCAATCAATGTCTACTCAGAAGTATATCCTGTTTAGCTTAACGAGACTTACTTCCAGTTAAGTGTGAATAGCATTGCAGCCATAGACACTGGATTGATTTCCCATTACACTGTGAAATACTGTTGGCTTGTCAATAAGTCTCCTTTCCTGGCCCAGCATGAGGGCTCTCACATATGAACATAGGAAACTGCGTTATACTAAGTCAGAGCACTGATCTGCTCAGGGGATTGAACCTGGGACCTTCTGCATGCAAAGCGGGTGCTCTACCACTGAGCTACAGCCCTTCCCACTCTTCTGGACAGCATTCATGATCCTTCCAGTTGCAATGACAACAAAGACCTAATTCAATCTGTTTAATGTTTAGACCCCATAGCTACAGTGGTGCCACTAGGGCAGGACCTTTGGGCAGAAGTCTATGGTACCACTGAGCAGGAGGGCCACCAAATGCAGCTGAGCGGCCTTATCACATTTTGAAGAACCTGGCATGACTTGCTTGGTGTCTTCAGGCTCAGCCCTTGGATGGCAGCCTCTGGAGGGAGAGATAAAGAAATGGTAGTGGGAGGCTGGAACATCTGAAAGCCCTTCACTCTCCTGATCCCATCTGGCTTTAATGGGGGACAGGACTTTCATCTTTCTCCCCTTCTGGAATCTTGAGAGGGCGCTGAGCTGCAGCCTGGGGTGGCCCAGCAAGATTTGGGGGGAGAGGAAGAGTTGGCTCCAGCATTCTCTCATAGGGCCAGGTTCCATCTCTGGCAGGCTAGCCACATGCAGGAATAGAAATTCTTGTGAGTAAAGGCTGTGCCCGCTTCAGCTTTAAAGTCTGGCAAGTGGGTATAGAAAACTTGTTGGAACAACTTCTCAGCTCTCATGCAGTCTTGAACTTCCTGTAACTGACCCTGAGCTTGTAAACCTTGGCCTTGCTCCTAGACCGGACTCCCTCGCACCCACCCTTTGCCTTGTTAGAGCTGTGAGACTGGAGTAGCTCTTTTCCTGCTGCTCAGTCTGAGTCATCACTCTGCCTTAATAAAGATCCTTTCTTTACTTACAGGTAAGAGCATGTACTGCCGTGCTTTGGGACAGAAGCCAAGACAGTACCATTAGAAGACACACACACACCGAGACCATGATGTCCATAGTCCAAAATTACCTAACTGAATCCTTGATCAAGATAGGCTGATATATAAGAACATAAGAACATAAGAACATAAGAAGAGCCTGCTGGATCAGGCCAGTGGCCCATCTAGTCCAGCATCCTGTTCTCACAGTGGCCAACCAGGTGCCTGGGGGAAGCCCTCAAGCAGGACCCGAGTGCAAGAACACTCTCCCCTCCTGAGGCTTCCGGCAACTGGTTTTCAGAAGCATGCTGCCTCTGACTAGGGTGGCACAGCACAGCCATCACGGCTAGTAGCCATTGATAGCCCTGTCCTCCATGAATTTGTCTAATCTTCTTTTAAAGCCGTCCAAGCTGGTGGCCATTACTGCATCTTGTCGGAGCAAATTCCATAGTTTAACTATGCGCTGAGTAAAGAAGTACTTCCTTTTGTCTGTCCTGAATCTTCCAACATTCAGCTTCTTTGAATGTCCACGAGTTCTAGTATTATGAGAGAGGGAGAAGAACTTTTCTCTATCCACTTTCTCAATGCCATGCATAATTTTATACACTTCTATCATGTCTCCTCTGACCCGCCTTTTCTCTAAACTAAAAAGCCCCAAATGCTGCAACCTTTCCTCGTAAGGGAGTCGCTCCATCCCCTTGATCATTCTGGTTGCCCTCTTCTGAACCTTTTCCAACTCTATAATATCCTTTTTGAGATGAGGCGACCAGAACTGTATACAGTATTCCAAATGCGGCCGCACCATAGATTTATACAACGGCATTATGATATCAGCTGTTTTATTTTCAATACCTTTCCTAATTATCGCTAGCATGGAATTTGCCTTTTTCACAGCTGCCGCACACTGGGTCAACATTTTCATTGTGCTGTCCACTACAACCCCGAGGTCTCTCTCCTGGTCGGTCACCGCCAGTTCAGACCCCATGAGCGTATATGTGAAATTCAGATTTTTTGCTCCAATATGCATAATTTTACACTTGTTTATATTGAATTGCATTTGCCATTTTTCCGCCCATTCACTCAGTTTGGAGAGATCTTTTTGGAGCTCTTCACAATCCCTTTTTGTTTTAACAACCCTGAACAATTTAGTGTCGTCAGCAAACTTGGCCACTTCACTGCTCACTCCTAATTCTAGGTCATTAATGAACAAGTTGAAAAGTACAGGTCCCAATACCGATCCTTGAGGGACTCCACTTTCTACAGCCCTCCATTGGGAGAACTGTCCGTTGATTCCTACTCTCTGCTTTCTGCTTCTTAACCAATTCCTTATCCACAAGAGGACCTCTCCTCTTATTCCATGACTGCTAAGCTTCCTCAGAAGTCTTTGGTGAGGTACCTTGTCAAACGCTTTTTGAAAGTCTAAGTACACTATGTCCACTGGATCACCTCTATCTATATGCTTGTTGACACTCTCAAAGAATTCTAATAGGTTACTGAGACAGGACTTTCCCTTGCAGAAGCCATGCTGACCCTGCTTCAGCAATGCTTGTTCTTCTATGTGCTTAGTTAATCTAGCTTTAATAATACTTTCTACCAGTTTTCCAGGGACAGAAGTTAAGCTAACTGGCCTGTAATTTCCGGGATCCCCTCTGGATCCCTTTTTGAAGATTGGCGTTACATTTGCCACTTTCCAGTCCTCAGGCACGGAGGAGGACCTGAGGGACAAGTTACATATTTTAGTTAGCAGATCAGCAATTTCACATTTGAGTTCTTTGAGAACTCTCGGGTGGATGCCATCCGGGCCCGGTGATTTGTCAGTTTTTATATTGTCCATTAAGCCTAGAACTTCCTCTCTCGTTACCGCTATTTGTCTCAGTTCCTCAGAATCCCTTCCTGCAAATGTTAGTTCAGCTTCAGGGATCTGCCCTATATCTTCCACTGTGAAGACAGATGCAAAGAATTCATTTAGCTTCTCTGCAATCTCCTTATTGTTCTTTAGTACACCTTTGACTCCCTTATCATCCAAGGGTCCAATCGCGTCCCTAGATGGTCTCCTGCTTTGAATGTATTTATAGAATTTTTTGTTGTTGGTTTTTATGACAGGATGGTGAGGCAGTTCATCAGCCACCCATCTCAGCTGTCTAGAATGAAGCCCAGGTAGGTGGAAGGGGGTCAGGAGTGGAAAAACAAGAGGTTTTATAAGCAACACAGAATACTGGAGAAGGAAGGCCAAAGGAGGACTGACAGAGGAAGATTATTTGAGAGAAAAAGGATCCGTGAAAAAACTGAAGGAGGATGAGTACACCCTGAAGAGTTGTGGTCTTGTGGAGAACACCACAGAAAGGTTTCATCATTCTCTGGAATGTTCTAGGTGGGTAGGGCATACTGTCTGACATTTTCCTTCTCTTTATTCTCTGTTTGTGGGACCAAATGTATTATTTGTATCGGACAATCTGAGCAGGCTGTGTGCATCATGCTCTTGTGCTCATATGAGAGGCCTCCTTAAGAACAAGAGGAGTTCTATAACCTGATTCTGTGTAACAGGACTAAGGAAACTTATTCAGCTTGAGGTCTGCATCCCTTCTGAGCAACCTTTCAGGGGCCGCATGGCAGTAGTAAGTTGGGCCAGAGGCAAAAGTGGGCATGAATTTTACCTTTGTACAGTAGGCTAGTTTCTACACACACTCGCACACCCCTCTATACTCCACCTAGGCAGGCAAAAAAGGATTATGAAAGGCGTGTTCTGGCTAAACACTAGGCAAAAATACTCAAGGAAGGTGCAAAGCAGGGCTGATGATGGCTGTGTCATGGTAAGGTATGAGGCCTGGCGAGAGTCTCAAGGGTCAGAAACAAATGTCTAGAGTAGGGTTACAGACCTCCGGCATCCAGCCAGAGACTCTGGTTTTTGGGGGTCTTATCCGGGTGACCCACCTTAATCTCCGGACTTTCAGCTTTCATTTAAAAGAAAAAATAAGTTTCTGGGTGGTCTGGTTCCCGAGATATACACCAAAACGTCAGCTGCCCCCCTGCAACTTGTTAGTAGTTCTGCTCTAATCCCTGCCCTTTCAGATTTTTAGCCAATAAGAAGTCAGGGTTGTGATTGACAATAGTAAGAGCTAAACCTCATTTCAGGTGCTGAGAACAGTTTGCTTTTCTTGTTTCCTTTCACATCAGGAATTCAGTAAATATATAGCTTTCAGCAGCATAAAGAATACTTTCTCTGTACAGGATTGGGACTTGCTTCTGAGTAAACATGCATAGGATTGCTTTACAACAGAACATTACAGAAGGATCTGGTAGGCATAAAAGTATACATGTAAGGTTTTTTTAACTTGCAAAAATGGTATACTATACTTTTTATTTTTCAAATAATTGTTGAACAGAAGTTTTTAAAAATGTACATGCTTCAGTGTTATACTTTTCTAATTAAGGAATCAAACAAACTTTACATTTTACTGGATTGTGGAAGAGGGCAGCTTATTTGTCTTATTCATAACCTGTTTTGAAAACCTTCCCAATATGATTTTTTTCTGCGAGTATAACTTCAGTGCTAATTCCACAAACCTGGGAGCTAACCCCATTGAATTCAGTAGGAATTAACTTTTGAGTACACATGGTTAGGATTGTGTTGAAAATCAATGGGACTTTGAGTGAACATAGAAAAGGATTGTGTTGTAAATCTTTCTCTCCCCCTCCGATCCTTAAAAAAAAAAAAAGCAGTAAGGCAGGGCTTACTTAGGTGTCACTGCATTCAAAATAATAAAACCAGCAATGAATTAAAATAGATAAAAAATAATACCTTCTACATGCCTGGGTAGGCTTGCCTAAACAAAAATATTTTTAAAAGGTGCCAAAAAGAGTACAATAAAGGTGCCTGCTAATGTCAATAGGCAGGGAGTTCCAAAGTGTAGGTGCTGCCACACTGAAGGATCGGTTGCTTACAAGAGCAGAAGTACTATGTGGCACCCATAACATGGAAAGCACACCTTGAACTTGGCCTGCTAGCGAATCAGCAACCAGTACAGATTTCAGAGCAGAGGTATTATGTGCTCATAGGGTCTCACTCATGTCAGAAATTGTGCCACAGCATTCTGCACTAACTGCAGCCCCCGGGTCAGGTTGTGCTCTGTGGGGATGTCCTAGCTCTCCCTAATTCTAGAAACTATCAGGAGCTGGGCACTCCCTCCCCTCAGGAGAAGGGGGGCATTAGCTTCCCAAGAGAAGGGGCCAGGGTTCTCACAGGATAGTGAAAAACATCCTTATCTAAAGAATGAGGTAAGAGGAAAGCAGGATCACACAGCTGCAAGATTGTTTATACTTTGCCTGGCACAACTATTCTAAATGCAGAAAATAATGATGCTGCATGCAGACACCCACCTTAATCATGGTTACCATAAAATGCTATGCACCTATACTATGCATTTTGGGCATAGTGAAAGCTCACACCTGTATGCCTTGCCAATAAATGATTGGCTATTTGGCTATTTAATTCTAAACGTGTGAGTCGTACGTGTATGTGTATATATGTATAAATTATAATTGTTAAGTGAATTGCTATTTGAGAAAAATGAAACATCCATTTTAAAAGGTACAGTACATTATAAAGTTGAAAAATACTTGTGGGGCTTTGTTCAAAGAAAAAGCCTTGAAAATGAAGCACAGTAAGTTTTTGATGTAGAAAAGATGTGAAAATTATCATATTAAAAGATACATGTTTCATTTCTTGAATATGTCTGAAAGAATTCATTGGAACTGGAGATGAGCTTAAATTATACCTAGACATTTTTACTTCAAAGTATTTAGTCTGGATTTCCATTCCACACTATACCAAGACACTTGGTGCATGCTACAGTATTAGCCATCATACAGGCCAAGGCTTAAAAAAAATCTTAAATGCATCAAAAGGCATCATACACATAACAAAAAAATTGATCTTATATTTAAGCCAGCCACATTGGCTCCTTACATTTAAAGCAGTATCATACCATACCAGCTGCATGTGGACTAGTAGTAGTAGTACATTATTGTTTACAGCCATATGCCATCACAATCCGAGAATTAAAAAAAAGAAAAAAAATTGCAAGTAAGGCACATATGACAAAGACGCAAAAATTATACATAGAATTCACACTACCCTTTACTCCAGTGCTTGGGGTAAACCTAGCCCTAAAACAGATCCCTGCCAACTGTTTAGTAACGAGGCATCCCGATGTCCCTCGTAGTCTTGTCCTTTAAAACTAACTAACATTTTTAAAACTGTTGGACACTTCAAGGAAGTATTATTGACCACCGTTACGAAAGGGTCATAATGGACAGTATGAGGTGTGAACTGGGAGGTTGCGTCTTTGTCCGGAAGACTTCAGGTAGGGACAGATTAAACAGAGTTATGCTGGTTTGTGCAGTTTAGCACATTTGGCCCGTATCTTGTCCGTGGCCAATGCAAAGTTGGCGACCCTGGATGTTATATAAATATCCGTGCCAGCCAAGAGGATGGCAATCTGTTCTGGAATGGCCCTATCCACCATGGGGGAAATTATAGGTGATATGGTTTTCGATCTCAAGTCCGCATAAAGTGGACATCTCAAGAGATAGTGGGACAGGTCTTCGATCTCCCCCATCTGACATATACAGACTCGTGCACGATGGGGGGTATTGGCGTAACGTCCTTCGAGGAAGGAAGTGGCCATGTTTGTAATCGAAGGGCCGTGAATGATCTCGTCAAAGAGGGTATTGTTAGAAATGAGAGATATGGTTCCATGATAAAGGTGGTTTTATATCAGGGATACCATATTGAAAAGGTTGATTGAGAGGCTGAGTACAAGGACCATCTTTGCGCGTAGAAATAAATCCTACCTTTAAATAGTTTAGTGGCTTTTGCAGAGACAGACTTGGGTAGAATGGAGAGATCCCATATGCAGCCAGTTTATGTTTAGTTTGGTGGAGCCAAGGAAAGTGATGTGGTGATTGCATCTGTTCCAAGAGGCACTTCTTGGGAAGAGAGGAGTCATCCATTCCGGACAACCGCAGCCAATAAGAGCCCATGGCAGCATGTACCAGTGATTCTAGTGGCTGAGAGCCCATCTCGAGTCTTAACAGAGCAGCTGGAGTACCACGCGGGGTGGCCAGAATAAACCTGAGAAAGGCAGTCTGAACTTTCTCAAGGGCTAAGGTGTTACAGTAGCCCCAAATTTCCACTCCGTAGAGAAGTTGAGGTGTTAGTTTCCTTCGGAAAATTTCCAGAGCAGGGGGCACAAGGTGTCCGCCTTTGCAAGTGAAGAATCGGTTAAGCTGAAAAACCGAATGTAGGGTTTTCAATTTAACCGATTCCAGATGGGATTTCCAAGATAAATTTGAGGCAAAGTTAAGGCCCAAGTATCGGTAGTTTTGTTGCTGGAGAATGGTTCTACCATTCAGTCTCCAAATATGTTTGGTGCGTTTCTTCCCAAACACCACTTTGGTCTTGTTGAAATTGATACAAAGGCCTTCCTTTGCACAGTATGAACCTAGGCTGTGTAGGAGTCTCCTCATTCCTACCTGTGTTGTAGAAATAATGGCCAAGTCGTCAGCATAAAGTAGAACTGTGAGTTTATCTGATTGAATTGATGGAGGAAAGTATTTAAGGCCCAAAAGTTCCCTTACTATATTATTTATGTAATAATTGAAGAGGAAGGGTGCAAGAACGCAACCCTGGCGGACCCCAGCCACATTGGCTCCTTACATTTAAAGCAGTATCATACCATACCAGCTGCATGTGGACTAACAGACTGAAACTTAATCCAGACAAGATGGAAGTGTTGCTGGACAAGGGGAAAACTGTGCCAGGGACAGGGTTGCAACATATTCTAGATGGGGTTACCATCCCCTTGAAGGAGCAGGTCCGCAGTTTGGGAGTCCTCCTGGATCCTGCCCTGCTGATTGAATATCAGGTGGCAACGGTAGCCAGGAGTGCTTTTGGCCAGCTTAAACTGGTCTACCAGTTGCGTCTGTTCCTGGAAGCAGTTGACTTGGCCACAGTGACACATGCATTGGTGACATCGAGGCTTGATTACTGTAACACACTCTATGTGGGGTTGCCTTTGAAAACAGTTTGGAAGTTACAGTTAGTTCAAAGTGCAGCAGCCAGAATGTTAACTGGAGCACAGCTCAGGGAACATATCACCCCTGTGCTTTATGGACTCCACTGGCTCCCAATTTGTTTCCGGGCCCAATTCAAAGTGCTGGTTCTGACCTTTAAAGCCCTAAATGGCCTTGGACCAAGGTACTTGAGGGACTGCTTACACCCATATGTACCTGCCCAGGATTTAAGATCATCTGCCTCTAGTCTCCTCTGCATGCCTGGAATGAAAGATGTTACTCTGACTGGCACACAGGAGAGAGCATTTTAAGCTGTGGTCCCCAAGCTTTGGAATACCCTACCCGAAGAACCCCATTTTGCTCCCTCCTTGATGGTTTTCTGGAGACTTCTGTAAACGATCTTGTTGTGGAGAGCCATTGGGAGGGACTGACACTGATTTTATGCCTTCAATGTTAATTTTTACCTCTGTAGTTCCTTCAGTACCGCTCCCTATATATGTGTGTATATATGTGTGTGTGTGTGTATAGTATTTTATGTATTTTAATTGCATTTTATGTATTTTAATTTATTTTAATGTTTTTGTGATCTTTATTGTGTACAATTTTTATTATGTACATGTTCAATTTTATTGTAAGCCGCCCTGAGTGCCCTATTATAGGGTTGAAGGGCGGGATAGAAATATTTTAAATAAATAATAAAATAAATAAATACCAATTTAAAGTCATGGCTTCCCCCAAAGAATCCTGGGAACTGTAGCTGTTAGGGGTGCTGGGAGTTGATAGGAGATCGCTATTCCCCTCATAGAGCATCAGTTGCCAGAGTTCCCTAGGAAGAGGGGATGATTGTTAAACCACTCTGTGAATTGTAGCTTTATGAGGGGAATAGGGGTCTCCCAACAACTCTCAGCAATCTTAACAAACTATACTTCCCAGGATTCTTGGGGGAAGCCATGACTGTTTAAAGTGGTATGATACTGCTTTAATTGTAAGGTGAACATAGGGCCTTAGCTGCCAGAGAATGGGAAGGGAAATATATCAAAACACAAAATGTGAGAAGCCCAGAAATAAACAAAAAAGCTCAAATGTCTGCCCTTGCTGCTGCCCTACTGATGAATGCCTGGCAGTTCATAGCGTAAGGTGAATGAACTGCCTTTGGTTCCCCTCCCACTCCTTTGCCACCATGTTGTAGGATTGCAGCCTTTGTTATGTGCCTCCAAGTCGATTGCGACTTATGGCGACCCTATGAATCAGCGTCCTCCAAGAGCATCTGTCATGAACCACCCTGCTCAGATCTTGTAAGTTCAGGGCTGTGGCTTCCTTTATGGAATCAATCCATCTCTTGTTTGGCCTTCCTCTTTTTCTACTCCCTTCTGTTTTTCCCAGCATTATTATCTTTTGCAGCAGCGTGTTAATTTAGTGGTGGTGAGTTAAGTCTGCTCTGTGGTTTTAGCTATAGCTTTAGAAGCTTCTAAATGTTTTTTTTTAAAAAAATACTTATTATTGTGCTTAGGTGCTTTTAGGTATTCTGTGCTTTGTACCCTATTCTGGGATCCACTGACATCAATGTTGGACTATACACAGCATAAATAAATACAAATGCCGAATTCTTGCACTCTGATCCTATTTCTGGCCCCTTGTTTATTTGTGCATGTGTGTGTGTGTGTGTGTGTGCATGCATGCAAAGATTCAGTCATCACCTTTCATTCTTACGTTGCATCTCTTCCGATCTCATTAAGAAGGTATTTCAGGAAGAAATTCACATTGGGGCATCTGACACCAGGCTAAACCATTTGACCAAAACTGATAATGATCTTTGCTCCTGACGGCTGTTAGCAGTGGAAGGGGAAACTCTCTTATCTCTAGAATGACCCCAAAGTCTGCAGAAATTAATTAGAATTCACGAATAGGCAAAAAACCTTGCAGTTTAAGAATGTGCCTATAGCCCACAGATATTTCTATCAAACTTTAAAAAGCAGGGAAATTGGGCAGCTATAGTGAGTGCAGCAGGGCAACAGGAGACCTGACCTCTTCTCTGAGATATTGTACTGCCCTACAAATTTGTCAAAATGCAAACACAATTTCGGTTGGTCTTTCACAGTCCAATCCACTTGCTGTGTAGCTTGGAAGAATTTGGTAACATGTGCCTCTGAGCATATGGTGAGTGGTGGCAACACCTGCCATCTCCAAAGATGGAGAATTACATTTTTGTATGTTTGTTGGTGTTCTTACTTTGCTTCTTTCCTGTGTTACTAATGTTTCTACAGAATCTAAACTATTCTTAAATTTCCCTGCTTCTTAATCCGGGAAGTAAGAAATGGGGTCCTGTGCAAGTTTGCTGAGAATGGATTGATCATTTGCATGCTTATTGAGTTCAGTGGGATTTACTCCCCTGCAATCATGCTTAGGATAGGTGAAACTGACCACAGGGGATGGGGAGGGGAGGAGGAGGAAGAGGAGGAGGAAGGGGAAGAAAGGCAGAGGGGAGGAGTGGGATGGCAGCAGGCAGGAGGGGGAGGGGAGAAGGACAGATGTGATCATTTGCATGTTTATTGAGTTCAGTGCGATTTACTCCCATGCAATCATGCTTAGGATAGGTAAAACTGACCGGGGGGGAGGGAGGGAGAGCTGGAGTGGGCAGGGGAGGAGGAAGAAGGAAGAGGGGGAGGAGGAAGGGAGAGGAGAAGGGAAGGAGGGGAAAAGCAAGTCTCAACATTTGCATGCTTATTGAGTTCAATGGGATTTACTCTTGTGAAGTCATGGTTAGGATAGGAAAAACTGACCATGGGTGGGAGGGAGAGGGGGAAGGGGAAGGAGCATATTGGAGGGGGGCAAAGGAAGGGGGAAGGAAGGGCAGGTTTAATCATTTGCATGCTTATATAGTTTAATGGTATTTACTTCCGTGCAATCATGCTTAAGATAGGTAAAACTGTCCATGGGGAGCAGGAAGGGGAGGTGGGGGAAGGGGAAGTAAGGGATTAGAAGGGGATGGGGAGGGAGGGGCAAAGGAAGGGGGAGGGAAGGGGCAAGAGGGAGGGAATAGGAGGGAGGAGAAGGGAGGGTGGATTTGATCATTTGCATACTTTTTGAGTTCAATGGGATTTATTTCTGTGCAATCATGTTTGAAAATGGAAATGGACTGCCTTCAAGTCGACCAGACTTATCACTACCCTTTGAATAGGGTTTTCATGGCAAATGGTATTCAGAGGTGGTATTACCATTGCCTTCCTCTGAGGCTGAGAGGCAGTGACTGGCCCAAGGTCACCCAGTGAGCTTCATGGCTGTGTGGGGATTCAAACTTTGGTCTCCCAGATTGTAGTCCAACATTGACATGGGGAGGGGCAGGGAGGGAGATTGGGTGGGTGGGCACTGGGCAGAGGGGAAAACCCTTTCCTTTCCAAAAGGAAAACATTGTGAACAGTATCATTGCTTTTCAGCATTTCCCCCACCTTTTTATTCTACAGCAGGCACATGTAGCCTCCCACACAAATTTAAACCAAAGCTGTCCCTGGCCACATCCACACCAGGCTTTTAGTTCACTTTGGATATTCATGGCTTCTCTCAAAGAATCCTGGGAAGTGTAGCTAGTGAAGGGTGCTGAGAGTTGCTAGGAGAAGCCCTGTTCCCCTCACAGACCTTCAATCAGAGTGGCTGACTGTTAAACCATTCTCTCAGGGGAATAGGGGTCTCCTCTCAGCACCCTTCACAAACTACACTTCCCAGGATTCTCTGAGTGAAGCCATGACTGTCTCAAGTGAAATCAAAGTCGTGTGGGTGTGGCCCCCTGATTAGGAAAGTCCAGGAGCTGTGAGTCTGGCTTTTAGATCTCTGATGGTTCTTACTGAGCATTCCTGACATTATCATAGGGTTCCAGCCAAAATCTCTTAAATTAATTAAAAATCAGCCAGGCATTTTTTAACTTTTAAACTGCAGAAGATGAAGGTCAGAGTATGGGGCAAGGTCAGGATTACTCTGTGAATATGGCTGATATTTAATTAATTTCAAGATTATGAGAACTCTGACAGAAAAAAGTCCAAAAGGGCTCTGGGTTTGAACTCTCCCATTTAGGTCTCTCCTTACAATATCTAGCTTCTCTTGCCATAACTACTGCCAGAAATACCATATGCTCCAGACTAAAAGATATAGACAGACAAACTGATACACCAGCAGCCTTTAAAACTTGCTCACCCTTGTCCCATGCTTTATCTTTTGATCCTCTTAAGTACCCGAGCTATCTTAATTATCAGTTAATTCCTAAATACTGTCATATGTTCATAAAAGCTAGATTTAACTGCTTAAGTTCTTCAATAATGGATGGTAGATATAAGCGAATTCCGTATAATCAACGCTTATGTTTGTGTAATGAGGGGGTACTGGAAACGCTTTCGCATACCTTGTTGGATTGCCCATTATATACTCGGGAACGTCATGACTATATTTTTCCAATTATAGAAAAATATTCTAGTAAATCTTCTAAGGAGCTCATAATATGCCTCTTGAGCGGTCTGAACGAACAATATATGAGAGCAGTAGCCAAATATCTGTATGTAGCTCAGCTTAAACGTTCAAACCTTTTAAAGTGATTGTATTAACATTGAAATTCTAATTCTAATTACCAGATTTCTTGATGATATTTGAGAACAACAATTTTGTTTATTCTTGTAACAAATACTTCAAATTCCTTTTATACTCTTGTATTAACTCTGTATTAGCTATTATTTTGTTTTTAATTCTATTCGCACACTTCCAAATATTGTATATTAATCACCGATTTTATGGGTCTTTGACCGCAAATAAACTTTGATTTGATTTGAACTCTCTATTCTCTCTGACTGTTTTGTGTATCACCATGAAAATTGAGAGAGTTGTTAAACAAGTGTTTCTGAGTTCAGAACTATAAGTTTTGTAAGGTTTTGTTTTGAAGTGAGCTTATGGGAAGCATCAGAATGGCATGGGGGTATTTTCAATTTAACATTGCAGAATGTGAAAAATCCATGCTGGAAATAGTATACAGCCACTCTCGTGGCTGTATAATCATTGAACCATTGCTGAGGGAAACTCCTGAGAAATACAGCTATTAGGCTTGGAATGAAATCCTTCTGTTGCCATTGTATTCAACCTATGCCTTATGATAAATGAAATGCGGTGCTATATTCTACATTTATTAAAATGCAGTGCATATGCAAGAGCAAGTTTCAGTTCCCACCTTGGGAAAGGTATATTTACTTGCGAATCCACCCTCAATTTATTATTTAGAACCAAAGCAATGAAATACTTATGGGGTTTTGTGCAACCCAATAGCCTTGAAGATGAAGCTCAGCACAATTAGTGGTTGCTGAACAATTCTGGAAGTTCAGATTTTTATTCTAAATGACAATAACATAAGTATGTGGAATACTATTCTAGCTACATCACATGCATCTTGAATTTTGTTTATGTGTGTAGCTCTGCCTGTGACGATCTACTGTGTGTCTGCTGACCTTTATAGGTGTAATAGGAGCTTTGGGGAAGGGGTGATTTTTATTGGGACTATTGTGGGAGAAGACAGTGTTAACCCCCACCAACTCACTGAAGTCCCAATGAAAATTACCACACATCTGCTATTTAGTTTTTAACTAATGCAGCTGCAAGTTGAGCATCCTATCCCATTTGACCCTAAAATTCACCATACAGCATATCTCCCAGACTACCTCCAAACTCAGCAGAACATCTTTTAAAATCCAGAGACAATTCTCTTACCTGTGACCCCAAACTAAGGCATGCCTTATGGTGCGCACAAGAACCAACAGGGATAACTCTTCAAAGTGGGAACGGAAAATGGCAATACAAGTATTCTATCCAATGGAGGCAATCAATTTGTAGGTGCAAATCCACTAAGAATATTCGATTTATAAAGATGTGGACCATGATTCAGAGCTCTTCACTGCATGGTTCTGCTGCATACAATGACCCAGTCAGTCAGTATAGCTATTAGTCAGTACTGACCACCTCTTGGGATTGGAAGAGATATCTGGATTCAGTTCCCGAAACAAGAGACAGTAGCATAATTTTAGTGTGGGGGTGACAGAAAAGGGATTGGGTTTTTTGTGCTGTTGTTTTTAGTAACAACAAATTCCAAATCCCAGCTCTTTAAAACATTGTTTTTAAAAACTGAAGTTTATTTGAAGAGCATATGTTTCTTTCATTTATCACAGTTTTAAAGAAAGTCATTTATACCTGATGCATCCATGCGTATAGACGAAAGTGGTCAGGCTGTCCTGATCCAGAAATGGCTATAGCTGTCTTACTAGTCAAAGATGGTCACCTGGGCTTCTAGTGACAAAAATAATATATTTATTGTTTATACCTATATAAACTCAAGAGTATATATGAGCCAAAACTATCTCCATATTAGGCTGGGGTTCTTTTGGAAACATAATGTTGGATGAGGTGGTCTTGTCTAATAAAGCAACTCTTTTATGTTCTTATGCTGAGACCTCTCACAATGTTCTAGACCAGGAATGGGCAAACTTCAGGCTTAGAATCATGGAACAGCAGAGTTGGAAGGGGCCTGTAAAGCCATCGGGTCCAAACCCCTAATCAATGCAGGAATCCAAATTAAAGCATACCGGACAGGTGGCTATCCAGCTGCTTCTTGAATGCCTCCAGTGTTGGAGAGCCCACCACCTCCCTAGGTCATTGGTTCCATTGTCGTACTTCTCTAAGTTTTTCTTGATGTTCAGTCAAAATCTGGCTTCCAGTAACTTGAGTCCATTATTCCATGTCATGCACTCTGGGATGATCGAGAAGAGATCTGGGCCCTTCAGGGGGGTTATCAGATCTATTCCAGCTTCTCAGATTTACTTTTTAAAAACTAGAACCTCAAGACCGACCAATCAGACCATGTGCAAAAGACATGGGCAGTATTCAATTAACTATTTGCAGTAGCACAAGGATTAGTGCTAGCATAAAGGGACTTTCCCCTTCTCCTGCATTATCCTCAAATCTGCTCTGGCGGGTTGGGAAAAAACCCAGAACAGACATAAGGGGCTTACAGGGAGAGGAGAGTGGGAGAGCATGTCATTGTGCAAAGAGAAATCCTTGCACTGATGGGCACATTCTGAGCTGAGGAATTTGTTTTCAGTGTCAATACTGAACCAAACTCAGAATCCTTTCACGTAGAAGTCCACTTCTGGTTAGTTTCCTTCATTTCTGTAGCCTATTTTAGGTGAGATACATTGTTTGGTGTTGTTAAGGAACAATGAACTATCAATTTCAGTTTCAGTTTTTCATTTCTTAAATTCCATTTTCCACATTTCTGCAGGAATTTGTGGATGAAAAAAATCCTCACATAAATTTTACATATTAGTGTGAATTTATCCTAACTAGGGGGCTCTGCCCCCCACTCACTTCACTCACCAACTCTCCTGCTCACTCTGCTCATCAGCCAGGGACTCCCAACCCCATTCCTGGACTCCCAAATACCCCCACACACACCCACACAACAGGCACTCCCAAGCACATACACTGGGACTCTCAAACACATACACATACACACAGACAACTCCCAAAAGGGTCCCTCCAGGCCCTCACCACCAGCCTGTTTAGGCCACTTACCTGACTGCCCCAGCTTTCCCATAATATATGAATTTTTGTACACATGATGTGGTCGAAGAACTTCACAAAATTTAGAGAAGTGTGAATTTAAAAGGATAATTGTGTTTCAGTTTGCACATTGGTTCAAAAAGTGCAATTTTTTCCTTCTGGGAGG
Source organism: Rhineura floridana (assembly GCF_030035675.1). Classification (NCBI taxonomy): domain Eukaryota; kingdom Metazoa; phylum Chordata; class Lepidosauria; order Squamata; family Rhineuridae; genus Rhineura; species Rhineura floridana. The sequence continues at coordinate 133,648,667 of NC_084480.1, forward strand.
AAGGGAAGGATATAAAATTAATAAATAAATAAATTAGAAAATTTCTCATTAAAATGCTAGCAAAACCAAATTTCATCCCTAGTTGTTGCTATCATTAAATAATTGGGAACTGGAAACTCTTGCATACCTTCTCTAAATCACCCAGAAATCTACCAGTGGTTTTCAGTCTTTCCGCCCTTGTTCTAGACAGCCATCTCTGCATTGCTCAATTCATGTTTAAACTCAAACTGAAAGGGATGGTTTTCTATTATGTGATCATATACACTGAAATTCATCACTGCTTTTTTTAAAAAAATAAATAAACAGACTTGGTTGGGTTTTGTTTCCTGCTCTTACTATGCTTAATAGCTCAGTCAAACCGCTGCTTATGAGGTTGGGAAGTGATACTGTAAATCAGGAGTGAGAAACCTGAGGCTCTTCAGTTGTTGCTGGGATCTAACTCCTCTTAGCCTCAGCCAGAATGGCCAATAGTCAGGGATGATGGGAGCTGTAGTCCAACAACATCAGGAGGCAAATAAGTTCTCCACTTTTGCTGTAAAGGAAACTACACTATACATATAGAAAAAAACACTACATGTATATATCTTATTGATACATGGAACCGGCATCATAGAGGGGTGTTTCAAGGCAACTTCCACTCTATGTCCATTTCATTAGCATTGGCTATAAGAAAGACAGAAGGAATTTAGTAAGAGATGTAAAGAGATGTTATGCCCGGAGGGTTATAGAATCAGTCTCTCTCTCTCTCTCTCTCTCTGTGTATATGTATGTGTGAAATATAAAATATACTTGAGATAATGTGTATATGAAAGAGAAGGGGAGAGAGGAAAGAATATTTAGGAGAGAAGAAGCAAAATGGAATGTGTAGGCTTATAATTATTGTATGATGAAATTATAATTCAAGTGTATTCATTATACAGCCTCCTAATTAATCATCCTAAAGAGATAAAAACTATTCAAATATGATAATGTAAAAAATATGTCAACCTGGAAATCTGTCATGCCCAAGGAAGACAGCACCAATTTGGAATGAGAAGGTCATATTCAAAGTGAAGTAAAACAATATAAAACTGAACACTTTTAGTGATCTAAATATTAGGGTTGTGCATCAGATTTGGATAAAACCTGAATCAGATGTTTTTTAAAAATGCTACAGGCAGATGTCTGCAAAAGTTTCTCTACAAACCTGCCATATAAGTAAAACATCGGGGTAGGGAGCAGGGGAAAGAGCGAATCAGAGGAATAATTTCATCACAGTTCTCCAGTCACAATTGTTTCAGGAAAGATATGTTGAAGTAATATATTACCTTGCTCTTGTCCATTCTGTGCTGTTTGCTGTCCTGGCCCCTGACCAGAGAAGCAGACTCAGAAAGACTGGATTTTGTATAAGACTTTATTCCAGATATCAGCACAGAGACGAAGCATCAAAACATATGAGGCATATCAGAATACAGAGCAGGTATACAAATGAGGCATGGAAACAGCTATGGAGAGTTGTCACAATGACTTTATCACACCCAGACACTCTAAATAAAAGAGAAGTGGGAAGGCACTTTACTTGCCTGAACTAAACCTAGCACTTTCCAGTCTTAGAAGTGAGGTGGGAATTTCTCTTGGGAAGAGATACAAATTGCTTTAACTGAAGTCATCTTTCCTCCAGTTTGTGCAGTCTTGGAGAAAACTGTTATTTCAGGCTCTGACAAACAATCCTCATTGTTATCCCTCTGGAAGAGTCCAGTCGATTCATTAGAGACTATCTGTTCAAAGGCTAAGTCTGGGCTGGGTGCCAGTGAGGATTCCTCTCACTCTGCCACAGGAGAAGGAGGGTGACTGGCATTAGTAGAGTCACTAGGCATGGAGCTCCCAGAGTTTTCTGGAAACAGTTCCATTTCCCCAGTCCCCTCTGTAACATCTACAAACCCCTCTCCATTCTCCCAATCCTGCCAAGCATTCTCCATGGGACCTATGACACTTGCCAGTTCTCCTAGTGGTGCTTGCTTAGAAAATGATGAACATCCAAATCCTTTTGCTTCTGTGCCATATGCCCATGTATTCACTCCTGTCAAATCAGCTTTGCACTTAGTTTGTGTGACTTTTGTTGCCAATTGAACAGAACACAAGCCTTCAGCTGCCCCCCCTTCATAATCATAACTTCCTGGTCCCTAGACCCAACCTTCTGAAATTTTGCAGGTTACTTTTCTAGGGACACCTCTATGGTATATACCATTTTCATAATAAAATCATTGCCCATAAAACCACAGGGAGGGGAGTGAAACCCTTCTAAGCCTCCCCACTCAATCAAACGTAAAGATGGCTAGGACAAAAAACCCTGGGTCAATTTGTCTGTGATTTGGCAGGTTTTTCACATAGAGGCACTTCTCTAGTAGATACTATTTTCATAACAATTGCCCACAAAACAATAAGGGAGATGAGCAGAGCAATCCTAACATAAGAAGCTGGCATAAGTTACCCCTATTCCAAACTCCGTTCAGGAGTGGGCTGCAGCCAGCTCAGCTGGCATGAGCCTGATAGAGGGAAAATAAGCCTTTTCACTTACACCAACCACCCTTTTCACAGCTCAAGTTCCATAGATTACTAGGTCATGTGACCGAGCTGAAAGAGATTTGGAAGAGCTGTAAGTCTCGCCTTGCCTCGTTCTGCTCCATGTTGCTGGAATGGCTCTTTTTAGGGACTTGTACTGTTTTAAATTCTGTTGGTTGAGCCACAGCTGAGCTAGCATAGCCCTGGCTCAGTTGGGTTGAGAGACTTATGTCAGCGTATCCCTGGGTGAGCCAGGATAAGGGAATTATGCAGGCTGAGCCCCAGCTCAGTCAGGACAGGTCAGAATATCAGGTGAAACTTGCTCATCATGGTGGTTCTTTGGGTTCGATTGTGCTATATGAGAATCCTTTTAAAACCACTTCAGTGTGCAGTTGTGATTTTCTCACTCTAGTTTTTCATCTTTCTGAGATTTAGCCTAAATCACCAGATTCCCCTTGAACATAGACATTGTTGCCCCCCAGAAAGAACATCAACCATCACTTTAATATACTGCCCCCAGAAAAGTGTTCAGATATCACTCCCAAAGCCACTGAGCTGTGCCGACAAAATGGGGTTGGTGACTTATTTACATACAAGCTAGCAGCAGTTAGGGATGGAAGAATCTGTCAATTGTGGTTCCCTGTTACTCATTTTTCCAGTCTTAAATTCAGTTCTCCACATTTCTGCAGCAATTTGCAATTTGTTTTTTAAAAAATTCTCATTAAATTTCTTCAGCATGTTAGTGCAAATTTCATCTGAGAAACACAGTTTTGTGTGCAGTTCTGACTAATGTACACAATTTCTGAAGCAATTTCTCCTAAAATAATGCATTTTTGCACATTGTTTTTAGGAATGTATTCATGTTTATGCACACTTTCCGTTATTATATGCATTTTGTAAGCATTGTTTGGCTGGAGAACGACATTGCAAAATCCAGATTAGTGCAAATTTTGAAGGATAGCTGCATCTCCGTTCTCATATTGTTTTGGAAAGTGCGAATTTGAGAGATCCACATTTAAATGTGAACTGAACAAAATTTCTCCCCCGTCCCTATCAGCAGTTCTGTTTAAATGAAAAGCTACAGTCTCGGCTGGGCTATGAAATGTGCTCATTTTGGTGTGGCCTAGAAGGCGTGAACCTTTCCTCTGACTCACTCCTGTTCTTCTTGCATGTGCTGCTCCTGTCACAGAGATTGCCTTTGGTGGTTTAAGAGACTCAAGTTCCTCCACATGGCATTCTGATGTGTGGCTTGGCTCAGCCCCTAATCCATTTAGTCCAGATTTGTCCTACTAAAATTGAAAAAAAAATAGCTATGTAGCATCACATAGTTTGAGGCTTTTATCTCTTTAGCATGCAGGAGGAGCATACATTGGAGATTGTTACATACCACAGTATCTTTCTTTGGAATGTCTTTTATACCTGTCACATTGCCCCCTCCCCAAAAAAAGAAGTGAAGTTATGATTAGGTATGCATTCATATACCAGCGATTCAAAAGGAAGAACAGAGCAGCAATTTTGATTTATATCTGTAGTGTTTGGTCCCTTGTGCCCTGACATGACTTGCCTGCTCGGCTTCCCGGTAAACAACGGGCTGAGTCCATCAATCTCTGAAAAGTGGATGTTTTTTTACAAGCTTGTGATGGATTCCTACAAGCTGACAAATTGGTCTGCAGTTGCTTTCCCTTGAAAGTGCACTTTAGTAAGCTTAGAAATTAACCAATAAAAGAGTTATCAGGGGCTCTGCATTCTGAAATGTGCCACCTTGGAAACACTAAATAACCATGGAGGCGGGGGGAGAGAGAGAGAGAGAGAGAGAGACTGGCTAGAAATGTTCTGTGCATCCCTAGCTATCTTTGCAAGTTTTATTAAAATATTGCTAGCTTTCTTGAAGCTATACTTGCTTCACTCAAAATTCATCAGCGATATTTCCCAGACCTCCAAATTAACCTCAACAATTTACTTTGCATGAAATGAGGTACCAGCTCTAGTACCAGGTCTTATCACATTTTTCCCCACTGAGTGGAGCAAGGATGGAGGAGTATTTCTTGTGGTCCACATTTTTAAGCAAAACCAAGTTAATTTGCACCTCCTGGACTAATACACCAATCAGACTGTAATCCTTCAGACTTCCCATTTCTTCTGAATTTGGGATACAGTTCTTGGCTGAAAAATTGTAGCAAAATGTATTAAATGTGTGCATTTTAGGTTCAAATAGATTTAGAGATGTGTACATACTCTATTGAGAGAAAATATATCTTTAAATATGATTTTTGTATGGATTTTTTTTTAAAAAAATGAAAAGATGAATGTAGATCAGACAGGACAGATTTATGAATGAACACCTGTAAGATTTGTGAGAAGTGGAAATAGACTAATCTGTCCATCCCTAGTGGAGAATTTATTCACTAGCCTCATAGCTCTCTCTGGCTTTAAATGAAGATTAGACTAAATTTATGGATGATAGATCTAGCAGTGGTGACTTGTCCTTATGGCTATATACAACCTCCAGGCTCAGAGAGGGTATGTTGCTGCTGGGGGCAACAATTGGAGAGGGCTTGTGTGGCTTTCCATAGACATCTGGTCTGCCACTGTGGAAAACTGGATTTGAACTAGATCATGGATGGGGAACCTGTGGCCCTCCCAATGTTGTTATACTCTAGATCTCTCCCTTCATCCCGAGACAGCATGGTCAATGGTCAAGTTCCAGCAATGTTTGGAGGGCCACAGGTTCCCCACCCCTGGATTAGGTGGAACATTGTTCTGTTCTGATTCTGCAGAACTCTTATGCTCTTATGTTCATTACTCTTAAAAGAAGATCCACTGGTGGAGAGAGGCTGATAATGTTTAAGTTGTAATGTTTACAGTACAATTGTCTGCATGGGATTACATCTTAATAAGGTGTCTTCAACTGACTGGGCAAATAATTGTGGCACCTATAGTTTGTTAAGGGGGCTGAGTTAGGAGACCCATATTTCCATTCCCCAAGCAGCAATTCCAAGAATGGTTTAACAATCAATCCTTCTTCCCAGGGAACTTGGGGAATTGTAGCTCTGTGAAGGGAATAGGGGTCTCCTATATAATTCTCAGCCCCCAAACAAACACAGTTCCCAGGATTCTTTATGCGAAAACACAACTGTTAAAGTAGTATGATACGGCTTTAAATGTATAGTGCAGATGGGGCCTAAGATACTGTATATTTAGTGTTCCTCATGCTCAAATGTAGGGTATCTAACATGATGATGGAAGCTCTACTCATGTGAAAAGTAGATGAAGGGCAGCTCTCAGCCTGTCCTACTCTGCACGGTAGGTGGGAGCCAGGGGGCCTTTATAACACAAGTAATTATAAAAGCTATAGATAGCAGAGGCCCTTTTAGAAGAGGCATTGCTTCTTCCCTCCCACACAAGATGGAATGCCTCTTCTGAGGTGAGGCCTGCTGAAATTGATATATGAACGATCTAAAAACAACCAGCACGTTGTTCTTCAGAACTATAGATTCATTAATATGCAAGCTCATGCTGACTTAATGAATGTGGACTAAGCTCAACTGAGATTTTTCTGGTCATGTAGCATCTTTAGATAATATCACATGGTTACTGAACTAGCAAGCTGTGTTAATGTTTTCTTTTAGGCTCAGCTAGGGGTGCTTGGAGACTTGAACTGAGCCAAAATATCCCAGAAGTGATTTTTATTCCCCTGAGAAAATTTCTGAGAATTTTTGGATTTTGCCCTCTACCGGAAAAAGTGGGCCATTTTGTAGAATATTATCTGAATAATCTCTTCCTGTTCTGTAGTGGCTGCCACTTCTCCTCCAGAATGCTCTGGGATGATGCTAGCTCTGAGACACTGTGGAGAATGCAACATTGTTGCCAGTCAACTAGTGGTTGCAAAATGGAAAGCTTTCTGAATTAGAAAGCTGTACGGCTGATGGATAACACTGCCTTCAAACAACTGTTGGAGAATTTCTCCTCTGGCGTGGGGATATTTTGGTTGGCCATTTTCACTCAGCTGTAGTTCAACCACATCCACCCCCAAGAAATAATATTAGCCTTACTGAAACTTCTCTCCTCCCCCCCAATTCTCTGTACATTTAATCCAAGCAGAAAGTTATTGAATCTCATTTAAGAAAGCAAAATTTGGTGGCCTATTATATTGTTGTTGTTATTTTTTTACAAAAATCAGTTATGACAAAGTATAAAACAACACAACCCCCCAACATATTTAAAAAGCATTTCTTTGACCTTTTATTCTTGTTTGAAAACCTAGTTTTCCAAAATTCCCCCCACTGCGACTTTATTTTAGATACATGTGAGACTCACAGTTTCACCGCTGCGTGCTTTGTAGGAAGTAGCAACACTGAGGAGTGGCAGAGGGCATTCACACTGAGGGTACAAGGTAAAGATATGGGCAAAGCAATTCTACAGAGGGGGGTGGGAGAGACTCTGGCTGAGAGGAGCTACTGCTTCCAAAGAGTGGCCAGGCTCACACAGGTGGAAGGTGACAAGGAGAGCAACTTTTAGCGTGGCAGATCCAAAGCCTTCCCTGATATTTCCTCGCACACACCTCTTAGAAGACTCCCTTTTTGGCCTTACTCTCAGAACACCAAAGGCAGATCAACGACAGTGGTGCTGCAACTGCCAGGCCTCCAGCCACAGACCTCTTCTTTCTACCATGGACATCCCTATCCTGCCACAGAGAGGGAGGTCTAGAGTATCCAGTGGGCTTCCAGCTGCCTTTCCTGGGAATTTAGGACTGCTTCCTTAGGGTGCAATCCTAAACGCACTTACTAGGCAGGAAATCTCATTGAATATATTGTCGGGTTGCCATATTGCCAGTTAGCTGGGTTTTACCCAGATTCTAGCCATGTTACAGAGTGCTCACTTGGCCCAAAAGGTGACCCAGATTCCCAGCGTTCATTTTTAAAAAGCAAGTTTCTAGCCCTTGTGGATCCAGAGATACAAGGAAAAATGTGAAGGCAGTTTTCTGCCCATTTTGTGAGAAATCAGCCTATTCCCGCCTTCCATTGTTCTTAGCCAATAAGGGACACCACAGCTGTCCTGGGAAAATCAAGAATTTTAGTCCACCTGCTTGCTGCATATGCAGAATCCAGCAGTTCAGAAAACTGCACATGCTCACTTGATCAACGCATGCTGTGCCACCTCTTATCCATAGACTTGCTGGTTGGGTCAGCAAGGAGAAGCAGCCTTCATCTCAATTGCCTCTGTGCCTCAGGGTATGTGTCTTAAGTGGTAAAGGCAATGGGAGGATCTGCCTGCCATCATGGAGGATGGAATAAAGGGGTTTGAATCTACCAAATGCTCCCTCCCCAAACAAATACAAGATATAATAAATGCAAGCCTCTCTGTAGAAAAGTCTGATGTATTAGCAGTTGCATTTTTCGGCCCTGCCCCCACCCTGTTAGTTGGTGCTTACTCCCAAATAAAGTTGTGTTGGGATGCAACCTCATTCATCTTGTTTCCTGGCAGACCCTCTGTTCAGCAATACAGAAAAGGCTAATAAGTATTTTATATATATATATATATATATATATATATATATATATATATATATATATATATATATCCTTCTTCAAAATGACGGGCAGGCATCTCTCACCAAAGATAATCCTATTTTATTTTCTCCCTAGGGATAGATGGATGTGTGTGTGTGTGTGCGCGCGCGCGCACGCACGCACACACACACACACACACACACAGACAGAAATATATATATACACACAGAGACTATATGTATACTGTATTCAGTGCAGAGGGGGATGTAACCTTTCTCCCCCTTAAGACCAATAGGAATGGAACAATCTATCTCACTCTCACCAGCTTGGGAATAGTTAGTTGCTTTCTATGTGGTATATTTGCTGTTGGTGCTACATGTCTGCCTCCTGGCAATGGCTGAGATCCTTTATTCCTAATGCCAAATTAATAGAGGCAAGCTGAGAATTTAGTGTAGAATGCACTCAGCACATATTTAGAGGATCTATTTTCTTTATTATTATTATTATTTCTCATAGTCAAAGCCCAATTCTTGTTTTTGCAAGGTATACTTTGGGGAGAATTTCCTTTATTTAAAATTTGAAATGAAAATGATTGGTTTGCAGCTATCGTCTTTTATGCAGCCACATTTCAAACATCATATATTTTGCTATGTAAACCACTTTGGGAACTTTTTGTTGAAAAATAGTATATAAATATTTTTACTACTACTATTTGTGGCAGGACTCCATATATATTGTATGCTCAAAATACTCCATAATTCAGGCAAACCTTGCTGCATGCCAATGTTCTGTTCTTCCTAGTGGCATATTAATACTATAAAGACAGGATACATCATTCCTATTTACTTGCTGATCTTCAGTTTACAGCTCAGCATAAGCTTGGGTGTCTTCAGGTACTTCAAACATGTGCAGCAGTGTGGTCTGGTGTTGGAAAGGATTCTATGACAACACTGCTTTGAAACTAATTAGATAAGATTATTAACTGAACTATTGAAATCGTGATTTCTATTTGTCTTACAGGTTGTAGCGTTCATTTCACATTTCCTAATTGTTGCTAAGACAATCTCTTGGTCACAATATTGCTTTTAATTAACAGATTGTGTATTTTTATTGCTTTTGTAAGCTGCCCTGAGGGCAGGATGTAAATCCTCTAAATAAATAAATATTCTTTTTTTTCCCAATTAATTTTTATTCCAATTTTCAAAACCAAAACAATACAAAAAGAAAACAACACAAATCAATAACTAGTACAATACAAAAAGAAAAAGAATATATATATATATAAAAAAGAAAAGATATTGACTTCCGATTTGTCATAGTTCAGCTATAAATCTATAATATATAACAAACCTATCTCTTAATAGATTATAAAATCACCTTCCTCCAGCGGTTATCTTAGTTGGTTTCAAATCTCATTAACATCATATCATTTTAACCTTCCACAAAAAGTCAAAGAGAAGTTTCCAATCCTTGAGATACATGTCAATCAATTTTTTTTCTAAATAAACATGCCAATTAATCCAACTCATCAAATCTACTAAGTCCAGTAATTTCAAATCGCTATAATTCAGCTATAAATCTATAATATATAACAAACCTATCTCTTAATAGATTATAAAATCACCTTCCTCCAGCGGTTATCTTAGTTGGTTTCAAATCTCATTAACATCCTATCATTTTAATCTTCCACAAAAAGTCAAAGAGAAGTTTCCAATCCTTGAGATATATATCAATCAATTTTTTTACTAAATAAACATATCAATTAATCCAACTCATCAAATCTACTAAGTCCAGTAATTTTAAATCGCTCTTCTGTCATTATCCATATTGGGTCCATCTTCCATCTTCCATCTTTACGCACCCAAAAATCTTGCTGTCATAGTCATATAATAAAAGTCTGATAGGAATTTCCTCCATCACAGATATTTTCTTGCCATCAAATCCAAATGTATCACTGAAGTATTGTTGCAAAGCCACATCTCTGTTCCTCTTTTCCACATGATACACTAGTACATCTCTTGAAGGTTTTTCCATTGACACAAAACAGGGATTCTATTCTGTTAACTTTCTCCATTTCAAGTTCCATCAAATCCTTCCAGTCCAGGAATTTTTTTGAACCGATAATATCTTTATCTCCAATCTCTTCAATTCCTTCAGGGACAGCGCTGAATTCCAAACTGTAATATTTGTCTCCAGGATCCATCACAGCCAGGAAATCCAAATATTTTTTCATGTCCATAATTAAGCCAATCTCCATAGTTTGAACCTTGCCTTTAATTTCTCTTTCATCCTTTTTTTGTTTTCCAGATCTATATTTATTCTCCTTTCTCATAGAATCCTGAGTTTCTTTCAGCTCCTGTCTCATTTCGTGAAATTCAATTCTCCACGCTTGTCTATTATTTCTCAGTTCTTGTTTTATTGAATTAATCCCATTCATTATTTTCTGAAACATGTCTAGAGATAAGGTCCCTTCTTGTACATCCATGATCTGCTTAATTGTCATTCTTAAAGCCAAAGGAACAAAACTCCTTCAATTTTCAATGTCCCAAACAAAGAGCAGCTTATTTCTTTAACCAGTTACAAAGGAGTTAATCTTTCCAACCAACTAACGTCACACGCTAGACAGCCCTTATCTCTTATCTGCCCCGAAGTGTAAGAACGGCTTTAGTTCACAGCATCCAAATAACTAGTAGCAGAGAGAATGAGCAGATTCGTCAAAAAAAAAGTAGATCAGGAAAAATATTTTTTATTTTTCCTAAATAAATAAATATTCAAAAGTGTTGGAAACTAGACGCTAGGCATTTAAGGCTGAAAATGTAAGTTAAAAAAAAGATTTCTCACATCCTCACCCGGGTTTTGGTGGTAATTACTAGGCACAAAAACGAAACTGGACAATGCAACTATTAATATGCCAAATTTGCATAATTAGCAAATAATTTGCATATTATGCAAATTAGCCTGTCTGCATTTCTGGAAGTGGAATATGGCAACCCTAACATAATGGGACTTACTATGCAAACATCATAGGATTACACTGCCTGATGCTCTTGAACTCCCATCAGTGTCAGTCAGCATGGATAACAGTAAGGAGGGATGAAGGGAGTTGTAGTCCAGAAACATCCAGAAAATCAAAGATTTGCCACCACTACTCTAAGGAAAGCATTGCAAACATTGGGTATGGATTCATAAGGCAGTAGCAGGTATTTTTTCAGCAGCTTGATCAGCACTGACATTTGCAGGAGAGAATGCTGACCTCCATGGTGAATTAACCTGCTATTAAAGATGCAGGAGCAGGGCAGGACGGCTTTTTTTTTGTTCAGTTGGCAACTGTGTCTGTGGGTTGAATTCTTATACAGCCACAAAGAGTTAAATACATCAACTGCCCAAATCCCTTTTTGCTTCCATGTTTTAAAAAATAAAAATCTGCAGCTGTTTTTCTTTTCTCACTTGCTCTGTACACAGAGCCATTAAGAAAGGCCTCCCACCTGTAAAATGTGGTGCTTTTCACACTTCTGTAAGAGCGCTGGGCCAAAATAAAAACCCCAGCAATCCAGAAGCCTGGAGAAACATAACCATCAAGTGGAGGAAGGTGAGAGCACTTTGAAAGGTCGAGGATAGTTATGAAACATGGAGGTGGCTTATTATTAGTCCAGATACATAATAGCTGGATGGCATTTGAAAAAGTGTCAAAGACTTAGAAAATGCTTGGGGACTTGATTTAGGAATGAGAAGAAAAATATGTCAGGAAGAAAAATAGCAGAAGAAAAATATGTCAGGGGCAGGGGTTTTGGGGGGCTTACAAGAAAAAAGCAATGTCAAAATCTGTTTTTCTAATTAGTAAAGTAGATGAAGATTCAAGAAGTCAGTTTAGTAATACTAGGGATGGATTTTCCCTCTGTGCCTTTCCAACTCAACACATTATCACAAGGATGGGGAAGCTGTGGCCCTCCAGATGTTGTTGGACTCCAACTCCCATCAGCCCCATACAGCATGGCCAATGGTCACAGATTATGGTACTTGGAGTCAAGCAACATCTGGAGGGCCACTGGTTCCCCACTCCTGCTCTAGAAACACACCTCCTCCCTTATCCAGATTACCATATGGAGTGGGTGCTATGCATACACAGTTCCTTCTTTTTATGAGGTGGGAACAAATACGACTTGATGAGGAATGAATGTGTAAATCAGGCTTATGCACACAGCATCCACATCCACCAGATTTATAGTGGGAGGAGGTGGAAAGATGGATTCTTGACTAGATGTATACAACATCTGTTTTAAAACTCTAAAGTCCAATGCCAGAATGAATCTGCAGAATAAGAAAAAAAAGGTTTCCTAATTCCTGTTGACCCATGTCCAGGCTGTTCTGTTCTCCACCAGCACAGAAGGTTAAATTCACCAGGAAAATATAACAACAGCTTACCTATGTCTGGGAGGGCATGGATGCATAGATTTGTATTCAAGACATGAGGCAGTTGCTATTGTGATGGAGCTCTGCTCTCCACATAACTGTCAAATACAATATATTGGGAGCCCTTGCAAAGCCCATCGGATGTATTGCATCGCACTGGAGGCTAAGAATGTTTATAGGCATGCCTCTGTTAGTGATCCATGTCACGGAGCACTCCCCATATATTTTGATGAAGATGGCATGGCACTGTATGATGGATCCATCCCCCCCCCAAAAAAAAACAGGTGAAGGAAGATGGACAGAACTAAGGCTAGTGAAATTAAACACCCCCTTTCTGCAAGGCTTTTTGAAAGTTGGCTACTAAACTGTTTAGGGACATCATCAGTACAATGATGCAAAACTAAGGAGGTATACATCCAGGAACACTTGCCAGAAGAAGTCTCAGGAGTCTTCATCTGCTGTGGCTACATCCATGGAGAATTCAGCATGGACTTTTGCATCTAGTTCAGAATCTTCGAGGCTGCACTTTTGTTTAAATTTAAAAGACTAGCAAAAAAAAATCCCATCATTTTAACTGATCCTGTGCGTGTAAAGGAAGGACTCTTCACTGGAAGGCACTCTCAGTGATGTTACGAATGGACCTTGAACTTCATCATGAGCCTAGCTCACTAGAAATGCAAGTTCCCCTATTGAGAGTGCAGCAGGAACTTTTGCTGGAGTTACCCGCACGTCACCCCCAGAGCATGTACAAATTTACCCTTAACCCAATGACACACAAACAGAAAGTAAAATAAAGAGTGGTTTTATTAAGAGAAGAAACAAGGAAAAATATTGCTATGCACAATTACAATTTTAACAATGAGCAGCTTTCTAACTATTATTTATTCATTCAGGAACACTGGATAGACTAAAGCAAAGAGACTAAACTTAGGCACACTTTCACATCAAACTCACCCACACAGAAAGAAAAGGAAAGAAAGAAACCCAGAAGTTGTGTATACCTTTCCTGGAGAGTTGCTGGGAGTCTAAGGCTGAGAGAGAGACTTTCATATATGAAAGCTCCACCCTTTGTAACCAGTGCTAGATTTGAAAGTTCTCACCCAAATCCTTAGCTCTGAAGCTCTGCAATTGTCCTGAAGGTGTTAGGGAGTGTTGATAAGAAAAGCAGCTGTTGGAGCCCTCCAGAAGAGGAACTGCTGACCCCTCCCAACCCCTCATGTTTTATACCTTTTTCTAACTAAACTGACCCCAACGTAAATGTGACCAGGAAGATGTGAACCAACCCATTTCCTGATAAGTTCCCAGATAATAGGTGTGATCTCCCTGCTGTAGATTCCTGATGATTCCTAAAGGTTAAGATTATCATAATCCTTACGTAAAACCATTTCTTTGTTTGAAAGGAGCGCCTGATTCTTACTGGGCAACATTCCCCAAATTTCCATAGGAGACAGGAAGTTATACCCTCAGGCTTTCACGATATGTTCTCAGGGGTCACAGCGAGGCTGTTTCCCAGGAATCTTTGCTGTTGCAGGTTTTCCAAACTCTGGTTCACTGAGGTGATACACTTTCCTGGAAAAAGCATTTAGAAATGACCAAAGCATTAGCAGCAAGAACTTGCGGGGCTATCCTTAAATTTTATCATACGGTGGGTGGTAACCTAATCGAGCCCGCTTTAAAATTTTTCCAGAGTAAGGTTATTCCCCAGATCACTTATGGAGCAGCAGTATGGGGCTGGGACGAAATCTGTACTGCTAGCCTGGAGGTCATTCAAAATAACTTCTTGAGAAGACTTCTGGCATTACCCCCTGGTACTCCAGCTGCGTTGCTCCGGGCAGAAGTGGGGCTCCCCCCACTTAGAGCCCGTATACATAATATTCTTGTTAATCTACGGAGATCCATAAAAGAAACACCGGCCAAAATATTTCTAAATCTCTGTTTTGATCAGGCTGCTGGTGTTAGGCTATGGAGTACAAGAATAGACAACCTACTCCAAGTTTATCATATACCGCCTCAGGATCCTTCCCTTCTAGCTAATAAAACGAAGCTACGTGATGCTATTTACCGACATTGTGCCTGAGGTGAGTCAAAGATTTTAAAATTCACAATATTTGATTCCTTACAGCTGGAACTGGACCACCTAGTGTCAGGATGGAGAGCAGATTTGTGCTCACCATGATAGCCTCCCCAAGTTTAACCCTTTTTACACACACACACACACACACACACACACAGAGGAATAAATGGCAGTTATGTGGAAGAGGTGCAGATGGGGATGCTGTGGGAAATACAAGCTCATTCTCCATCAAACTGTTCCTTTGATGGCATAGGACAAGGATGAAGAACTTCAGGCCAAGGAGCCAAAGGCAACTTTCCAGGCCTGTCTGTTTGACCTGCAGACTTCTGCCCAGTCCACATCCCCACACAGAGGCCACACCCTCTTTGAGTTCATTTGCCTGGCTGGAATATGCCCTTGAATGATGATGCCTCTTGCTGGCCTGGAAGCAGGATGGAGAGTTGTGGAGTGTGTGGAAACCTCCGCCTTTTGAACGGCCAGAGTGTAACCTGTATGATTATGCAGATACGTTTGGGGATATTCCTTTGCCAAGTTACAGTAAGAAAAGCGCACCAAGAACTTGGAATGATTTTGTTCTATAAATCCCACGATATGCACAAGGCAACATGTACACACCAGATTCGTCTATGGGAATCCTGAAAAATAGGCATTAGACATTTTATCCGAAAAAAGTTATATGGTGTTGTTTTGACTGCAAGCCCTGTTCCTCTTCCTTGGTACAAACATTTCTTGCATTTACACGGAGCAGGGCAACTTAGCCCTTGCATATTTCAAAGCAGGAGGGGAGCGAAGCAGCCTTTAAAAGGAGGAAGCTCAAAAATGGGACACCTGGCTAGAGATGTGAAGGCCTGGGAAAAAAATAGAAAAATTCAGGGGGAAAAGTGGGTTTGGTGTTTTTTTCACCCATCCCCTTTTAATTTTTACTTCAGAGGGAAACACAGGTTCAAATCTCCACTCATTGGGTGGCCTTGGGAAATGGCTCTCTGATGGTCTAGTCTACCTTGGAGGGATGTGATAATATAATAAAATCCACATAGGAGCTTTTTGGAGTCTTTTCAACAGGAAATTCTTGGGTCTTTTCAACCAGATGCAGATTCTCCCAATGCGGGAACAGTCCTCCTCTTTGAATGAGGCCCAGAGGTATGGAGAGAAAAACACACACAATATATTTGCTTACATATTGATTCCTTGAGGTGCTCACACAATACATTTTTCTCCCTATTTTATTTATTTATTATTTATTTAAAATATTTCTATCCCGCCCTTCTATCCCACAATGGGATGCACTCAGGATGGCTCACAATACAATCATACACAGTATATAAAAAGACAATAAAACATAAAAATAGATAAAAATAGATAAAATATGGTTAACAAATCAAGGGGGGTGATATTAAAAGGGGACTAAAGAGGTGAAACCTGAAAGGGGAAAAATAAAATCAGTTTCGGGCTATACAGTCCCTCCCAAAGGCTCTCTGGGACAAAATTGTTTTCAAAAGTCTCCATAACACCATCAGGGAGGGAGCAGAATGGGCATCTTGGGGTAGGATATTCCAAAGCCTGAGCTCCATGGCTGAAAATGCCCTCTCCTGCATGCTTACCAGTCTAACATCTTTCATTCCTGATACCCTGAGGAGACCAGAGCTAGATGATCTTAGATCATGGGCAGGTACATATGGATACAAGCAGTCCCTCAGGTACATTGGTCCAAGGCTGCTTAGGGCTTTATATGTCAAAACCAGTACTTTGGGTGGACCCGGAAACAAACTGGGAGCCAGTGGAGTTGATAAAGGACAGAGATGATACCCACTCCGCGATCCTGTTAACAACTGGCTGCCACATTTTGAACCAATTGCAATTTTTGAACTGTTTTCAAAGGCAGCCCCACATAGAGCACACTACAGTTATCAAGCTTCAATGTCACCAACACATGTGTCACTGTGGCCAAATCAACTGCTTCCAGGAACGGGTGTAGCTGGTAGACCAGTTTCAGTTGGTCAAATGATTCTTGGCTACCACAGCCACCTGATATTCAAGCAGCAGGACAGGATCGAGGAGTACTCACAAACTGTGGACCTACTCCATCAAGGGAAGTGCAACCCCATCTACAATAGGTTGCAACCCTATCCCTGGTGTGGCTTTCCCCTTGACCAACAACAATTCCGTCTAGACTGGATTAAGTTTCACTTTGTTAGCCCACATCCAGCCCTTCCCAGTCTCCAGGCATCGATTTAGGATGAACACTCCCTACCTGCAATCAGATGGTAGGGAGAGATAGAGTTGTGTGTCATCAGCGTATTGATAACATTGTACTCCAGATCTCTGGATGACCTCTCTCAGCAATTCATCTAGATGTTAAAGATCATGGGAAACAGGATGGAAACCTGCAGGACCCCATAGGCCAGTGACCAGGGGTTCGAGCAGTAGTCTCCCAGCACCACCTTCTGGGACCTGTCCACCAGGTAGGACCAGAGCCACCATAAAACAATACCTCCCAATCCCATCCCAGGTAGTTGATGCAGGAGGGTACCATAGTTGATGGCACTGAAAGCTGTCGAGAAGTCCAGCAGCACCAGCAGCAAATCACTCCCCCATCTGAAGTCTGGTGTAGGTCATCAAGCAAGGTGACCAAGGCAGTCTCTGTCCAATAACCAGGCCTGAAGCCTAATTGGAAAGGGTCTAGATAATCTGATTCATCCAGGAATACTTGGAGCTGAGCAACCACTACCCTCTCAATCACCTTGCCCATAAAGGAGAGATTAGAGACTGGGTGGAAGTTGTTATGAAATGCAGGGTCTTCTTTAACAAAGGTCTTACCACAGCCTCCTTCAACAATGTTGGCATAAAACCTTTCCTTAGGAAGGAATTATAAATATGCCAGCCAGCCAGCCACTCCCCCTCTAGCAGATTTAGTTAGCCAGGATGAGCAAGGATCAAGAGAACATGTAGGGGCCCTCATTTCTTCAAAACTCCTGTCCATGTCCTTAGGCTTTACAAGCTTTACAAGAAAAATGACCAGAGGAAGCCTCAGGGACATCTAGCACAGCTATAGTAAATGAGGAGTCCAAGTCAGTCTGGATGCGAGCAATTTTACCCACAAAGTGTCTCGCAAACATGTCACAGCAAGTAACTAAGGGTTCAGGATCCAGTGCAGGGCCAGAGCCCAAAAGACTCCAGACATCGTGGAAAAGCATTGCCAGACACCACTGAGCAGACGCGATGGTGGCAGAAAAGTGAGCTTTCTTTGTTGCCGTTACGGTCACATGAGAGGCTCAACACTGAGCTCTAGCCTGTGTTCATTCAGACTGCATTTTTCTTCATCATTACTCTTTTATTTAAAGCAGGATTTAAATGAAATGATTTTTGCAGCACCTAATGGTTAGAATGTGTTATAATTTAAATAAGGCAGCCCGTATGGGGATGAAAAGCTTAAGAATGAGGTCTTTTTCTGGGTGAAAAGCACATACAAAAACAACATGATTGTTGGAAAAATACTTTTCTATAGAGAACTTCAGCATCTGAATAAAAAATGTAATGAATGCAAGGAACTGAAACAAAACACAACTTTTCAGGATAAAATGGTATCTGCGGTCACAATGACATGCTGGGTTCTGCTCAAAAGAGATAGAAAAAGATAACCTTGGAAAGTGAGGAGCAAATCAAAAAGTGAGTGATCTGTATTCAGGAGACAGCCTAAGGTCAAGGTTTACTGGAAACTATATTTTGCTTTGTCATAAATCTGACATCTAATAGCAGTACAGGGGAGAGTAGTGTTTACTTGCTTGTAAATGAGGCCTTGTTCATGTTACAGTTTTACAGCTGATGGACACTGCAGCTGAAAAAAAGTCTTGCAAAAAATTCTGTGAGCTAAAATAGTGTCTAAGGTAGGGATGAGTGAGAATTTTGCCAAAATTGGACCTGGGACTTTTGAGCAAGCTTTTGCTTGGGACTTTTTTTTTTTTTTTTTAAGTCCACATGTCCATTCTCTTTGCAGACCAATCATGAATGCTTTGACTTTTCATGGCTCTTCCCCAGTACTGGATTTTTTTAAAAAACTACTCTCCCTCTTCCTCACTTGCCACAGGACTTAACAGCACAGAACTGATCTCTTCCCTCTGGCTCTCTATTTGCAGCCAATCCAGTTTCTTTCTAACTTCACTGTCTTTTGCTCCCTCTGTAAGATTCTCTACCTTATCCTTTTGATTTCTTTCACCACTTCTTTTTGAAAGTAAATTTCCTGAGGCCTCTCCCTCCTGCTGCTTTTAAGGGTGAAGAGGGAGGAGGATATCATTTGAGTTAATACTAGAAGTTAAACGGGAAGTCTAAAGTCTTGCCCATGCTAAGGCAAGCCTAGAAAATATGGGCAAGACTCTTTAGGCTTCCCTATTAATCTCCGTAGTATTAACTGTTTAAATGTCCTTCCACCTAGTTCTTAACTCCCTACACTTCAATCAAAATACTGGATGGAAACCAAAGTTAGAAGAAATAAAGAAAGACAGGATGGAACTGCATTCCAATGAACCTCAGATGCTTGTGGAATGGGAATTCTGAATGAGACAATGTTGTTGGGGGGACATGGTCTTTTTTAAATTAAAAAAAACCCCTTAATTACCTAATTTATCAGTACACTAGCAGCTGAGCTATCACTGCTTCTGCACTGCAGGCTACAAACTGAATCCTTAGATGCCCTGAGAAACCCCAGCCATTACTTTTTCTGTTAAGTGCTCTTACACTCCAGCTCATTTTGGAATATTTAACATTTGTCACCTCCAGTTGAATTTCCCTCAGTGCCTCACAGTGATTCTGTGACAGGCATTCCAAAACATAGTGCTTTGGGTTGTTTATTTATTTATTTATTCCATCTTGATGGGTGGTTACCTATGTGGGGTTCCACTGCTTCTTACCTGATGTTATTCTCTCTGGGGAGAGATGAGACTTACCGTCAACTACCTCTAAGTAAGTAGACAGGCTAGATAGTTTGTTATTTTCTGTTGTGTGTTGAACTCTCTTATGTTATACCTGAACCCCTGCTTGGGTGTGTGGTTTTGAGGAATTGTATTGCTGCTATATATTAATGTGCACTTATATTTTTAATAAAGCTACTTCTTATTAACCTGGTGTATTCATTGAGGGGGAAAGTTGATTCTGAATCCAGCACCTTGACCACTGGTCACAAACTACCAAGGAGTTAAGCAGGAGTATATTTTGGTTTTACCAGAGATTTCTGGACAAGGAGTGTCTATTTGGCTCTTGTCTCTTTGAACCTTGGTTTACCTATTTCTGGGCTCTGAGTTCCCCTAGCTCAGAGTTGAACCAGTGAAGGGGTGGTGGCAGCCTATCTTCTACCTTGCAGGGTTGGTGTTGGTTTGCACAGCCTTGGCAAAGGGAATTTGGTGATTGGGTTCCAGATCAATTGCCCAAAGGGTGGGAATTGGGTCTGAAGCATGCAAATTGTGGCTCTTGGGGGCCAGATTTCATGACATAGTTGTTGTTTTTTAGGAACATAGGAAGCTGCCATCAGGCCATCTAGCTCAGTACTGTCTGCACTGACTGGCAGTGGCTCTCCAGGATTCTGGGCAGGAGCCTCTTCCAGCCCTACCAGGAGATGCCAGGGATTGGACCTGGGACCTTCTGCAGGCAAATCAGTTGTTCCACCTGAGATATGGCCCTTCCTAAATATTATATTAGAAAGCTGCTTTATATTGTGTCAGGCCATTGGTCTATGTAGCCCAGTATTGCCTACACTGACTGCAGTGGTTTTCTAGGGTTTCAGACAGCGATATTCCCAGTCCTACCTGGAGATGCTGTGGATAACACCTGGGATCATTGGGATGCAAAGCAGATGCTCTTCCACTCAGCTACAGCCGTTCCCGTAATGATGGCGTGTGACCATCCAGTGTAAGGGCTCAGGGCAAGTGGCAGCTGAAGCTTCCCAGCACCTGCTTGAGGGAGCCAGGAATGGATTTCAGACCTAGTTCTAGTCCTAGTTGCTCCTGACAGAGATGGACTGAATTTGGATGAGGTTGCTTGCACACGACCCACCAGCTACAGATGGGAAACTGGTGTAGGGTGCCATTTTCATCCGTCTCCACAAAGCACGTTTTGTTCAAATTAACACCTCCAAAACCTCAACCAGTATACAGCTTAATTTACAGTTAAAACTGCATCTGCCACTTGTTTAATTAGCAGTCAACACTACCCTTCAAATTAATCTAAACTTTGAAATTTATTGAGCTACAGCAGTTAATTTGAAGTAACACATGGGTACCTTATCTCTTTAGTCCAAGCAACATCTTGTTATTTCACAAGCTTGCTCAAAAAGAGGAGTCACTCTTTGTTGCCAATCCAATTAACTATTTCCATTTTGCTGCACATAGTGAAGTTGGGAGGTTTCTTTTCTTTTCCTTAGAGAGGCAAAGTGAAGGAATATTCATAGTTTAGGAGTAAAACAGCTTAAGGGAGTTAATCTGAGGAGCTTTTACATTTAGTGGTTTTCTAAAATGCTCCACAATGACAGGCTGACTCACATGAAACACCAATTTTGTGCAGACACAGATTGAAGACATATTACTTGAGTGGTATCATGAATACAATTAGTTTATTATTTATAGGCAGCTATTTATTACACAAATAAATCAAAGCAGCATAAATGGCTTTTTTAAAAAAAAGACAATGCAATACAAACTCCACAGCCTGAAATGATGATTGGGGAAGAACTCCTGGATTCAATATGCCCCCCACCCCCAATGAACAATACTGTCAAAACTGTCAGTGAAACAATCTCTTAGGGATGCTCATATGAACCCAGTCTGGCATGGATAGGCATGTGTGCCCTGGGTGCTGAATGCCTTTTAAATAATCCCCTTTTTATTTTATTTTGATTTTTAAAATTCATTTATACAAGGCAGAAAAAAATGTTACAGAATTGTATTCTTATATACACTTGACCTTAGAGCACAATGGCCTCTCTTCGATGTAACAATGATCTAGGGGTTGTATTTGTTCTAATGCTAAGGTGAATGTTCTGTAAGTGCAAGGATTTTTCTTTGCGCAAGAGATTGTTCTCTCCCTCTCCTCCCCCTGCACACCCCCTAAATCTGTTATGGGACTTCTCCCAACCCTCCAGATTAGATTTGTGCATGGTGCAGGGCATTGGTAGGGTAGGAGGGGGGAAGGTCTTGTTGCACTAGCAATAATCCTTGCACTAACACTATTATTTTGTTGAATATTGCCCCATAGTTTAGCATTCTGTGAACAAATCTAGGCTTTTCTCCTCCCCTATCCCTTGGAAATTTTTGATTTCACTTTTAAAATCACTTTTAAAATCAATCTTGAAATCTCCAAGGTCATTTTCAAAGAATAGCATTGGGTGATGGCCTTTCGGCCCCCTGGCAGATGTGCTGTGGGGTTCCGCAGGGTACCATCTTCTCCCTCATGCTGTTTAACATCTATATGAAGCCCTTGGGAGTGGTGATCAGGAGATTGGGGGTGAGGTGTCAGCAGTACGCTGATGATACCCAGCTCTATTTCTCTGTAACATCTGAATCAGGAGAGGTGGTGCAAGACCTGGACCGCTGCCTGGACTCAGTGGTGGGCCGGATGAGGGCCAATAAACTGAGCCTGAATCCTGGCAAGACAGAGGCACTGTGGATTGGTGGTTCCCAAGTTCAGATAATTGGTCAGTTGCTACTTTGGATGGGGTTGTACTCTCTCTGAAAGAACAGGTCCATAGTCTGGGGTGCTCCTGGATCCATCTTTGTCACATGAGGCCCAGGTGACCTCAGTGGCTAGGAGAGACTTTTATCAGTTTCAGCTGGTAAAACAGCTAGATAGTCTCTGGACCAGGATAACCTGACCACTGTTGTCCATGCACTGGTAACCTCTAGACTCGATTACTGTAATGTACTCTATGTTGGACTTCCCTTGAGGTTGGTCCGGAAGCTGCAGCCAGGGCCGGTTCTAAAGGGTGGCCAGGTTGGGCACTGGCCAAAGGGCCCTGGGGCTACAGGAGCCCCTGAGAGGCTCCTGAGGGGCCCTCCGCTCCCCTTCCGTGATCCGCACCCCCCACGTCCCCACTTACCTGTCAGCCGGCTTTTTAGCATTGCCCTTAATGAAGATGGTGGCTGCCGCTTCCCTAAGGTACTGAAGCTGCTGCTGCCATCTTAGTTGATGGCACAGATGTGCGTGCACAGCACGCATGTGTGCCATCAACAAAGATGGCGGTGGAGGCTTCATTCCCCTTAGGGAAACCGCTGCTACCATCTTCATTAAGGGCAATGGTAAAGACTAGACAGTAGGGGGGCTGTGTGTGGGGCCCACATGGGGGGCCACATGTGTGCGCATACACACGCATGCGCACACCCACCCACCCACCTACTGGGGGGCCAGGGCAAGCTGATGCCCAAGGGTCCCTGCATGCCTGGAGCCAGCCCTGGCTGCATCTGCTGCAAAATGCAGCAGCGAGACTGCTCACTGGGGCAGGGTATCACCAACATGTCACCCCACTGCTGAAAGAATTGCACTGGCTGCCCATTTGCTACCGGGCCAATTTAAGGTTTAGTTTTGGTGTACAAAGCCCTATACAGCTCGGGACCAGGATACCTGAAAGACCGTCTTATCCCTTATATACCCAGTTGATTGCTGTGCTCTGCAGGTGAGGGCCTCCTGCAGATACCATCTTATCAGGAGGTCCATTCCACACAACATAGGAAACGAACCTTTAGTGTGGTGGCACCTACCCTGTGGAACTCCCTACCCTTAAATATTAGACGGGCGCCATCTCTGTTATCTTTTCAGCGCCTATTGAAGACCTTCCTCTTTCAACAAAACTTTTAAGTTGAGACCTCATCCCAGTCTGCCTCTGTGCTGGAATTGCTTTTTAATAACTTTTTAAACCTTTTTTTTAAAAACACACACAATGCTTTTAACCCTTTAAACATGTCTTGAAAGCTTTTAAAAAATGTTTTTAAAGATGTTTTGTTTTAATGTATTTTAAAGTCTGTTTCCATTATGTTTTAAAGTGTTTTAGTGCTTTTGTTTGCTCCCCTGGGCTCCTGCTGGGAGGAAGGGTGGCATATAAATCAAATAATAAATAAATAAATAAGGCACATGTTACCAAATTCTTCCAAGCTACACAGGAATTAGATTGGACTGTGAAAGACCAACCCAAATTGTGTTCACATTTTGACAAATTTGTAGGGCAGTACAATATCTCAGAGAGGAGGTCAAGTCTCCTGCTCCCCTGGTGCATTCACTATAGCTGCCCAATTTCCCTGCTTTTTAAAGTTTGATAGAAATAGCTGTGGGCTATAGGTACGTTCTTAAACCGCAAGGTTTTTTGCCTATTAGTGCATTTCTCTGCTTTTTAATCTAGGAGGTAAGAAATGGGATCCTGTGCAAGTTTGCTGAGAATGGATTGATCATTTGCATGCTTGTGGAGTTCAGTGGGATTTACAATCATGCTTAGGGTAGGTGAAACTGAACACAGGGAATGGGGAGAGGAGGAGGGGGATGGGAGCAGGCAGGAGGGGGAGGGCAGGTTTGATCATTTGCGTATTTACTGAGTTCAGTGGGATTTACTCCCATGCAATCATGCTTGGGATAGGTAAAACTGACCATGGGAAGGGGGGCCTGGAGTGGGTAGGGAAGGAGGAAGAAGGAAGAGGGGAGGGGAGGAAGAAGGGAGAGGAGAGATGAAGGAGGGGAAAGGCAGGTCTGATCATTTACATGTTTACTAATTTCAGTGGGATTTACTCATGTGCAATCATGCTTAGGATAGATAAAACTGACCATGGGAGAGGAGGGGGAGAGTAAAGGGAAGGGGGAGAGGGGAGCAGAAGGAGAGGGAGGGAGAAGGAGGGGATTGGAAGTGGAGGAGGAGGGGTGAAGGAAGGGGGAGGGAAGGGGCAAAAGGAAGGTGATAGGAGGAAGGAGGAGAGGAGGGCAGGTTTGATTATTTGTATGCTTATTGCATTCAGTGGGATTTACTCTCATGCAATCATGCATGAAAATGAAATGGACTGCCTTCAAGTCGATTCTGATTTATGGCGACCCTATGAACAGGGTTTTCATGGTATGCAGTATAATGGGGAATTTTTAGATACAAACAGTAAGCAAAATATATTCTTTTAGAAAACTATAGGGTTTATAATGTTACAATAGTATAGCAGGCCAGCTAAAAATCCTCTCCTTGGTACTGACATCTCTTCCTGTTATGCAGATGTATCCATGCTAACAGTTATGCATGATATGCTAGGTACAGCCTGGCTCAAGAGGATAAGATAAGGGGAACAGAACACTGGTACAGGACATCTGTGTGCCTTCCAAGGCCTGAGAAGGATTAGAATGTATTAGCTCATAGTAGAAATGTGCTGGTATGAAACTTGCTGAATATTACCTGATTGGCTAGAAAATAATGTAGACAGTGTAATATCTATGTAATGCTGATGTGTAGCTTCCTGATTGGGATATGCTAATGTCTTTGTCCTGGAATGTATAACAAACCCAGGCGAGCTGTGCCATGTTGCAATGCTCCATCACACTCAAGGGAGACTGACTGTGTACACATAACCAATAAAGGCCTACCTTTGGTGCAAGCCTGTGTCTTCAATTTCCTCAAGGACCCCTGGTCCAATGGATCCCAAAATTCCCCATCAAGTATTCAGAGGTGGTTTACCATTCCTCTTAATAGTATTCCTCTGAGGCTGAGAGGCAGTAACTGGCCCAAGGTCACCCAGTGTGCTTCATGGCTGTGTGGGGATTTTAACCCTGCTCTCCCAGGTCATAGTCCTAGGATAGGTAAACTGACTATGGGGGAGGGGGAGGGTGCGGGGAGGGGAAGGAGGAGGAGGGGAAGGAGATTGGAAGGGGAGGAGGAGGGGAAGGGAGGGGGGAAGGGAGGGGGGAAGGAAGGGGGAGGGAAGGGGATGGGGAGGGGAAGGCAGGGGTGAAGGAAGGGGGAGGGAAGGGGCAAAAGGGAGGGTATGGAAGGGAGGGCAGGTTTGATCATTTGCTTTTTGAGTTCAGTGGGATTTACTCCTGTGCAATCATACTTAGGATAGGTGAAACTGATGTGAGGGAGGGGCAGGAAGGGGAGGAGGAGGGCAGGAAGGTGAGGGGGAGGGAGGAAGGGGGAAGGGAGGGACTTGGATGTGTAGGCTCTGAGCAGAGGGGAAGCCCCTTTCCTTTCCAAAAGGAAAACATTGTGAACAGTATCATTCTTTTTCAGGGTTTTCCCCACCTTTTTATTCTACAGCAGGCACATGTAGCCTCCCACAGAAATTTAAACCAAAGCTGTCATTGGCCACATACACACCAGACCTTTATTTCACTTTAGACAGTCATGGCTTCTACCAAAGAATCCTGGGAAGTGTAGTTAGTGAAGGGTGCTGAGAGTTGCTAGGATATGCCCTGTTCCCCTCACAGAGCTTCAATCAGAGTGGCTGATTGTTAAACTGCTCTGGCCAGTGGAGCTGTGTTAGGTGAACAGGAGTGTCCTCTCAGCACAAACTACACTTCCCAGGATTCTTTGGGGGAAGTCATGACTGTCTAACGTGAATAAAGGTCTGGTGTGCGTGTGGCCCCCTCATTAGCCAAGCCAAGCAGCTGTGAGTCTGGCTTTTAGAACACTGACAGTTGGTTCTTACTGAGCATGCCCAGGCTTATAACTGAATTCAATGTAAAATGTCTTAAATTAATTAAAAATCAGCCAGACATTTTTTTAACTTTAAAACTGCAGATGATGAAAGTCAGTGTATAGGGCATGGTCAGTAATAGGATTACAGGTACTGTGAACATGCCTGAATTTTAATTAATTTCAACAGATTATGAGAACTCTGACAGAAAAAAGTCCAAAAGGGGTCAGGTTTTTCTCTCTTTCTTTTTACACTTTGAACTCTCGATTCTCTCTGACTGTTTTGTGTATCGCCATTAAAATTTAGAGGGTTGTTAAGGAAGCATGTCTGAGTTCAGGACTATAAGTTTTGTAAGGTTTTGTTTTGAAATGAGGTTATGGGAAGCATCAGAATGGCATGGGGGGTATTTTCAATTTAACACTGCGGAATGCGAAAAATCCATGCTGACTAGAGTATACAGCCACTCTCGTGGCTGTATAATATAAAAAGATCAACTATGACTATGACATTGGTAGAAAAAATATAAAATATACTGTGAATCATATTGGTGTGTGTCATATGTGTTCCAAAAATCAATTTCTAATACCCAGTTTGAAGTATAAGAATAAGATGCATTATCTAGTCCCAAAATTGCCCCAGATGTGCACTTTTATAGGCCATGTACCCTTCACTCCAGTTTTAGATGCTAAATGCTGTGCCATTGGGAAATTGGAAGGAATTAAGGGATGGAATGAAGTGATGAATAAAGGAAAAAGTGTACTACAGCAAATCTTACAGGATGATCATAATGGATGACGAATACCATGGAATCATTATTTACAACACTTGGTTCATAACACCCCATACAGTATGTTTTTGTAATGGTCAGGTCTTGATCCAGCAAGTGGGTTGCCTTTTGTCTGGTTTGAACCAACTTGCCAACCAATAAGCCAAATGTAGAATTCCAGGAATAAATAGGGCGATCCTGTTTGTTATTAGTGTGCTGTCAAAGCTTCCTGTGGCTGTATGGGTTTTTTTCTTGCTGTATTATTGTTGTTTATATTGTATAATACATTTATTTGTGTTTTTAACAATGTTATAAGTAACTTGGAGACCTTCAGCTGGCAAATGACTAACAAATCTTCATCATCATCATCATCTTGTCACCAGGCAGATGCTTGACAACTTTCTCACTTTTGTATTTCCAGACCAGCAGCAAAAACTGGCAGATTACTCAGCTCCCAGTGAGCTGTCATACATGACTGGTGGGATGGCTGCATTCAACTCAGTTGGTCACAACTTTAGGTCTGCTTACACTGGACTGGAGAGCTTATGGGTTGCAATCTTTCAATATTTTGACATGAATATTCACATGATTTTTGTCATGTTGTATGATAGATTAATGAGACATCAGTTTAAGAACAAATATTTAGATTGTCAATGTTTCCCCTCTCTTAAAATAAAAAACTCCTATCATTAATTGAAAT
Organism: Rhineura floridana; assembly: GCF_030035675.1. Classification (NCBI taxonomy): domain Eukaryota; kingdom Metazoa; phylum Chordata; class Lepidosauria; order Squamata; family Rhineuridae; genus Rhineura; species Rhineura floridana. Next base: position 133,676,301 of record NC_084480.1, read on the forward strand.
CTGCCTCAGTTCCAATCATCTAATTCAACTAATTTGTGAGATTTACTTTGCACATTTGATTCAGGTGTAAATCATGTCTTGATTTAGACTAGAGTCTTGCCATCAATTATGCATATTGGGTGTGCTAAATCTCTCTCTGTGTGTATGTTTTTAATGTAGCTTGATGTTTGACAGTGGGTAATAATGTTCTGACTGGATCAACATAATGTAGGCCAAAGGAAAAAGTTGTATTGTCCAAAAAAATAAAGAAAGAGAGACAGGAGTTGTAGCACTTGTTGCTTGCTAGCAAAAGATAGCCTATGGGGATTTTTTTGTTGGGAAGGTGTTGATAGTACTTTAAAGATGAGCACTGCCTGTTCTTGTCATGAACTATGGTCAAGACAAGTAACTGATGCAATTACTGCCTCCTTCATACCTAACCTAAATAACTGTAAGCATAAGATCATTTTTGCCCCAATCCAGGAGATACACACACACACACATCCATGCAAGCAGCTAATGTTGATGCAAATGTATATTTGAATGTTCATATATACATGCATTGTGATTCTTATAGGCCCCATTAAATTGGATGCATCTTCTGATGGAGATGGGGATGCACATGCTATGCACCAGCTATTATGCAGTTATTATTATCTCCTCTCAAGGAAACTTCACTTTTAAAAGTTTGGAACTTTATGCCACTTGGGAAAATTGGGGACATCAAAATAATATTAATGTTCACTGATTCCAATAGGATCTATGCAAGAGGGCTGGGAACAGGTTTGCTTTACAGAATAGCATTCTGTTTACTGAAGCTCAGTTAGCAAGGCAAATTTTTTTTTTTAAAAAAAGAGTGTGATAGAATCAAGAATGAAGTACCAAGATATAGAAAAACAATGAATTTCCCAGCTCCCCTGCTACATCCTCCAGTCTAAAAACAGAGTCCTCTCAGCAGTCATCCTTCTGCTTTCAATAACTAACATAAAGTGGGCTTTTATTCTAGCACTTCAGTTAACTTGATTGCAAATTCCAACAAGCAAGCTTGGTGGTGCTACTGTTTTAGGTAATCAAGCAGGCTGCCTTACATTCATATTAATCCATTCAAGGAATGTACCGCAGAGGCCACAGAAACTCACCCAAATAGAATCATACAGCTGGAGGCTGCCTTGTTGGCCATCTTGTCCAATTCCCTCCCTCAGTGCTGGAAATCTACAGCTAGAACAATTCCCAACATATAGCTGCCCAGCCTCTGTGTGGAGACCTCCTTTAAAGGATGAGAATCCTTTCCACTGTCACTGTTCTTACCATTAAGAAAGATGACATGATGAAGATGATGATGAGGCATTCAAGAGGCAGCTGGACAGCCATCTGTCGGTAATGCTTTGAATTGGATTCCTGCATTGAGCAGGGGGTTGGACTTGATGGCCTTATAGGCCCCTTCCAACTCTACTATTCTATGATTCTATGATCATGATGAAATAAGCCAATTTGCAGATCTCCTCCCAGGTAGGATTGCAGCAAATATTCATTGTTTTGACTTCCTGAATAAAAAATGTCATATCCTTCATATAGCAACAGATGCCTGGAAACTAACTGAGGAACCACGTAAAGGGAGTGGGAAGAGACAGAGAGAGCTGTGTCTCATTGCGCAAAAAATGTTTTGCAGTTGACACAGCATTCCTGCACCCACATACCTGGGAGTAAGTCCAATTTATCTCAAACAGACTTACTTCTGAGTCACCATGCATAGGGTTGTGCTGTGTCATGTGTGTCAGTTTCATGTTGGTCAGCAGCATGAGCTTTCAATGTGGTCCAAGTCTGAACACTGCAACAGCCCTGCAAAGTGGCACATTGTGATACTGATGAGTTAGCAGTGCTTAATGCAGAAAAGGGATGGAGAACCTGTGGCCCTCCAGATGTTGCTGAATTATAACTCCCATCAGCCCCAGCTGGCATGGCCTAAGGTCATGGGTTATGGGAGCTGGCCGCATCAACATCTGGAGGGCCACAGGTTCCCCACCACTGATGTAGATCAAGTCAGAGCATTACCTGCTCCCAGATATGGCTCATATTGAAACAAAGAAACATGAATACCCATTGAATAACTTGTGTTTTGTTTTTTAAAAATGGTTATTCAGATGCAGATATCCTTGGGAGCCACATTTGATTTGAAGAGGCAGAGCGTACATTGTTTTATAAGTGGGGAGAACAATGCCTGAAAATTTTCCAAACCTAAATCACACCTCTATGCCCTTAAATGAATAAGGGCAGCATTCACTGATGGTGAGATCTGAACTAATTTAGGAACTAAGAACTCAGAAAACCTGACCCTTGCAAAAGTGGCATACCAGTTTTCTCAGACAAATGCCCTGAATATGTGAGGTCATCTTTTTGCTGGCATAGAAAAAAGCTGTGAAAATACAATGGGAGGTTTTGCACATCCTTATAGCAAGTTTTTAATGAATTCTAAAGTGTACTTTAAACCTTGATGCCTCAGACAGTTCTGCAAAGTAACTTCATATAAAGTGTGTGTGTGTGTGTGTTCTCTTTCTCTGGCTGCATACACACCATACATTGAAAGCACACCAAGAATCCTGGGAATTGTAGCTCTGTGTGGGGTAAACTACAGTTCCCAGGATTCTTTGGGGGAAACCACATGCTTTAAACGTATGCTGTGTATACAGCTCTCCCCTCTCTCTGATGTGCATTGCTCTGCCTCTCAATCTACCAAACAACAGGAAATGGACACACAGCTTCTAGTATGAAACAGATCACTTATAGTGTTGCATTCTGCAGTTTTTTCCTTCCGCTGCCATTGATTGATTGATTGATATCTCACCCTTCCTCCCAGTAGGAGCCCAGAATGAGGACTAATAGAATGAGGGCTTGTTTTGTGTAGTGCAGGCATTGCAATGCACCACTTGGCAAAGGCCTATAGTAGTCTGCAGAAGCCAATGGGTAAAGTTGCTATCTATCTAGGGCAGCCTTTCCCAACCTGTGTGCCTCCAGATGTTGTTGGACCACAACTCCCATCACCCTCAGCCATTGGCAATGTTGGCTGAGGCTGATGGGAGTTGTGGTCCAACAACATCTGGAGGCATACCGGTTGGGAAAGGCTGATCTAGGGAAAGGGGAGAGAACACGCCTGTTTTGGCCTCTGTGTCAGTTGCCAGAATTTCACTTGGGTGAAAAAACTAGCATCCCCAGCCTCCCTGTCCATTAGCCATGCTGCCTGAGGCTAATGGGAGTTGTAGTGTAAGTCATCTGGAGGATACCAGATTGGGAAAGGCTGCTAATAATATCTGCTGCTGCTGGAGCCTGCCAGCTAGGGATGGACTACCAGGGACAATGTACAGAATAAGAAAAAATATTGGTACCCCCATAGGCACATGGGGACAGCCATCTTTGTCTCCATACATTTTCCCAGGAAGGGACTGCACATTATGATATACAGTCGCTTTCTGGGAGCATTTTAAAACAGCCTTTTAGCTGGGTGGTCATGGAGAAGATAGTAGCTCCTCTAAGCTGCTGTAAAATGTTAAAGGAAGCAAAATTCAGCTCACATTGCTGACCCTTATGAGGGTTTATTTCCATTTTGTCCCATGTAAAAAAAAACACCCCAATATTATAATCAAGTAAAACAATGTTCAATCAGAAGAACAGGGTGGGTCCTAAGCAGTGGAGGCTGGTCCGTTGAGGCAGCTGGGACACTGACCCATCAATCTCAATCTGCCCTCAGCCAGCCACCACTGGCCTATCTTCTTTCTTATAGCCGGATCAGGAAATGACTCTGGGTACCAGATTTCTCCTCCTTAGTCTCAGGGTTTCCTTTGTGGAACTTAGCATGGAGGAGTATGGGGCCAAAATTAGAATTAGTTGACGCTGCCTGTCATTGGCTCTGACTCCACCTACTGTTGGCTTGTCTGCTTTATGCCCTCCCAGTCCCAAATTACCTTGGCCACCACTGGTCCTAAGAAATATATCTCAGGTGTAAAAAGCCAGGGTAAATGCACTTTTGCATGTGTTTTTCACTAATAATATGCATTTTTATTTAATTAATTAGATAGATTTATATCTCACCCTTCCTCCCAGTAGGACACATTATCCCAATACTGTAGAGCCCCACTTCCTGGTGCTTCACTTCCCAGCGTTCTGCTAATGTGGCGGCTTTCATTCCCCCGTTTTAAAGCCGATTTTGCGCTTTTGCAGCTTTTTGTGGCATATTCGCGTCATTTTCGCGCAACGCGCCCCATTATACTCAATGGGGTTCCGCTTTACGGCGATTTCCGCTTTATGGCGGGGGTCCGGAACAGAACCTGCCGTATAAGCTGGCCCCGCCTGTATATGCATTTTTGTATACATTATGTGGATGGAGAACTGCACTGCAACATTTGGAGAGCTGCAAATTTCAAAGGATTTCAAAGGATGGCTGTGTTTTTGTCCTTGAAGTGCAAATAAGATAGGTTACCATTGAAATGCAAACTGAATCTGATAACTCCCCCAGCCCTAGTTCATACTAAAGCAGTCAACTGGAGGCAGATATTCTGGTTCCTTTATAAGTTGACAGGTATTCAATTCTTTTGTCATCTCTCAAGTGCTTCATTTTTTCTGAAATCATAATAATCATACCGAGGGATTATATGTATATCTGAAATGGGAATCCAATATGTCATTTTAAACAGACTGCTTTAACACTTTTTACAATGAAGAAAAAGAGAGAGGTGGAAGTAGGCTAACTAATACCAACCATTTCTCTAAAATGCTTCAGCATTATATGTTGCAAGAATAAGGTCGTAAGCTGAAGTGGCTTTAGTATTCTCTATTAAATCAATAATCTCATTTACAGTAGCAAAATGAAATTCAGAGGCAGCTGCTAAATTCAAGGGAGAAATATATCTATGACATCTCTGCTGGGTTTGAAGTGGAAGAGAGAGACGATCTCTTGAAAACATGTAAGCTCACGAGGGGAGAATACAATAATGTAGAAAGCATCCTCCTGCCAACCAAGTATTGCTGAATAAATCAGAAATGGATGTATTGTTGAAGTTTTGCTGGGCTCAGGAGTACCTTTTACATCTTTAAAACTTGCAGAGAACTTCACCTATTCAAGAACTGGGCTAGCTGATACATCAGTCTCTGTTAGGTATGGGGAACAAATTCAATTCAGTTCACATTTCAAGGCAAACTGACCTAATTTGCACTCTTCATAACAATAAGCAAATTGAAATACAGTCATCCTTCAAAAACTACATTTATCTGAATTTTCATGAGAACTCTTTTTTTTAATGCAAACTGATGTGGACGTGTGGAGAACTGAACTTGAAATGGAAATGGACTGCCTTCAAGTCGATCCTGACTTATTTCTACCCTACGAATAGGGTTTTCATGGTAAGCAGTATTCAGAGGGGGTTTACCATTGCCTCCCTCTGAGGCTAGTCCTCCCCAGCTGGCTAGGGCCTGCTTAGCTTGCCACAGCTCCACAAGCCAGCCCCTTCCTTGTCCGCAACTGCCAACTGGGGGGCAACTGGGCTCCTTGGAACTAAGCAGCTTGCCCACGGCTGCACAGGTGGCAGGGCATGTAACCCCTGAGCCACTCACTGTGGGGGTGATCGTTAGCTGGCCCTTGACACCCAGGAGACACAAGCGAGGATTTAAGTTTGTAAAAAAGGAGAAAATGACTTTTTGCCCATCCCGAGTGTCCGGGCAAGCTTCTTACCCCACAGGCAGAACATTCAGTGAGAACAGAGGAAGCTGCTGTGTGCTGAGCCAAATCATTGCTCCATCTAGCTAAGTAGTGCTGCCTACATTGACTGGCAAATGGCCTCCAGGATTTGGGACAGAGAGTCTTTCCTCACCCTCCTTGGAGGTGGTGGGAATTCATCCTGGGGCCTTCTGCATGCCAAGCAGGTGCTCTGCCACGGACATACAGCTCTTTCCCAGTGGAACTCACAGTGTGCATTGGGACAGTCATATAGTAGTTCCCTCTCTCTCTCTCTCTCTGCATAAGCCAGTAGCTGCCAATGACCTGGGATGGGATGTCAGGAGATCCACTGTGTTATGGCTGTGGCATCCTGGGCAGATGCACACCATACATTGAAAGCACACAGTGTCCCCTTTCAAAAGAGGATCAGGGAGTGGGGCTGCACTGCTGGCCACGTCCCTGTGACATCAGGCATGCCACTGGCATGGATGCTTGCACTGTCAGTGCCTGTATGTGCAGCTACCTGCATTTGGGCTCCCGTGTGGTTAGGTTCACTCCCCCCCAATTATTGTGAAACTTGTGAAAAATAGGAACAAGAAAGACGAAACGAGCGAAAATGACACCTGTCACACAAAAATACTTGTTTTTAAGCTGGAAAGAAATAGAGAAACAGAAAAAAAATTACCCAGCAGTCATGAAAACAGAAAAAAGGGGAGGGATTAGGAGACAGTTAATTAGGAGAAAAATGTTTCTTCCTCTCCTCTCCCTGACTGACAGTGGCTCTTCGGGGTTTCAGCTAGGACTCTCTTCCAGCCTCCCCTAGAGATGCTGGGGATTGATTCCGGGACCCGCAGCTGATGTTCTGCCACCGAGGGACAGCTCTTCTTCAAGGGATTTGCATGCCTTGATGGGGTTGGGGCTGCTTGGTGGATCTCTCCAAGGAGTATATGCAGCCTAGCTGGCAAAGGTAGGTCAGAAAGTAAACTGCACCTGGACAGAGGGAGAAGATGACAGAGATGAGAGTGAACAGGTGGTTGAAGCAAGCCCCTTCATTACAGACAAAACTAAAGGGCCACCTGGAAATCCGGGTGCAACACAAACAGCCAGAGCAGTCAGGGACTACACCCACCAGGACTTAGCTGACATTGCTAAGAGTACTAGGCAGAGCCAGGGGAAGTGGCTGAGCCAAAAGTTTGTGAGGCTGTGGGACCAAGGTGCTCGGCAGTATGCACCTCACTGCAGAAGAGTTAACCAAATTGGGAGTGCTGTCACAGGATACCTTGATTAATCAGTACTTAAGGGGACCAACTGCTGGGATGGTGGCTTCCCTGTTGGATTGGTGCGTGCTTGCAGTACAGGCTAGGTATCCCACTGCAATGGATTGGGAAGAGCAGTTGCCTTCATGGCGTACAATTGAAGAAGCGGAAAGCAATTGAGAAGCATGCCCATGCAGGCAGGGATATATCAGGGAGGGTTCAATGGACCAGATGTTCAGCTACTTACGGCTGGTATGTAGGCATGGCTAATGAAGGGAGCCCCAAGTCAGACGAATGGCCCCTTGCTAGGACTGTTGCAGTCAGAGCAAGGAGCAGTTGGGGGGGGAGGTGGTAGTTTGAATTGGGCAGTTAGAAGACATTCAGAGGGAGACTGATGCTAAGCCTCAGGCTCGAGCTGCCAAGAAGGGGGGGGAAACTGCAAAGCAACCTGAAAAAACAGACTAATAAAGTGATACAGTGGCAAATGTTTCTGGAGCTGCTTGAAACTGAGGTTCCCAAAGCTGACATAGATGGCATTTCAACCCCAGATAAGTACAAACTGTGGAAGGCAAAGTGTGCTAATAAAAGGGGAACAAAGGATGGAGCCCCTCCAGTTAGGGGAGCTATCCCAGTGGCCCCAACAGAAGAACAGCTGTATCCCCCATTGCCAAGTAAGGGAATAGGGGGATGGGAGATGCCCCAAACTGTGGATTAGGGGTGTGGCAGGTCTCCAGAGGGAAGACTAATAAAAACAGCCATCCCTGAAGACCCACACCCACACTTGCCGCTGACCGTTTACTGGTCTAGAAGCAATACCCAATGGCTGTGCTAGGTACAGTTTTGGAGGTGATCTTAATTCATGGTAATCCAGACAAACATAAGGTATATATCAATGCCTACAGGCACACATGAAGCCTTGTATAATGCTGACCAACTGGCCAAAGTACAAGCAGCATTGTCTGTGCATGATGAAGGAGATGAGATGCTGGTATTAGCCTGACGGGCTCATGAGAAATCGGGGCATTTAGGTGCCAAAGTGATCTGGGAATGGGTTTGTGCTGAGGCATTCCCTGCCCTGTGGATGCAGCAGCTACAGAACCACTACATGTGAATTATTCTCAAAACTCAAACAAATGCTTCTTTCAAAGGTCCCAAAGGGACCAGGACAAATATAGTAAGGGGATTATGTGGGTCCTCTGCCACAAGTTGGGAGGTGGCAATATCTATTGACAATTGTTGACACCTATTCAGGGTATTTATTAATATACCCATGTGCTACTCAGCAGAATACTATTAAAGGACTAGACCTTTTAATCAGGTATGGAGTATCCACTGAAATCCAATCTGACAATGGAAGTCATTTTGCCAGTGCTGATGGGCGAGACTGGGTTAATTGAAATAATGAATGGGCTACTGAAACCAAATTTGAAACAGTTAACTCCAGACCTTACCTTGGAAAGATGGGGAACTGTCTTAGAACAGGCTGAATTTGAGCTTGATAACCATCCCTTAAGCATGGGTCAGACACGCTTGTAGCAAATGATTGGTTTCACAGCACCTACACCAGTTGAACACTTTAAGGTGTGAAAGCTCCAGCCATATTGAGTACTGGGCAACACCTGGGCAACACATGATAATGCAGGAGCTGATCTCACTATGACAGAAAGGGTGGTGGTGCTGGAGGGCAATTACTCTACCCCTGGGCATAAGGCCCCATGGAACCTATGGGCAAATTGCATCATGATCTGGGCTGGCCCTTAATATAGGTGTTGGGAGGGGTGGTGAAATAAAGGTGCTGCTATATGACACCAGTGTAGTATGTAGTTCTTCAAGCTGACCAGCGGGTGGCCCAGCTAATTTACGAATAGCTCAGTATACCTGCAATCCAAGAGGAAGCAGGCCCTGGCCAACCAACAAGCCAAGGAAACAAAGTATTTGGCTCTACAGACAAAGACCTGACCCCTTGGCAAAAAGTGTGGGTGATCTATCCAAACCAACCAGATCAAACAGGAGAGATTCTCGGTAAAGGGCCAGGGCCACTTACTGGGTTTTATGAGCCAATGCCACATCTCAAGTTTGTCTTGATGTTGCCAAATTGAAGCTCTGAGAGTAATTAGGATGCATATCCTTACAGGTAGTTTGAAATGGAGGAGATAAGCTGGTGCACGCTACTGGAGACATGTAAAAGATCTAATTGGCCGCATTTCCTAGGATCACATGCTGACATGACTAAAAATGCTGAAGGCGAGTCTGGGCTTGGACTTACTCCCATAACAGTTAATAGATGGAAATGCTATTGGGGGATATTAGCTTTAGTACAAGGGCACCCAGAATGCCCTGCTTTAGTTTCCATAAAGCTAAGGCATGTGCCAGATTGGACAGGACAGTGGGCAGTATATTATGTAGATTTGCCACCAGATAGAGAATTAGAGCAAGAAAATCTTCCAAGTGATGGAACTAATCATCCAACTAACGGAGCCATGGCACTGTTTTGGTCCTGGGTACCTTTTTGATGTAAAGATATATCTTTGTGTTGCCTATATTGTTGCTAATATAAAAGTGTGTAATACAAACTTTAAGCACATTTCTTTATTTCTATATAGGAAAAAAATGATTGTTATGGTTGTTATTCCTGCTGCCTATATAGGTACTCTCTGCATCCTATCAACACATGACCTCACAAAGGGCTTTGATCTCAGCTTCTCATTCAGCACAACAGTAGAAATGACACAGCTACTTTATCCTTATGTGAGCAGCAAGTTCTTTCACAGAAACAATGGTTTCTGGGTATCCAAGGCAATTGTATGAATGTAACAGGAATAGGGAGTTGGGTAACGTCAGGGCAAAGATTGTATTTTTCTGTTCCTTGGAATCAGCAGAACATTACTTTCACTTGATCAGTTGAATGGAACGTTACCTTTCAATACTTGTCCCAGCACAAATGTATAACAAACAAAACCAGGCAAGATATTAAACCATGAAGCTATCCCCAGGTGGGAAGACTTAAAGGGGAATGCCTACAAGGGCATAATTATAGTTTCTTTTATATTAATTTGATTTGGGCACATAAGCTAATAACTGCCTTCCCCTTTACAATTGTTTTGCTAAGAGATCAACCCCATGATGGAGGCTTCGCAGCAACATATTTATCATGTTGTGATAAACATTTCAGCCTTCAATATATCTAAGTCAGAGCCCATGTGTGCACTATGGGCACTACACATGCATTCTTGGGAAAAGGCAAGGAGCTTCCACTCCCTTACAGAAACCATATTAGGTGGGGTAGGAACAGGAACCGGTATTGTCAATGCCATAGATGTAGAAGCCTTAGAAAATAAATTGGAATCTTTAGGATATCATATTAAATCTTTGGACCACACAACTGAAAAACAAGTAGTGCAAGAAGCTGATGTGCCTCACCAAGATATACAAGTGACTATGGAGTATATAAACCTAACCTCTTATTTGATTAACATCACTAGGCAACGGCAGCGAAGCCTGACCATAATGACCAGATGTGCTGTAATGCAGTTAGGGAATCTGACGAAACTGGAGCATGACACCTAAGACTGGCGCAATGGAGAAATCCATAAATGGAAAATCATCATCAAAGACATGGATGTCAATTGGAATTGGCTAAAAGTTACTAAGTTTGTCAAACGATGTCCTTTGCTGAAATTTACTGTTATAAAGGTTGTTAAAGGAATGAATCTTATTGCTTATCCATATCTACCACTTCCTAATATAGTTAATAGGTATCTATGGATACTCCATTTCCATTCACAATTCAATCCACAATTAGCTACTGCACAATCCTTTCTTATTATGACTACTTGATGTGAGGAATGGAATTAATAAACAATGATAAGACCAAGGATATGACCACCACCCCAGGTGTGATTGATGAGGTTGTTGATGAGAATCAGCATGTAGCAAGTGGATCCTTTAAGTATATCAGTCCCCAAGATTTTGCCCAAGTGAACTTCAACACAGACCTTAGACCAGTGAGCTGCTGTGCACCAGCTGTCATCATTCACTTAGAGTTCCCGACAACTGAATGTAGAATGTAAGCTCAGTAGATTTTGCTGTCTTGTATCCTTTTGCCTGCCACTTAATAAAAGTTTTGACTTCCATCTACCTGTGTGTTCATTGCCTGTGAATCTACAAGAACCCATCTCTTGATCTATAAATGGACGAAACGGTGTGTGTGATGGATAAGAAAACCATAAACTCAGCACCTTAAACCAGATTTAGAATGAGACTATCCAGTAATTTCAATCAACTGGGCGTTCTGTTAGATGAAAATTGGCTTTACTGCATTGAATTCATGGGTGCACTGTGATAAGGCTATGGTCTGAAGGCACACGAGGCCAGGACCCTGCAGGGTCAGGTCTGGTCAGTGCCTGGATGGGAGACTGCCTGGGAACTATATGTAAGCCACCTTGGGTTTCTAGCATGAAAAGAAAGGCGGGGTAGAAATGTAATAAGTAAATAAATTAATAAATATTCCTAGGCTAAATGCAGAAGCGCTCTGCATTCTTGCAATACCCCCCCCCCGAGAGCTCTAATATTTCTGCCTTACTTTCCTAGTTTCTGGGAAGAAGAAGGGGTGGAGGAAGGCACCATCTTTTTTTGTTTAGCCTGCCAGCTTGCTGTTAAGTTTACACTACTAAAATAATATATATAAAGATATATAAAGAATAACAGCAAAATCCATCACTGAGAAGATTTAGCAGAACTAATATTTCTATTCAGGTGGCATATGAAATAAAGCTCTCCATTAGCCCAGAAGCTATTAGTTATGCTTAAGTCAACTAAGTGTTTTCTCGGCAACAGTCTATAAGTGTTGATATCACCAGTGAGACAAAATAGGTAAATGAGGATGTCATTTTTAGGACCCCTTTGAGGCAATTAAAAAGCCTACTAAAACCTCTCATTGGGGTGTTTGCACAACCGTGATCCAAAAAGAGGAGCATAATTTCCCAATGCCATGTAATAGGTGGGGCAGGTAAGCATGTTGCAGAAGGGATGACCATCTGCTGTGTATAGCTGCAGTCATGAACCGCAGCTCTTGGCAGACTGAGTGCACAAAAGTGAAAGCACACAAAGAAGACATCCCAGAGGTGTTGATGTAGTCATGTGTTGCAGCAAATACAACAAAGGGCTCCAGAATGGGGCAACCAGCAGGACAGAGATGGAACACCTGCAGCCCTCCATATGTGGCTGAACCACGACTTGCAAAGTTCATTTTTAAAAAGAATTAATTTATGTTCCAGATCCAGTTCATGCCCTCCAGAAAGGAATTTGTTCCAGTTCAAGTTTCCCCCAACTAATTCTATTCCTGTTTAATTCTCGGTTCAATTCATAATTCGTTTATATAGTCCTAGGCTTTTCCCCCCCAGCTTCCAGAATTTTAACAAGCTCCTCTGCTAAACTATAAAATATACTAAAGAAGGCTAAAAAAAATCAAAACACAATCACACAGGGCAATATGAACAATTGCTTTATTTATTTCCCCCCAACAATTACAATCTTAAATTTAAACAGCAGCATCACTTTGCAGACAGATAAAAATGGTAACACAGCATGATGAAAGCCCTATGAATATAAATTATTGAATTAAAATTAAAATGAATTCAAAATCATCCAAAGTTCCATCACAAAAGGAACTTAATTCAGTTCACCCAGAAATTACTGGATACTACTTTCAGGTGTAATTCAGGTTTTTTAATTTTAAAAAAATTAATTCAGTGAATTGGGCCATCTGAATTAGTTCTTTCCGAGCACTGGGCTGAGCTATAACTTCCACTATGCCCAACTATTGGCATGCAGGTTGGGAATTGAAGATGAGTGTCTGGAGGGCCACAGGTTCCTCATCTCTGCAGTTGGGGCTACACAACACACACTCTAATTTTAATAGTCATTTTAAATTTAGTATATTCTGGCAGAAATTATTAGATCCATAATGATTATCCTTGCCTAAGTTTTTTGTAGGCTATTTGACTGATTTAGGGAGCAATAATATAGTGAGGGGGGGTAGATTCTCTGGTGGAGCAACTGCCCCATCTATCACTCTGCCGCCTCACTTTGGTCAGGGATGGAGGGGTGAGGTTTTCTCTCTCCACCCCGCATTTTTAAAATCTTCCCATTGACACCAATGTATGGGAAATTGCTATGCTAGGACTAATTCTGGCATAGTTTTTTATTATGTATTGTGAATCTCCTTGTTTTTTGTGCACCAGTTAGCGATTTTTAATGTTAAGCAGTTTATACATCTTTTAAATAAATTGGGGAGGGGTCAGTGGGATGAGGGGCTCATGACCTTGAAAATTCACAGCCTTCCCCGACTTTCCCCCAGCTTCTTCACATGACTTTTTTCTCTCACCGCTGCCACCCATTGCTGGCAGGGATGGGGGACAGGGTTCCAGCAGAAGCAGAGTGGCACTTTAACTGCTGCCAATGGCCCCTGGATTTCTCTGTTTACATATGAAGCATCCATCCAGACATTGTTTGTACTCCTAACGCTAGCAGATGAACTGAAATACTAGGGAAATGGTAAGAGTGCATAGGGCCAAATCTAGAATATTAGCTAAAAAGCTCTTGTTAACTAGGACTAGGGATGGGTGAGAAATCTGATTCAGTTCTCATTTCAAGCCAAATCTATCAAATTTTCTGAAACAACTTTCTGAAACAATATTAGACCCAAAACACAGCCATCTTTTGAAATTCACACTTATTTAAATTTCGCAGTGTAGTTCACCAACCAAAAATGTATATGCTAGCAGAAAGTGTGCATAAATATAAATATATGAGAGAAAATAACATATAAAATTGCCTGCAAAAATGTGTTTATTAGGAGAAATCCACACTAAAATGCTGGATAATTTTCATGAGAATTTTAAAAAATTGTAATTTGCTGCAGAAATTTGGAGCACTGAATTTAAGATTGGAAAAATGAGAAACTGAGAGACCCAAAATTGACAGATCCATCGCTAGCTAGGACTGGATGAATCAATCATATTCGGCAATATTGTCAACTGTGCTAGCTTCCAGGCCCAATTCAAAGTGCTGTGTTTGAACCTTCACATCCCTAAATGTCGTGGAACCATTACTTCAAGGATTGCTTCCTCTCTCAAACTGTACTTGTTGGTTCATTTTATTTTCAGCATTATTGTCATTCTTTTATTGTTAGTGTACTCTCCTCCCATCATATATAGTGTCATGACATTAGGGTTTCATGCAACGTTAATGTCAGGGAGTCAGTATGGTTGGGAACCACCCAAGACCCATACCCCAGAAGGGAGGCCACTGCCAATTCTTGGAGCCTCCTGATCCTTCTGTTCTCCTATTTCTTGCTGTTTCTCTGTGTTTTCTGCCATTTCTGTGCAACCAAGGCCTTATCCTCTCCCTGTTTGGGAAAGGGCCATAGCTCGGTGGTACAGCATCTGCAGAAGGTCCCAGGTTCAATCCCCGGTATATCCAGGTACGGCTGGTAGAGATTCCTGGTCTGAAACCTTGGAGGGCTGCTGCCAGCAATGTGGACAATCCTGAGCTTGATGGACCAACGGTATGACACAGTATAAGGCACCCCCTTCCTGTGTTTGATGCTTCCTATGTTTGGTCTCAAAGGTAGAGGCCAAAAATAAATAAGATAATGGGCAATGGCAGCAAGGAGGAAGAAGTGGGCCTACTCAGAGAGGGGAGGGGGCTCCACTGAAAGAATAGCAGCAAAGCTCCCCGCCATCACCAATACCTTGAGCTGGCACTGATTAAATAGTAGTATGAGCAAATAAGGCTGAGGACAGTGAGAGGCAAAGAAGAAGGAGAATGTCACTGAGGAGGACAGGATGTGAATGTGTTTGCAGGAAGTGTCAACACTTGTAAAAATGAAATAAGATAGGCAGCTTCAGCTCAGTCCTAGTAGTAACTGCTGTGTACACCCTAAGCAAAAACCACACTATCTGGAGAGGCCATTACTGAACTATTCCCATTTGTTCTCAAATCTTTATTAGTGCTTTTCCTCAGACACACACAGTGGAGTCCGACAAGGAAGATGTGAAATGTTTTGAGGGCTGGGGAAAATGATGACGATGGTGATGATGATTATATCACCTTTCACATAAGTCTCAAAGTAACTTACACTCAGACAATAAAAACAACTAAAAATAGGTTTGAAAGCAAAACAAAAAACAGCTCAAAACAGATTTTACAACCATACAAACAAGGACAGAGACCCATGTCCTCTCCCTGGCTGGAACAGGTTGAAAAACCTGTTGAAACAAAACAGTCTTCAGTTTTTTCTGGAAAGTACAAATGGTGGGTGCCTGTCACATCTCAGCAGGCATGCTGTTCCACAAAAAAGGGGCAGCCACACTGAAAACCCTGCTCCAAGTTGCTGTGGAGCAGCCTTCAGATATTTTAGGGACTTAAGGAGAGACTCTTTTGGCAAAAAGCAGTGACCTACTGAGTATATATGGGAGAAAGGGGGGCTTTTCCTTAGGATGCACAGGCAGGTTGTCTCAGTCCAGTCCTCAACTCAGTTGAATACCTCAAGGAGAGACTCTCCTGCAGAACACAGTGACTGGGTATTGAAATGGGATAAGGTGGTCTTGTGCACTGAAATCAATGTAGCGATTCTTGCTGGGAGTGCTGGGTCTTGATGATGTGCTGTCACTCTCAGAGGGGACTATACATATTTTACATACATTTTATGGATTTTACATTCATTTTCCCACTAGAGGTTTAGGGGAATTCAATGTAAAATATCTAAAAAAAGCCCCTGGAGAGCAACAGAACATCATCCAGACCCAGCACTCCCAATGAGACTTTTTACATTGATTTGAATGTGCATGGCAGCAGTAGCTAGCCATTCTTAGATATCTGGAATTACTTTTTAAAGAAGTCAGGCAGGAAGCCATCATATCACCTTGTATGCAAATCCACAACAGAGTGGGAATCTGGCAATGCACAGATTCTGGAGAGGGTCCTGCCCTGATCTGCACGTTGGCCCTGGAAGATCAGATCAGGTGTGTCTGCTTTGGAAACATGGCCACCTCCCTAAGACAAATATCAGTAAAGCATCTTGTAGATTGTGGGTTGCATCCAATTAAGTTTTATTCAGAGTAGGACCAATGACCTTAATGAACTTAAGTTAGTCATGCCCATTAATGTCAATGGGTCTATTCTGAGTAGCTGGATACAACCCACTATTTCCGATATGTATACAAGGTGGAGATGCCACTTTGGTAGTAAATATAGATTCCCATCACCCTTTTGATGGCTAAGTGCCCAGGATTTTATATGCACACCACATTATAGCACACAAGGATCTTTGGATCAGGGTCCTGATAAATCAATATTTGGAAAATCAAGAACCTGTTGAAGACCATTATACCCACTACAGAGAGGTTGCATAGAAATTATCTGATATAAGTGAAGCAGCCATGCTGAAAGTTAAATATAGATTCCCATTGCCCTTCAGAGGGCTGAGTACCCGGGTCTCCCAACCTCCATTTTTGTTTTACATTGATTTCCCTGATGCTTTTTGCAAATTTAAAGGTATCTTTAATCTTTAAAAGGGTAATGAATCTTCAGATCTGTACAATATTTCACACAGTTCGTTGTCAATCTTATTCTGCCTATCATTATCAATCAAGCATTGGCAGAGCAGCAGAAAGCCCTTGCCTAATGCCCCAAGGACAACCTGTAAAGCAGTGTGTGTCATATCATGGACCACAGACCCCTAGTGGGCTTTGGACCATTTTCAGGTGGGCCTCAGTGCCCCAACCCATTCCCAGCACCAGCAGCAGTTCCCGACATGCATAGACATGTGTGAGGACAGGAACGTGTCAGAGAGCAAGCTAAGCTGGAGAGGTACCAAGTGACTGGAAGAGAGAAAATGAACGTTGATTGGCCAGCCGAGTGTGAGGGTAGCACCTCATTTGAAATGTGGTATTGGAGGAGAGTTTTGCGCATAAAATGGACTGCGAAAGACAAATAATTGGGTGTTAGAACAAATTAAATCAGAACTATCACTGGAAGCTAAAATGATGAAACTGAGGTTATCATACTTTGGACACATAATGAGAAGACATGATTCACTAGAAAAGACAATAATGCTGGGAAAAACAGAAGGGAGTCAAAAAAGAAGAAGGCCAAACAAGAGATGGATTGATTCCATAAAAGAAGCCACAGACCTGAACTTACAAGATCTGAATAGGGTGGTTCACGACAGATGCTATTGAAGGTTGCTGATTCATAGTGTCACCATAAGTTGTAATCGACTTGAAGGCACATAACACACACATGAATTAGTTCAGGAATTCTAGTGGAATATAGTGCAAGTTTAACACTAAGTTTCATGATAAATAATACCAGAAAGAATCCATTTGCATGCTTCGGAACCTGGAAAATCCTGCAAGTTTGCCACTTGCTGCAGTAGCTCACTTTACAGGCATCCCAGCATGAAGTGAGTTTCTGCCCTTTAGGCACGCAGGATTTTTTTGCCTGATGAAAATTGTACCAGTATTCTGCCATAGGCATGGGTAGCAGCAGCATTTCCCCCACACACCCCTGTGTCTATACAGCTAAAAGAAACCAAAATATGTCAGATGCTAAAATTGAGAGGGGTTGCATGGTGAAGGGATTTTTATTTATTTATTTATTTATTTTATTTTATTTATATACCGCCCTAAGCCCGAAGGCTCTCTGGGCTGTGTACATAAAATAAAAACAAGTACAATATATAAATACAGTAAGTACAATGAATCAAAAACCAAAAACAGACAAACAATACAAGAACCAAACAACGTCAAAATACAAAATAATGCTAAAATACTGTAAAATACACTTTAAAATGCCTGGGAGTATAAAAAGGTTTTCACCTGGCGCCGAAAAGATAGCAGCGTCGGCGCCAGGCGCACCTCATCACAGAGACCATTCCATAGTTCGGGAGCCACAACTGAAAAGGCCCTATTTCTAGTCACCACCCTCCGAGCTTCTCGATGAGATGGAACTCGGAGGAGGGCCTTAGATGTTGAGCGCAGTGTACGGGTAGTTTCATATTGGGAGAGGCGCTCCACCAGGTATTGCGGTCCCATGCCGTGTAAGGCTTTATAGGTCAAAACCAGCACTTTGAATTTAGCCCGGAAACAAATAGGAAGCCAGTGCAGATGGGCCAGAACAGGTGTTATATGAGCGGACCTTCTGGTTCGCGTCAACAATCTGGCCGCTGCATTCTGGACTAACTGTAGTTTCCGAACTATCTTCAAGGGCAGCCCAACGTAGAGCGCATTGCAGTAGTCCAATCTAGAAGTTACCAGAGCATGAACGACTGAGGCGAGGTCGTCACTGTCCAGATAGGGACGTAGCTGGGCTACCAATCGAAGATGGTAAAAAGCATTCCGTGCCACTGAGGCTACCTGAGCCTCAGGAGACAGGGAAGAGTCGAGGAGAACTCCCAAGCTACGAACCTGTTCTTTCAAGGGGAGTGTAACCCCATCCAGAACAGGGTGAACATCCACCATCTGGGCAGAGAAGGCACTCACTAACAGCGTCTCGGTCTTGTCTGGATTAAGCTTCAGTCTGTTAGCTCCCATCCAATCCATTATCGCGGCCAGGCAACAGTTTAGTATGTTAACAGCCTCACCTGAGGAAGATGAAAAGGAGAAATAGAGTTGCGTGTCATCAGCGTACTGGTGACAACGCACTCCAAAACTCTTTGACCTCCTACACAGTGGGGAACTACAGTGCGCATGTGTATAACGGGTGAGGGACAAAAACAAGATGTTGTTCATTGCAGTTGTGTGAAAGACGTTTGTGTGAAATGCTGGTATATCAGCTGAAAAAGCTATTGTTCCTTAACACAACAGGTACTGCAGTGTGGATTTTAGAAATCAGGACAGAAGCACTACCATTTTAATCCTTTAAACTAATGCAATAAGCCTCATGTCTGAATGCAGTATAGATGACCTTAAGAACAACTCCATTCTTCCCCATTTGCACACCAAGAAATATATGCACTTCAGATTTCTGGCTTGCAGCTTTTGGAAGGGCAGACAGAGTGCCTTGTAGGCAATATTAACCCTGGCTGGGAAGCAGTAGGAAAGAGTGGAGTGGTGGACGGGCCACCACATCCCAACCCGACCATTTCTGCTGGCTGGAATAGTAGATGGGGGACTTTTGTTTGTGTGTGTGTGTTGGCTCCAGACTGATGCAGCCGAGAGTCCTAGACTGGGGCTCCCTTCTGAAATTCTTTAAGAGGTGTAGTAAGAGGTTTGTGGAAAGAATGATGGGAGCATCCTGGATACAGTTTTTATTTTTTGCTGAGTCACGCAATATGCTGAAGTCAGCTGCTGACAGACCTCCCTGAACAGCAGCACATGCTGCCATCTGCTCACCTATCCCACAGCACATCAGACATAATAAAATTTATTACTATTGGTCTTTTGGCTAAGATCAAGTGTAGACATATAGTACATTTGCCAGGAAGCATATGCTAAAAATCAAAACAGATAATCTGCAACTATGGAAAGCAGTTATGTTCCAAGTGGTAAAATGTGCCAAACCAAGAGATGTTCTGATCACAGGGTTTCTAAAAGAATCCTCAGAGATACTAAGCTTGCCTCGGCTGGTGCTATAAACAAATCAATGACAACTGTAAGCAATCTTCCCAGACAATTTTAATTAGAGCACTTAGTGTATTTCACCAGACCAGATTGCACTGAAATAATTTGCAAATAAACAAGTGACACCAGTAATTGGATTGATTTGCCACTAACTGTGGTAACACCAGCAGCCAACTGCTATGCACAAAACAATGTTAGGATGTAAAAAGAACATGAAGAATCACCCCACATGTTCATTGGCGTATTCAAGGAACATGATGGTAAACAGTAGTGAAATTATTGCAGTGAATTAAAATTAGTTATCATTTTTATTTGACTTCCTGCATATCACTCTGTATTCGCTGGAAAATAGACTTAAGAGCCTGAGCCAAGAAGGGCTTTAAAAGTCACAATGAACAATACATGGGAAGGATGTGCCCCTAAGTTAGTGGAAAGGATGTGAGGAATTTGAAGTAGGTTTTATTCTTCCAAGAAGATGCTCAGATCCTATGGCTAAATATTTTAACCACTGATAATTGAGCAAGGTATAGTGATGGGAAGAAATGTACACTTCCCAAACCAATGTGCAAACCAAAACACAACTATCCTTCAAAATGTGGACTTCCCTGAATTTTGTGATGCAGTTCTGAGCAAAAAGAAAGAAAGAAATGCATATAAAAACATATATTAGGGGTAACTGTGCAAAAACAAAAAAACTTGTATTTGTGAAAACAATGCATAAAATGCATATATCAGATATAATTGTTTACAAAGATGTGCATATTAGGTGAAATGCACACAAAATATGTATAAATTTTCATACACATTTTTGGAAAAAAATTAAACTAATGTGGAAATGGAGAGAATTGATCTTAAGGTTGGAAAAATGAGAAACAACAAGAAATAGAAACTGACAGATTCATCTATCCCCAGCAAGATATACCAAGAGTCACAAGGACAATCAGGGTAGCATTTTGTCCTACAACTGTATCTTGCAGCCCCCCTAACAACCTACTGTACTTTTGATTTCAATTACTAGACAGAAAATACAGGCACACTACTGAATACAAAATATCAAGCAGAAGATTTAACTATTTAAAAAGTCAGGATTCAAGCCAGCTTATGTTTCAAGTAGGACTGACCTGAAATAACTTTCCCCAGTTGGCTCCCTCCAGTTCATTGTGGCAAGTTGGGGAGACTGTTTCCATGATTTTTGGGACACACACACACACACATACTTAGCAAAAGCAACAGTACACAGCACAATTCATTCATGATTGCAACCCTATGCATCATTTCCTGAAAATAAGGCCCATTTCATTTATTGAAGACCTGGGGCTCATCCAGATGACTGTAAAATGTGTGACATGCCCGCTATGTGTGTTTATTATTTTTCGGTCGTCCAAATGACGTCTCGCGCTGTTACGCATTTTCGCGGGTTAAATCCGCTCCTTGCAATACCGGCAAAATGCGATTTGCTGTTTAAAATCGGGAATCATCCGCTGTGCCTTCAGGAGTTAGGATGCAATACCACAGACTTTACAGCTGATGGGTGGTTCTTGGGTGTTTCCCTTTGCCCCTTCTCCTCATTCCAGCCAATCATGTATCTGCACTTTTGCGCATGTGCGAGAATAAGCCCGGGAAAATTGAACCAATCATCGCAATGGTGGGGTGTTGGGGGGGGTCTGCAACTACTGTGCAGATGCATTTTATTTTTTGCCAGCCTGCAAACTAGGCGGCCACTCTGGGTGAGATCTGCAATGCACAGCAAGCGAGAAAGGGGTGATGGTCGGTTTCAGCCTGCCTCCGGAAAGCTTTGTCAATTTTATTCTACTTGCTGGGGGTTTTTGCTTCAAATCAGAAAAGCATACATTCCTTTAAGTGTAATATCGCAAATACAAACAAGAAAAGTTCTTCTGGTCGGTTTCAAGCCTGCTCAGGAAAGCTTTGTCAATTTCATTCTCCATGGGAAGGAAAGGGAGAAGGAGGGGGGGTGACACGTTTCTTGCTTTTTTGGAGAAATAAGTGCAATTGCCAGCGTGTGTATCTCCTTAAATATCAATAAAGGCAGAAAAACATACATTCATTTAAGCATAATATCGCAAATACAAACAAGGCAGGCGTGAAACTGACCAGCAGCCTTTCCTTCCGAGGCGAGAACTGCTTTACAGCCATATTGTGCTTTGTTGCAAAGGGGGAGAGGAGCATACATAATTTTTTTGCTGACCAATTGGTTGATAGGGTGAGGTTTTAGAGGCGGAGCTTGGAAAAAGCAAAAAGAATGTAGGGGTCTTACCGCTGCGTGTGCAGGTGCAAAAAAGCGTTTTTTTTAATTGGGAAAGAGTGAACGAAAAGGCAAAGTGAGGACTATCAGATGACAAACCGAATATAGAAACCATGGATTATCCCGCTCCATTTGGATAAGCCCCTGGTCAACCTGCTTGTCATAAAGCTTTGAACATGAACAAAGCCAGCCAGACATGAGCAAAGCATTTACTCTGAATCTGCATGGAGATTTATGTTTACACTTCCAGTGAACAAAAATATAAAGAGGGGTAAATATGCAACAATGGGTTTTAGTAAATTAAGTTCTATTGAGAGAAGACACATTGAAAGTGATGGGCTTAACAAAGCACTGAATAAAACCAACACATCATACATCATACTACATTCATATATACTATATACATCCATCCATATGACATACTACATCAAAAAGCTGACACCCAGGGTCTGAACTAATGCCATGCAGAGTCAGCAAAGGAAAAGTATGAGAGAGGTCAAGAGACCATTTAGGGGTTTCAAACTGGATGGTCAGGAGTATTAGGATAATAAGGTAAAGAGTTGTGTTGGTTCTGTTGTGTTGTATGGCCACGGGTATTAGGATAGTAAGGTAAAGATTTGTGTTCCTCTTGCACCCACATGCTTACAAAGGCATTGTTATGCAAGTATCACACTGCATCGGTAGCAGCTAAAGAAATAGTGCAAGAGTACCATCAGTCAATTTTTTGCCAGTGGACATAAGATTATGCCCTAAGGAGAGAAGGGAGAGATTGTAAAAAGGGGAGAGAAAAAAACAAAAGAGAAGTGAGTACACTGGATGCGACCAGCTTGTGATGGTTGAAGACAAGGCTTTGAAGATCTCCTTGGATAACAGACTGAAGGACAGTCTGCCTGTTCCATTGGTGAAGTCTTGCCCTGGATTGATTGGAAAAGGTTGAGCGCATGCTTCCTCCTGAAAATCTGATGACTGACCATCTCCCTATGGTGCAGGCAGACTGTTTGGTTGTCGTGAGCCATCTTTGAACTGTAATTAGATCCCTGGTTGTAGCTAAAGCCTATTCAGATTTGTTGGGATTGAAGCCTTGTGGCAACTGTTTTGAATTGCATTGCTTTGCTTTGTACTTAATAAAACTGAGCTTTGCCTTTTCCCTTTTGGTTTGGATTTCTGTTCCTGCTTACACAGTTTGTAAAACCCTGGCATACCCTCACATTGACCTGTGCCGGTGCTCATATCAGCTTACTTCTGACTGTATAAATATAATAGTAATAACAATTACTCCCGCTGGGAGGAAGGGTGGGATATAAATCAAATAATAAAATAAAATAAATAAACAATTATAATCATCATTATTATCATTAGGATCCCCCCCCCATCCTTCACCATAATGTTCCAGGGCAGGTTATAACAATAGGAAAAATAAAATATAAAAATAAGTTAAAACAATTTACAATCAGAAGAATAGGGTAGGGTAGGTCCTAAAATATATATATATCAGGTGTCAAAAGCCAAGGTAAAGATGTGAGTCTTCAGCATATAATGAAAGCTATACAGTGAATGTGTCAGATATACCTCTGCAGGGAGGGAGTTCCTCAGCTTTGAGGCTGCCACAGGGAATGCTCTCTCCTGGGCCTCCCCACCCCCTGAATGTAGAAGGGCACTGAAGCTACCAAGAGGGCCCCCTCTGTTGTTCTTAATACCGGAGAGAGCCTGCAGTGAAGGAAGTAGTCTGTCAGATATTTGTCTGACAGGTCCCAGGCTATGGTCTGAAGGCACATGAGGCCAGCTCCCTGCTGAAGCTAAGCAGGGTCAGGTCTGGTCACTGCCTGGATAGGAGACTGTCTGGGAACTATATGTAAGCCACCTTGGGTTTCTAGCATGAAAGGAAAGGCAGGGTAGAAATGTAATAAATAAATAAACAAATAATATTTAAGGCTTAAGTCATCTAGGGCTTTAAACATTAATGTGAGCACCTTGGATTGAGTCTAGAAATGAACTGGCAACTAGTAAAACACATTGACCTTCAGCTTCCTGAACTGCAGCCTTGAGGTTCTAATTATAACATGAGCTTTGAGTTCGATAGGCAAACAATCTTGCAAAGAAGTGGTTCCATTTAAACTGCCTGCATGAAGGAGGACCTCATCACAGAAATGGAAAGAAGGATCCATATCAGCCTCTGCTTGATTATTTCCCTTATGCTCTTCCTATACGCTACTTTGTCACAAACATACTTGAAAGTCTCGTCATCACCTCATTCATTTGCCAGAGTAAGGAGAGTCTATCATTTACCTTGGTGCTCTGGTAGATGGCATCATTACTACTGCTCTGAAAAAAGCCAGGGAGCACCACACCTCTGCATTCTCCCTCCACTCCACCGCTGTTCATTGCTAGGGTTACTCATGCGACCAATCCAGGGAGGACAAAGAAGCAGCAACCAAGAAAACGACAGCCTCAAAACACTTCTCACAGAAGCCGATAGGGAGTATAATGGGTGAAGAAAAAAGTAGAGTTTCATGATACAGCATCCTGACCTGAGCCTCCTGTGTTAGTTGCTGTTTTAACTATGTTGATTGTTGTGTTGTTTTAATGGGTTTGTTTTATTGCATATTTTAATTGTGGATGTTGGTTTTAACATTTTGATGGATTGGTTTATTGTGTATTTTAATTTATATTATATTACATAAACTTGGTTTTATATTATTTCTGATTGGTTTTATACTTGTAAATGGCTTAGAAGCCACTTTGCCAATTAAGCAATATGTAAATAAGTAATTTTTCAGGAAATATTTCTACTCTACTCACTATCTCCATTCTGAAAACTGAAATGAGAACATCTAAATGTTCAGTGGAGCCCTAAATTTTGGCAATTAACTGCATAGGTTAATTACACATTGTGTAAAACTGTACATTTCTTTTGGTCAGCCAGGACCTGTTGCCACATTACTTGCATTAAATGCCCTCAAAATGCATCCAATATGACCATCATGGTTTTATAGCCCTCTGTCTAGCCCTTGGGAAGTCATTATATGTCCTGGTGGCCAAATCACCTTATCCAGCAAGCTGCAGAGAGCTAAGTATCTACTGTAATTCTCTTTGACACAGCTGTGGTATTATATATATATTTTTAAAGTATCTGGGAAGCAAAACAACAGAATCCTGATAAGCATTTTATGCTTCTCTGAAGGGCATTTCTGGAATAACACTGGAGTAATCGGAGGGCTTTCTAAGAACTGCAAACGTCAATCCACAGATACCATACAATTACTCTAAAGCGGGGGTGGGGAAGCACAGGCCCAGGGACCAAATGCAGCCTTCCAAGCCTCTCTATGTGGTCCCTGGAACTCTCTCCAGGCCACATCCCTTTTCCTAGGCCACAACTTTCACCAGTCCTGCTCTGTGCCCATCCTTGGGTGCTTTTGCCTGGCTGGAATGTGTGATCATTCTTCTCGCTGGCTTGGATGGAGGATGGAAACATGTGTGTGCAGAAAACTTTGTGGCTAGAATGTGGACAACTGTACAAAGGGTATACTCACATTCATTGCTCTACACATTTTTGCCTCTGTCCATGCCCACCAATGGCAAGTACCCTGTGGAAAATCACTCCCAAGGGAATGTGGCCTGCAAGCTGTAGAAGGTTTACTACCTCTGCTCTGAAGTAACCCCACTGAATTTAGATGGATTGCTCTAAGTAATGTTAGACCAACAATTCTTGAAATAAAACCTCTGGCTAAATTTGGGAGAGGGTGTTATAGTGGTTGCAAGCGAATTGCTTTCACCTTTCGAGGGATGAATTTCAGGGTGGAGAACGTTGCTCACTGTAGCTTTTGTGACCTCCCTTTGGCTGGTGGCAGCCATTTATATCTTCCAACAATGCCCCAGAACGGTGCTAAATCATGATATGGACTCAATTCAAGAAGCATTCTGGGGGCAAATGGTGGTCTCCATTTTGGTGGGAGCCACCACCCCCGAAACGATGTTGCTCAGAACAACACTGTGTCATCACATTTGCTGTTGTTATATGCCTTCAAGTCGATTACGACTTATGGCAACCCTATGAATCAGCAACCTCCAATAGCATCTGCCATGAACCACCCTGTTCAGATCTTGTAAGTTCAGGTCTGTGGCTTCCTTTATGGAATCAATCCATCTCTAGTTTGGTCTTCCTCTTTTTCTACTGCCTTCTGTTTTTCCCAGCATTATTGTCTTTTCTAGTGAACCATGTCTTCTCTTTATGTGTCCAAAGTATGATAACCTCAGTTACATCATTTTAGCTTCTAATGATAGTTCTGGTTTAATTTGTTCTAGCACCCAATTATTTGTCTTTTTCGTGGTCTATGGTATGCACAAAACTCTCCTCCCACATCACATTTCGAATTGGGTTTTTTCTTATACCTTTTTTCACTGTCCAACTTTCACATCTATACATAGAGATCAGAAATACCATGGTTTGAATGATCCTGACTATAGTGTTCAGTGATACATCTTTGCATTTAAGGACCTTTTCTAGTTCTGATGTAGCTGCCCTTCCCAGTCCTAGCCTTCTTCTGATTTCTTGACTATTGTCTCTATTTTGGTTAATGACTGTGCCAAGGTAAATCCTTGACAAGTTCAATGTTCTCATTTTCAACTTTAAAGTTACCTAAAGCTTCTGTTGTTATTACTTTAGTCTTCTCGGCGTTCAGCTGTAATCCTGCTTTTGTGTTTTCCTCTAACTTTCATCAGCATTCATTTCAAAGCATTACTAGTTTCTCCTAGTAGTATGGTATCATCTGCATATCTTAAATTATTGATATTTCTCCCTCTAATTTTCACACCTCCTTCATCTTGATCCAATCCTGCTTTCCGTATGATATGTTCTGCATATAGATTAAACAAATAAGGTGATAAAACACACCCTTACCAATGGGGAACCAGTTGGTTTCTCCATATTCTGTCCTTACAGTAGCCTCTTCTCCAAAGTATTGATTGCGCATCAGGACAATCAGACACTGTGGCACCCCGATTTCTTTTGAAGCATTCCATAGTTTTTCATGCCACCCTGTGCTCCTGCTGGGAGGAAGAGTGGGATATAAATCAAATAATAAATAAATAAATAAATAAATTGATCTACACAGTCAAAGGCTTTGCTGTAATCTATAAAGCACAGGGTGATTTTCTTCTGAAGTTCCTTGGTCCATTCTATCATCCAATGTACATTTGCGATGTGATCTCTGGTACCTCTTCCCTATCTAAATCTAGCTTGGACATCTGCCACTTCTCGCTCCATATATGGTAAGAGCCTTTGTTGTAGAATCTTGCACATTACTTTACTTGCATGGGATATTAAGGCAATAGGTCAATAATTACTTCATTCTGTGGGCCACTGTTTTCTTTTCCATAATTGTCGACAATTACTTGTCAAAATTTGATCAAATTCAGTCTTAGTAGCTTGTAGCAACTCTATTGGTATGCCATCTGTTCCTGGTGATTTGTTTCTTCCAAGTATTTTAAGAGCAGCTTTCACTTCACATTCTGAAACTTCTGGTTCTTCGTCATACGGTTCCTCCATGAATAAATCTGTCATCCTTGTATCTCTTTTATAGAGATCTTCAGTGTATTGCTTCCATCTTCCATTTATTTTATCTTGGTCAGTCTTGGTTTAAATTTCCCTTTAATTTCTCTAAACTTTTGTAATAGGGCTCTTGTTCTTCCCTTTTTGTTGTCCTCTTCTATTTCTATACAATTATTGTAATAGTTCTCTTTGTCCCTACATACTAGTCGCTGCATTGTTGCACTTAAGGTTCTAACCGTGTTTCTATCTCCTTTTGCTTTTGCTTTCCTTCTCTCTTTAACCATTGTAAGAGTTTTGTCAGTCATCCATTGAGGTCTTTCTCTCTTTTTAATGAGAGATATTGTCTTTTTGCATTCTTCCCTGATAATGTCTCTTTCACTCCATAGTTCTTCTGGTTCTCTGTCAACTAAGTTTAAAGCCTCAAATCTGTTCCTTATTTGATCTTTATATTCTTTATATTTTTCTAGGATTGTATTTTGTATAATTTTGTACAATTTTGTAAATTGTATTTTGGCATTATGATTGATTTGTTGTTCTTTAGCTTTACACTGATTTTCGATATGACCAGTTCATGATCTGTACCACAGTCTGCTCCTGGTCTTGTTTTTGCAGAAAGTATGGAACTTCTCCATTTTCTGTTACCAATTATATAATCAATTTGATTCCTATCTTGACCATTTGGTGATGTCCACGTGTACAGTCATTTTTTTGGTTGCTCAAAGAATGTGTTCGCAAGAAACAAATTATTGGCTTCACAGAATTCAATAAATCTTTCTCCTGCTTCATTTTTATCTCCTAAGCCCCATTTTCCCACAATTTCTAATTCTGCTCTGTTCCCTACTTTTGTATTCCAGTCCCCCATGATTATCAGCACATCTTGTTTTGATGTGTGATCAATTTCTTCCTGTACTTCTGCGTAAAATCTCTCCAGTTTCTCTTCTTCTGTGTTTGCTGTTGGAGCATATACTTGGATGATAGTTATGTTAATAGGTTTCCCATTTAATCTCATTGATATAACTCACTCAGACCTTGTGTTACAGCTCCTAACTGCTTCTGCTAATCACTTCTCACTATTAAAGCAACCCCGTTTCTTCTTAGTTTCTCATTTCCTGCATAAAATATTTTGTAGTTGCCTGATTGAAAATGTCCCATTCCTGTCCATTTTAATTCACTCACGCAAAGTATTGTAAAGTTGATACTTTCCATTTCTTGCTTGACTATTTCTAACTTTCCCTGGTTCATGCTTCTCACATTTATTTATTTATTTATTTATTTTATTTCATTAAACTTATAGACTGCCCCATAGCCGAAGCTCTCTGGGCGGTTCACAAGACAAGAAACATCAAAAATACAATAAACGTGTAACAATATAAACACATTAAAAGTTTAAAATGTTAAAAAATTAAAAACAATATCAGCGCATACAAACATGTTAAAAAGCCTGGGTGAAGAGAAAAGTTTTAACCTGGCACCGGAAAGATAGTAACGTTGGCGCCAGGCGTATCTCCTCTGGGAGATCATTCCACAGTTTGGGGGGCACCACAGAAAAAGCCTTTTTCTGCGTTGCCACCCTCCGAGCTTCCCTATAAGTAGGAACTCGGAGGAGGGTCTTTGATGATGAGCATAGTGTATGGGCAGGTTCGTAACGGGGGAGGCGTTCCAACAGGTATTGTGGTCCTGTGCCGTGTAAGGCTTTGTAGGTCAGAACCAGCACTTTGAACCGGGCCTGGAAACAAATAGGCAGCCAGTGCAAGCGGGCCAGAATCGGTGTTATGCGGTCGAGTCGTCTGGTCCCCGTGAGCAGTCTGGCCGCTGCATTCTGCACAAGCTGCAGTTTCCGAACCATCTTCATAGGCAGCCCCACGTAGAGCACATTGCAGTAATCTAATTTCGAGGTTACCAGCGCATGAACTACTGAAGCGAGGTTCTCTCTGTCCAGATAGGGGTGTAGCTGGGCCACCAGCCGAAGTTGGTAAAAAGCACCCCGTGCCACCGAGCCTATTTGAGCCTCAAGTGACAGGGATGGATCTAAAAGAACTCCCAAGCTACGAACCTGTTCCTTCAGGGGGAGTGCAACCCCCTCCAGAACAGGTTGAACATCCCCCATCCTGTCAGGAGAACCACCCACCAGCAGCATCTCAGTCTTGTCTGGATTAAGCCTCAGTCCATTGTCGCAGCTAGACATCGGTTCAGCACACTGACAGACTCACCTGGAGAAGATGAAAAGGAGAAATAGAGCTGCGTGTCATCAGCGTACTGATGGCAACGCACTCCAAAGCTCCTAATGACCACACCCAGTGGCTTCATATAGATATTAAAAAGCATGGGGGACAGAACTGACCCCTGCGGGACCCCATACTGGAGATCCCAGGGTGCCGAGCAATGCTCCCCAAGCACTACCCTCTGGAGACAACCCGCCAGGTAGGAGCGGAACCATTGCCATACAGTACCGCCCACTCCCAAATCAGTGAGTCGTCCCAGACGGATACCATGGTCGATGGTATCGAAAGCCGCTGAGAGATCAAGGAGAATCAACAGGGTCACACTCCCCCTGTCTGTCTCCCGACAGAGGTCATCATGCAGGGCGACCAAGGCTGTCTCCGTGCCAAAACCGGGTCTAAAACCCGACTGAAATGGGTCCATTCTATGTTCCTATTGTGTATGTCATACAACTCCGGACTCTCCTTTCGCATCTGTGCGCGTCAACCTCTGGGCTTCCTTTCGACTTTGACCCAGCTGCATCATTAGTCACAGCACTACTTGTACTTGTCCATTGTTCTTCCCCAGTAGCTCGGTGAGTGCCTTCTGACCTGGGAGTCTCATCTTCCAGCACTATCTTGTGTTGCATCTTGGACAGTCTATTCATAGGGTTTTCATGGTATGAGGTATTCAGAGGTGGTTTACCATTACCTTCCTCTGTGTCTGGATGCATATTAGCATACACATTGCATACACATAGCATTTCCCCAGTGCACTGTTGGAAAATAAAAATGCTATCTAATAGGTTGAGGAACTTGGGGAAACTATGTATTTGTGCCCATTCATGCTGGAAACTCAGCTCACCTCCCAAATATAGCTAAAATGTTCCCTTTAGCAGCCTCCAAATGGAGCTGCAAAGTGGGGAGGAGAAGGATGCAGATGGATGAAAGGACCTGAAAGTTGCCTCAAATGGCATGTGCTCTGGAATAAGTTTTAGAAATTCTATTAGTATAACTGGAATTCAGGAGGAATTGTTAACACAGTAGAACAAGCAATAAAGGAAAGGAATGGAACAGAGCAACAAAGGAATGGAATGGCAAACTATCTCGCTCTTATGCATTTACATCTAGGATTTGCTACAAAATATTGCTGTGTGGATTGCTCCTTTTCAGCATTCCAGCCAGGCTAGCCACCTATGCCATTTTTCAGGATACTCTATTCCATTTCCTTCCCCCTCTTCTCCCCTCCCAACAGATTGTCAGCATCCTGTGGCCACTGAGCATGCTCAGTTCTCATCGGGGTGTCTTGGCTCTTCCTTTTAGGGTTTTCTGTTCTACAATCTTTCCCTCCATGCCTGAAGTTCTGATACCTCCCTCTTGTTCATGGATGGTGCCATTCTGGTTACATAAGGAGCTTTACTCAGACAGTGAGTATCCTATTAGAATATACAAATGGGGACCCACGACAAAACGTCACGTGGAATGGTTCTGTTCAAGGTTCTGCTCTGTTCCATTCCCTCGTGTTCTGTCTCTCTCCTCCCAACAGTCACTCAGCCTTCTGTGCTCACTGAAATACTCAGTTCTCACCGGGCTGTTCTGAGAGCAGGAGTGTGGGAGTGGAGACACTCATGCCCAATCCCAGATACATTGAAATCATAGGTTTTCCATTGATTTCTGCAGGCAGCTCTCTTTTTCATCACTGGGGATAGTGAAAAATGGCTTCTTAGAAGGAACCAGGAAATGATCTATCAAGACAATGAGGTAGTTCTCAATGCACTTTTTATATCTATATGTCTCCTCCTCCTTTCCCAGGATACTCCATTCTGTATTACTTCTCATCTGATTTTGCTTTTCTCCCTCTTAACAATCAACCAGCATTCTGTGGGCACTAAACACACTTGGTCTTCACTGGGCTGTTTTTTGGGGGGAGGGGATTCCCCCCTTAAGTTTTTCCCCTAAAGATTTGCTGTACTTTTCCAAACGTTTTGCTTTCTCCGCATCTCCTCATACTTTCTTCTTGTGCATGGGTGCTATTTTGGCAACATGCGTGCAAACACTCAAAGACCAGTATTCATATGCTGCTTATCATTCTTAAAATACATTGTTGCCATTCACTCACCAGTCTTGTAGTTTTTAGTAAATAATTAGAAGAGAAAAGTTCACACCAAATGAATAAGATTTAATCCTTTACCTTTACTTCATAATACAAATTTAGATCTCTGAGGATGTCCCTGTTCTGTGCCATTGCAGATGCAATGCAGTCGCTGGATAGATTGTGGAAATAAACAGATCTTAACTTATCTGGACTTATAGGCAGTTTTGTTGTTTTAGTCTAATGCTCATTGTTGTACTATTTTATGTCCATGTGGCCTAAAGTGTTTTCGCAGATGGAAAGGAGGGTGCCAAGCAAACAAAAGAAATGTTTGACATTTTATCAATTTCATTTCTATTAAATTTTTAATTTATTCTATGG
Organism: Rhineura floridana; assembly: GCF_030035675.1. Taxonomy (NCBI): domain Eukaryota; kingdom Metazoa; phylum Chordata; class Lepidosauria; order Squamata; family Rhineuridae; genus Rhineura; species Rhineura floridana. Next base: position 133,708,348 of record NC_084480.1, read on the forward strand.
CCAACTTTTTCAACATGTATTTCAGGGGTGATTTTATGGATGGCAGCTACTGCAGCAATGTGTGCTGTAGTGTCTGAACTTGAATAGTCTGCAATTTCTATGCAATCTGCTCTCTCATAAAAAAACAAAAGTTAAAAAGATGCAGAAACATAGGATGCAATTAAAAATCCTTGCGAGCAGGCAAAACTTGAGGCCCAGATGGCTTCTCAACAGAGTACTAAAAAGGAAGCCTATCATTCTATTTCCCCACAAAACAAATCTTCAGATGAAACAAAATCATTTGTTCCTGAAATGTTGGGTAGAATTGTCATCAAATCTTGCCCAAAACAAAATTGAAAACTGTATTAGGAATTCCCTGCTCAGCCAAGACATTCACAGAACTTTGAAAGAAGCACAGGCAACATTTATAAGACCAAGAATATTTCTCCAATAGGAAATTCACTTACCTTAAATTGCTTGTATTGTCTTTCATTTCTGACAAAAGACTAATTCTTATTAGGGTTGCCAGGTCTCTGGTTTTCACACAGAGATTCCAGAGTTTTAGGGTCCTTTCTGGGTGTCTGGGTAAGTCACCTTAATCTCCAGATTCTCCGCTTTCATTTTTTAAAAAAACGTTTCTAGCTGGTCTGGTTCAAGAGATATACACCAAAATGTCAGCTCCCCCCCCAACTTCTGTTAAATGAGCTCGTAGCTGGCTGCTCTAACCCTGTCCTCTCAGGTTTCTAGCCAATAAGTAAAGTCAGGGTTGTGATTGACAAAGCAGAAGCTAGACCCCAATGCAAGGCCAGAAAACTTATTTTTTTTCCTGCGTATCTGAAAATCACATAAATTGAGTAAGTATATAGCTTTCAGTCTTTTTCTCTCTTGTGTGCAGGAGTCAAACAAGTTTATATTTTCCTGGGGTGTTGAAGAGGGCAGTGTTTTGAAAACCTTCCCAATATGAAGCTTTAACCCAATACTCACTTTTCTGGGAGTAACGCTGCAATGCTAATCCTACATACCTGGAATAAAGCCCATTGAATTCAATAGGACTTACTTTTGAGTAGACATGGTTAGGATTCTGCTGTAAATTAATGTGACTTTTGAGTGAACAAAGAATTGTATTTGTGTAGTAAATCTTTCTCTCCCTCTCCAATCCTATTTTAAAAGCAATTAGGGCTTGTTAAGGTATCAGTGCTTTTATTATGTAGGAAATTAATACTGATTTTTGTTCTGCAATGACCTGGTTTTGACAATAAACTATTATATAGTGTGTATGTATTTTTACATCTCCAGTGTGTATATATATGAAGTCTTTCCAACAATCCTGTGAGATAGGATTGCTGACTGGAAACCAAGGCAACTCACAATAAGAAATAAATCCCTTTAAAATCCAATAACCATAAAACAAGTATAAAACAATTGCAAAACAGCTTAAAGAGGCATGATCCTGAATTTTGGGTTGGGTGAGTGAAGTTCCTTATCACTTGAGGTTGCAGTTCTGTGCACACTTCCGTTTGAGTAAGCCCCATTTAATACATTGAGACTTGCTTCTGAGTAAACATGATTGCACTATAAATATCTTTACAGGTTGTGTAAATAACAAACATCTTTGACAGTCATGTTTATATAAACATTTCTTCATACTATGTCCCGATAAGTATCTGATTTCACATGACGGTTGTACATTATTATTTCCTCTACATTTTAAGTGTGACCTTCTTCCATGGGATGGTCGTGGTGCCTCTCTGTTGTTTTCATCCTGAGGGACAGATAGGCTGAGAGATGGTGAGTAGCCCATAATCACCCAGTAAACTTTGTAACTGATTTCCATTTTAAAAAAATAATTACAATTATTTACATGTAGGCAAAGTTTATTAATCAGATCCACACAATACATTTAAAGCATATTCAACTCACATTTAAAGTGCATGACGTCCCCCAAAGAATCCTGGGAAGTGTAGTTTTCCCCTCACGGTTATAGTTCCCACCACCCTTAACAAACTACAGTTTCCATGATTCTTTGATGGGATTCATGTGCTTCAAATGTGTGTTCAATGTGCTTTAAATGAATGGTGTGGATCTGCCCTAGATATGCTGTGCATTCATTAGTAAATTGAAAAGAACAATTTTAAAGATTTTTTTTAAAAAAGGGGAAGGGCTGTAGCTCAGTGGTAGGGCACTTGCTTTGCATGCAAGATCCAAATTCCAATCTCTGGAGCAGACTATTGCTTGGAATCCTGGAAAGTCAACCCCCTTAAACCAACTGATTATGCACCTTGTTGGTTGCATGATGGTTTGTTTCTTGCCCAATAGTGGTAAAACAGAATTCACATACTGGGAAGTGTGGCTGCAATTGTCATTGTTCCCAAGCTGCTGACTGTGAAGGTAAACCAAACCATGTGTGTTTTCTCTCTGTCAATTATTACTCACTGGAATTGGGTTGGCTGTCAAAATGAGTTTATAGCAGCCCACATGGTAGACAGAAAACAGTAGAGAATCTTCTTACTCTTACTCATTTGTCAAACCTCTTTCTGAAGTGAAGGGTCAAATCTGTAAAGGAACAGCCATGTTAAAAGGCAGGGCATTCCAGGGATGGGCTTGCCATGGATATCTTTGCTGGAGAACCCTAGTCAAGCTTTACGAACAGCACAATCCACACCATATCTTCTCAGAATTATGTCATATTGAGTTCTATGTGGCTTAGTCCCTTAGTATGTGTGTTTACAATTGCAGCCTTCAGGGGCATCCAGCTGTGTTCAGAATTGCAGCCTTCAGGGGCATCCATCTTTACTCCTGAGTGCTCCCATCTAATATCTCCACAACACCAGGCTCCTTTGTTCCTACAATGACCTTCTGGTGACTGGCCTGGGGGCACTTAAACCCTTCTTGCCAGAAGCAAGTAGGCTAAATATAATGTTGTCTACCCAGGCTCCATCTTTTAGCTAGGATTTCTATCTTAATTTCCTATCAGAGAAATGTTTTTGTTTGAATTATATGCGCCACACAACTGTGGTTGATGCTGAGTGTATCATGCTTAATGATATCACTAGGGCCCACCCCTGTGACATCAGTCAGGTCCGCCCCTATGATATCATTAGGGTTTGTCCCTGAAATCTCAGGGTTTGGGATGCTTCTGACCTGGCAACTCTGGTACTGGTTCTTTCTCCTCATAGTTAACATCACTGCTACATACATGTATACTACAAGTTCTGGCTCACCCATGGGGCAGCACTAAATGCCTTCCACACAGATATGGTGGGGCTGGTATAGCCAACGTGATGCTCTCCATATGTTCTTGGACTATATCTTTCACATTCCCTTGTCATTGCACATGGTGGTTAGGGTTGATGGGAACGGTAGTCTTCCCAGCATGGTTGATTTGATTTAAAACAAATTGATTTCAATCATGATTTAAATCGCTTCTCTGAAACACTCAATTTTATTTATTTAAATCATAGTTTGAATCACTAGTGAAGAAGTTTCTATGTAATTATCAGTTTTTAGTAGAAGTACATTATTGTTTAATATAACCTTAATACATATTCAAAGAAGTAGGTTTCATTAGAAGGTAGCTACACACAAAGCAATTATTCTGAATTGTTTTCAGATTAATTTTCATCAAAAAATGGGATAATTTGATCATTTTAGTACTAAAGCAGAATGAATTTGTGAAGTCATTCAGGAGATGAACCAGCTCCAACTGTACAAATAACCAAAATAATTTTTCATTATGTGCCAGAATCACCACTACCACACAGGCTTTTAAATTGTACTAGTAAGATTGTTTTTCTTCTGGTTAGTTTTCTTCTTCAAAAAACAACATTAACAAAACACAGACATGGATTTTTGAGTGGTTAACCATTTCAATTTTTAGATAAATGTAAAGTTCTTTAAAAAATAAAATTTAGGCAATTTCAACCAAGTCAACATGAGAAATTCAAAATATTGGGGGGGTACCGTTAACTCAGTCTTCTTCCTCTTCAATTTTATCTTCCTTGTCTATTGTCTGGAAAAGAAATACAAACTTTCCTGCTTTTACAGTACCCAACTTCTCAATCTAGAATAAATTAGTGCAAAGAAAGAAAAAATATCTCTGCACTTGCAGAAGAGGTTACTGCTGTTAAGAACTGGATTACTACTTCAGTGGTCTCTTCCTTGTTCAGATCTACTCCATCTCCCCAAATTCTCTGTTCATTGACCTTCTCTATCTTTGTACTTAGAGACAGGCAAGGCAGAGAGAGAGAGAGAGAGAGAGAGAGAGAGAGAGAGTTTGCACTTCATGTACACTACCTGCAGCATAGGACTGATCAGCTTATCTGCCATCTCCATAGACTGCTGTTAATATATTCATATAGTATATTTAGAAGTTATATAAATAGTATTCATGAGCATATCTATGACCTAGGCTCTTTTTTTACTAAATGTTTTAAGAAAATTTTTAAATCTGACTTAAATAAAAGAAAAATCTGATATAAATCAGTAAAATCTGTTTTTTAATTATTTTTAAGTCATTTATTTATTTATTTATTTTTAAAACTTATATACTGCCCAACTAGCAATAGCTCTCTGGGCGGTGAACATAAATACAATAAAATACAGGAAAATACAAAAGCAACACAATCTAAAATCAAATTTCACAATCTAAAAACTGCATAACTAAGATCAAATTACAGACATAACCATCATTAAGCAAAAAATTAAAATGCCTCGGAGAAGAGAAAGGTTTTAACTTGGCGCCGAAAGGATGATAGGGTCGGCGCCAAGCGCACCTCCTCGGAGAGACTATTCCATAGTTTGGGGGCCACCACTGAGAAGGCCCTTGATCTTGTCACCACCCTCCGGGCCTCCCTATGGGTCGGGACCCGGAGGAGGGCCTTCGTAGCAGACCGCAGTGTACGAGCCGGTTCATACTGGAGAGGCGTTCCGACAGATATTGTGGTCCCGCACCATATAAGGCTTTGTAGGTTAATACCAACACTTTGAATCTGGCCCAGAAGCGTATTGGAAGCCAGTGCAAGCGGGCCAGAACAGGTGTTATATGGTCCGATCGCTTCGTTCTTGTTAGCAGTCTGGCTGCCGCATTTTGCACCAGCTGTAGCTTCCGAACCATCTTCAGAGGTAGCCCTACGTAGAGCACATTACAGTAATCCAAACGTGAGGTTACCAGAGCATGTACTACTGATGTAAGATCCTCCTTACTCAGGTAGGGACGTAGCTGGGCTACCAACCGAAGTTGGTAGAACGCATTCCATGCCACCGAGGCTACATGAGCCTCAAGTGACAGGGAAGAGTCTAGAACGACTCCCAGACTACAAACCTGTTCCTTTAGGGGGAGTGTAACCCTGTCCAGGACAGGATATGTATCCACCATCTGATTGGAGAAACCATCCACCAACAGCATCTCAGTCTTATCAGGATTGAGCCTCAGTTTGTTAGTTTTCATCCAGTCCATTGTCGCGTCCAGGCAACGGTTCAGCACATTGACCGCCTCACCTGAAGAGGATGAAAAGGAGAAGTAGAGCTGCGTGTCATCAGAGTACTGGTGACAACGCACTCCAAAACTCCTGATGACCGCACCCAACGGCTTCATATAGATGTTAAAAAGCATGGGAGACAAAACCGAACCCTGCGGGACCCCACATTGGAGTGCCCATGGTGTCGAGCAATGTTCCCCAAGCACTATTTCTGGAGACGGTCCGCCAAGTAGGAATGGAACCACTGCCACGCAGTGTCTCCAACTCCCAACTCTGCAAGCCTCTCCAGAAGGATACCATGGTCAATGGTATCAAAAGCCGCTGAGAGATCAAGAAGAATCAACAGAGTTACACTCCCTCTGTCTCTTTCCTGGCATAGGTCATCAAACAGGGCGACCAAGGCCGTCTCAGTGCCAAAACCAGGCCTGAAACCCGATTGAAATGGATCTAGATAATCGGTTTCATCCAATAGCGCCTGGAGCTGGTCAGCAACCACTTGTTCCAAGATATTGCCCAGGAATGGAACGTTCGCCACTGGTCTGTAGCTGCTGAAATCCTCTGGGTCCAGGAAAGGCTTTTTCAGGAGTGGTCTCACTGCTGCCTCTTTCAGACAACCGGGGACCACTCCCTCTCGCAAGGAGGCATTTATCACTTCCTTGGCCCAGCCAACTGTTCCCTCCGTGCTAGTTTTTATTAGCCAAGAGGGGCAAGGATCTAGTACCGAAGTGGTTGCACGTACCTGTCCAAGCACCTTGTCCACGTCCTCGAACTGAACCGACTGAAACTCATCCAACAAAACATGATAAGACTGTGCTCCAGACACCTCACTAGGGTTAACTGCTATAAAATGAGAGTCTAGGTCCCGATGGATGCGTAAGATCTTATGCTGGAAGTGCTCAGCAAACTCATTGCAGCGGGCCACCGATGTATCTACAGTGTCTTGCAGGCCTAGATGGAGTAGCCCTCGGACAACTCTAAAAAGCTCCGCTGGGCGGGAGAGAGATGCCTTAATAGTGGCGGCGAAGTGTTGTTTTTTCGCCGCCCTCACCGCTCCTACATACCGCTTGGTGGAAGCACAGACCAGCGTATAATTGCATTCGTCGGGAGTTCGTCTCCATCTCCGCTCAAGCCGCCTCCTATCTTGCTTCATAGCTCTCAACTCTGGAGTATACCAAGGAGCTGAATGAGCTCTGCAAAGGAGAGGGCACACAGGAGCGATCATGTCGACAGCCTGGGCCATCTCCACATTCCACAGATTAGCCAGGGCTTCGACAGGAGCGCCGGTTCTGTCAGCCGGAAAACCCCCCAGAGCCCTTTGAAAACCTTCAGGATTCATTGGTCTCCGGGGGCGGACCAATTTAATAGGTCCCCCACCCTTGTGGAGGGAAAAGGTCACTGAAAGTCTAAACTTCAGCAAGCAGTGATCTGTCCATGACAAAGGGAGAGATGTAAAACTCCCCACGTCCAGATCACTATCCCCATGTCCAGTAACAAAAATAAGGTCGAGAGTATGCCCCGATATATGTGTTGGGCCACTAACATATTGGGACAGCCCCATGGTTGTCATGGAGTCCATGAAGTCCTGAGCCGCCCCAGACAAAGTAGCCTCGGCATGAATGTTGACATCTCCCAGTACTAATAGTCTGGGGGATCTCAACAATACCTCCGAGACCACTTCCGTCAACTCAGTTAGGGAAGCCATTGGGCAGCAAGGTGGGCGGTACACCAAAAGGATTCCCAGTCTGTCCCTCTGGCCCAACACGAGGTGCAAACACTCCAGACCAGTAGTTGTATGGACATGGTGCTTGGTGAGTGAGATGGAACTCTTATAGACCACAGCAACCCCACCTCCCCGACCCTCAGGTCTACCATGATGCTGAACCGAATACCCCGGTGGGCAGATCTGGGAGAGACTAACTCCTCCCTGTTCGCCCACCCAGGTCTCGGTTATGCATGCCAGATCGGCTGCCTCGTCCAGAATCAAATCATGGACGAGGGGGATTTTATTCTGTACGGATCAATCCTGCTTCCTAGCCCATGCCCCTCAATGGGCCTCCTTTGCACCCTCCTTGACTGTTTTGCTTGTTTGGAATGTGTTCTTAAAGTCTGATAATGCCTTTTGCTTGCCTGGATGGAAGATAGAGAGCTGTGTTGAAACTAGCCTATCATACAAAGGTAAAAGTTAAATTTGTTGCTCTACCTGCTTTTGCATCTGGTTCCACCTGTCACTCTCATGCGGCCTTTGGAAGGTTGCCCAGACTGTGGCCCTCAAGCTGAAAAAAGTTCCCTACCCCTGCTAGATGAGATGGCAGTGATTCCTGTAATCTTATTGTTGTTGTTATGTGCCTCCAAGGCAACTACGACTTATGGCGACCCTATGAATCAGTGACCTCCAAGAGCATCTGTCATGAACCACCCTGTTCAGATCTTGTCAGTTCAGGTCTGTGGCTTCCTTTATGGAATCAATCCATCTCTTGTTTGGCCTTCCTCTTTTTCTACTTCCTTCTGTTTTTCCCAGCATTATTATCTTTTCTAATGAATCATGTCTTCTCATTTTGTTTCCAAAGTATGATAACCTCAGTTTCATCATTTTGGCTTCTAGTGATAGTTCTGGTTTAATTTGTTCTAACACCCAATTATTTGTCTTTTTTGCAGTCCATGGTATGCGCAAAGCTCTTCTCCAACACCACATTTCAAATGCGTTGATTTTTCTCTTATCAGCTTTTTTCACTGTCCAACTTTCACATCCATACATAGAGATCAGAAATACCATGGTCTGAATGATCCTGACTTTAGTGTTCAGTGATACATCTTTACATTTGAGGACCTTTTCTAGTTCTCTCACAGCTGCCCTCCGCAGTCCTAGTCTTCTTCTGATTTCTTGACTATTGTCTCCATTTTGGTTAATGATTGTGCCAAAATATTGATAATCCTTGACAAGTTCAATGTCCTCATTGTCAACTGTAAAGTTGCATAAATCTTCTGTTGTCATTACTTCAGTCTTTTTGACATTCAGCTGTAGTCCTGCTTTTGTGCTTTCCTCTTGAACTTTCATCAGCATTCGTTTCAAATCATTACTGGTTTCTGCTAATAGCAAGGTATCGTCTGCATATCTTATTGATATTTCTCCCTCCAATTTTCACACCTCCTTCTTCTTGGTCCAATCCTGCTTTCTGTATGATATGTTCTGCATATAGATTAAACAAATAGGGTGATAAAATACACCCCTGTCTCACACCCTTTCCGATGGGGAACCAATTGGTTTCTCCATATTCTGTCCTTACAGTAGCCTCTTGTCCAGAGTATAGGTTGCGCATCAGGACAATCAGATGCTGTGGCACCCCCATTTCTTTTAAAGCATTCCATAGGTTTTCATGATCTGCACAGTCAAAGGCTTTGCTGTAATCTATAAAGCACAGGGTGATTTTCTTCTGAAATTCCTTGGCCCATTCCGTTATCCAATGTATGCTTGTGATATGATCTCTGGTACCTCTTCCCTTTCTAAATCCAGCTTGGACGTCTGGCATTTCTCGCTCCATATATGGTAAGAGTCTTTGTTGTAGAATCTTGAGCATTACTTTACTTGCATGGAATATTAAGGCAATAGTTCAATAATTACTGCATTCCCTGGGATCCCCTTTCTTTGGAATTGAGATGTATATGGAACACTTCCAGTCTGTGGACCATTGTTTAGTTTTCCATATTTCTTGACAGATTTTAGTCAAAATTTGGACTGATTCAGTCTCAGTAGCTTGTAGCAACTCTATTGGTATGCCGTCTATTCCTGGTGATTTGTTTCTTCCAAGTATTTTAAGAGCAGCTTTCACCTCGCATTCTAAAATTTCTGGTTCTTCATCATATGGTTCCTCCGTGAATGAATCTGTGATCCTGGCATCTCTTTTATAGAGTTCTTCAGTGTATTGCTTCCATCTTCCTTTTATTTCATATCGGTCATTCAGTGTGTTCCTCTGTTGATTATTCAACATCCCTACTCGTGGTTTAAATTTCCCTTTCATTTCTCTAATTTTTTGGAACCAGGCTCTTGTTCTACCCTTTTTGTTGTCCTCTTCTATTTCTATACAGTGACTATTGTAATAGTTCTCTTTGTCCCTACGTACTAGTCGCTGTATTGTTGCATTTAGGGTTCTGACTGTGTTTCTATCTCCTTTTGCTTTCCTTCTCTCTTTAACCATTTGAAGAGTTTCTTCAGTCATCCATTGGGGTCTTTCTCTCTTTTTAACTAGAGGTATTGTCTTTTTACATTCTTCTCTGATAACATCTCTGACTTCATTCCATAGTTCTTCTGGTTCTCTGTCAACTAAGTTTAAAGCCTCAAACCTGTTCCTTATTTGATCTTTATATGCTTCTGGGATGTTATTTAAATTGTATTTTGGCATTATGATTGCTTTGTTGTTCTTCTTTAGCTTTACTCTGATTTTCGATATGACCAGTTCATGATCTGTACTGCAGTCTGCTCCTGGACTTGTTTTTGCGGAAAGTGTGGAACTTCTCCACCTTCTATTACCAATTATGTAATAAATTTGATTCCTAGGAGTAGCGGGCTGGCTGCGAAGCAGAGCGGACGTAAGAGATGCTGCGCCGTAGCTTAAAGAAAATTCACAAAGGGAAGGACTTAATATAACTGCATACCGGTTTCATGACTATCTTATCAACAAGAAGAAGTTTTACCTCCTTACCTCCTTACCTGTAAGTCTGACTTGTTTCATCAATAGACTCTTAAATCTAGTTAAATCTAGATATTACCATATTGTCCTTAAAATGGTTCAAACAAGGAAAAAATGCTATGAACAAGATCCTAAATTGGACCTGATATTGGAAGCTCCTGGAAAAGCGGCTTATCAGCCCAAAATTACAAACTTCTTTATACCAACTAAAGCTGGCAGGACAAAAAGAATAGAGTCAAGATCAGATGAGGAAATCTCCTCTCGAATTGAAATAGATCATTCTTGCCCATGCTTGAGTGAGGAGATCCTGGCATCGGATGACCCAGGAATTCTACAAAGTTTGCATTTTGGAACACTTTTGGATCTCCCTTCTGGCCAAACGTCTTTATCTAGTCTGAGCAACCCCTTGCAGCAGGCACTTGAATGCGAGGCGACACCATTTTCATCTCAGTCTAAGGACAGTGACTTGCAATTTTCTCCTGCCGCTTCGTTTAATGTCAATGCTTCAGATTCTGCCTGCCAGACTCCCTCTTTTGCTCAACCCCAGCCATCTTCTGTCTGCTCTCTAGAAGTTACGGAAACTATGGAATTGTCACAAATTGGCCTAAAATTACTTTTAACTGGCCAAAAATGCTTGCAGCTAAAATTAGCTATTATGGCCAAAGAGTCTGAAAATATCAAAATCTTTTTGGAAGAAACAAATAGTTTATTAAAATCATTTATGAAAGAACTGATTGTCGTAAATACGTAAATTCTACTTCATCAGTTCACAAGCTAGAAACAGCTACGAAGAGCGCCAACAAAAAGAAACCTCGCAGTTTACCAAAAGGGAAAAAATCTAAAAATATTAAAAATTACAAACTACCACGGAGCAAGAAGATGAACTTCCAGAAACTTTTTAATCTACTTAAAGCTCAACAACATTCAGACCTGCAAACAAAGAAGCAATCAGATTCATCTTCAAAGAGAATATCCTCCAAAATCCACTGTGATGTTTTGCCAGACAGCAAGAAAATTTCGGTTTTGCCAGAGATATTTTCACACCCCAACCCGAGGATTGAAAGTGAAAAAGGCTCTATAAACAGTATGATTTCACGGCAAGAAATCTCAAACGGTAACTGGCTTCTGAGATTAAACCCAAATAAACTTGCACTCCTGAACCCTCCTTTTTCTACATTTAAAGAAAAAGCTATCGTAAGGAAACAAAGAGTGTGTCATGCTCTTCAGTCTCTAGCTGCAATGGATTTATGGCCGGACGACATCCTGCATGTGGAATTCCTTTACAACCCCTCGATTAAAATGTCCATTTTACTTACCCTGAAATCGTCTGTGATAACAACATAGTTAATTGCAAATAAATCCATTCTAGGCAGGCATGGAATAATTGTTCAAAGATACTTCACAAATGAGGCCGGACCCATTCCCTTGCTCACAAAGAGAATTCCACTAACTAACTTGACCTCACCACAAAGGAGTGGGAAGCCTTCCCTGATTAGAAGCAAACATAACTCATCAAACTCTGGAATCCAGAATTCACCTCTGGATCAGCTTTCTCTAAATAGCTTACCTCAGACAAATCGCTTTTCACTGAATACAGGACAAACTATGATGGGAAATAATCTATCTTCTCTGTCTCTTCCTTCACAAGAAACTTCAAACTCTGAAATACCTAATTCTCTTAACTCTGATTATATTATTTTGGATGAGGTAAGCTCTTCCCCGCTCTTAGCTCCCATTCGCACTTCTACGTTGTCATCTCATAACATGGAAAATACTAAGGCTAATCAACAAACATCGTTTGACTTTGCGTGCGAGGGAGAGGATGAACTTATAAATAGTTTCCATACATTCTCAGACAGTGAACAAACCGAGGTCATCAATAAAATGCAGAACCTATTAAATAATCTAAGGGCTAAAAGGACTTGTTCTAGATTTCTAGAGGAATACGAATTGAGCTCACCTCCTAATATACAAGTTGCCTCTTCGAGAGTCCCCCAAAAGGTACTGACACATTGCTACACAAATGTATGCAGACCCAGTATAACATGTGATGTTATAGTTCATGAGGCTTCTGAATTAATATGACAATCCCCATTAAATTCTGAAACCACAATTCCAATCTGTGAAACTTATGAAAGAACGATAAATCATTATCCTGTGAATATAAACCATTCACCCTGTAAATCCTCTTCCTTAAAGGAATTCTCCGTTCCACTGAGTCCTATTACTAATGCATGCCAGGTTTCTGCTCCCACACCTAACTCTACATTCCTCTTTCTTTCCTGGAATATTGCAGGGTGGAATGTTAAACAAAAGAACCCAGATTTTGTTTCCTTCCTGAACAAATTTGATTTAATCTTTTTACAGGAGACTTGGTGCTCCCAGAAATTATTTGTGGATGGCTTCTCTTGCTTATGTTTACCGGCGTCCTTTTCCCTACCTAACTCAATAGGCAGACCCAAAGGAGGTCTAGCCACTTATTTCCACCTCTCTAACAGCACGTCCTTTAAGTGTTCTTTCCTGTAAAAACATTGCCCAGGCTGTTTTATTAGTTTTTGGCACAATTTCTCTTCTGTTAGTTAATGTATACATCCCCCCCCATTCTTCTAGGGCACAAATTGATCAGGACTGGGACAATCTTGCCAACTATTTAACATCACTTGAGGCTAAATTTCCCAGAGCGTCCTGTATTGTGATGGGTGATTTCAATGCTAGGTCTGGTCCACACAATGATGCTCTATTTGCATCAAACCTCTGGGGTGGTGAGGATATTTCCCCCTACTTTCCATCCCATGACCGGTTTTCCTAGGATCTCAAGATAAACTATGGTGGCATATGTTTAAATCGATTCCTTGCTGGACATAACTTGATAATGCTGAACGGTCACAGTCAGATAGACCCATGTGCGGAATTCACCTACATTTCTGGCCTTGGATGTAGTGTCATCGATTATGTGCTAATTTCCCATTTTTTGTTTGAGTTCATTTTAAATTTTTCTGTTGGCTTTAGACAGGACAGCGATCATCTTCCCCTTAGTTTTTCTTTATTATTACCGGTAGAGGGTCGTTTGCTCTTAACCCACAATACAATGGCCACTCTAAACCATTCTATTCACAAAAGGACCTTTTGGACTTCCACTGTAGCTCTTAAAGTGACCTCTTTTCTCGCTTCTCCCTCTGCTTTGTCCTTGCAGAAGGAGATTATTTTTGCCACTGATCCAAATTTAGCGCTAATAGCGTATAAGTCCCTAACTTTAAACCTTAAAGACTCTATTATGATGTCATCTTCTTCCTCAAGGGCCCCTTCCTCCTTTGGTACTCCCAGATGGTTCGATAAGGATTGCCTAGGTGTCAAGAGACAGTTGAGACGGATATATCAACACTACCGACAGTTAAATCTAATTTCCCTTCCCCCAGAGTATTACTCTATTAAAAAGAATTACAAGCAATTGATAGCCACCAAAAAAAGGCAGGTGATGCATGAAGATTGGGAAGCCCTAATCCAAGCTTCCAGAACAAAAGATTCGCAGTGTTTCTGGAGGATTGTTGCTGGCTCCATGAGACCATTAAATCCGGCCCCTTGTCACATCTCTCCTTATCTCTGGGAAAAATATTTTTCTGCTTGCAATGAATCTGCTAATGTGGATCTTTTAATTGATACTCCAACAAATCTCCCCATATGGCAACCAGTAACTCAAAAAGAAATTGCCGGCCTGATTGCCGGTTTGAAACCTGGTAAAGCCCCTGGTCTCGATAATATTTCCTCTGAAATGCTGAAAGCTCACCAAGCTTGGTGGGTCCCCCTTCTTGCAAATCTTTTTACTTTAATTAATCTCAGGATGTATTCCTGAGTCTTGGCTTGAATCCATTGTAATCCCTATATTTAAAAAAGGGAACAATGAAGACCCTGCAAATTATCGTCCAATCAGTCTCCTTTCCATTATTGGTAAACTTTATGCCTACTATTTAAAAGGGAGGCTCTCCTCATGGCTTGAGGAGGAAAACATTCTTGGGAGGGAGCAGGCAGCCTTCAGGAAAGGTAGGTCTGGGATCGAGCACTGCGTGATCTTAAATCATTTAGCCGAAAAATATAAGAATCGTTGGGGCAACGGTCTTTTTGTTGCCTTTGTCGATTTGAAATCGGCTTTTGACTCCATCCCAAGGGAGATACTTTGGGCTAAATTCGCCAAATCTATAATCGATAAAAGACTCCTTTTTTTAATTAGTCGTCTTCACCAACACACATCTTTCCGGGTCAGGTGCAGTCGCGATGGTCACCTTACAAATCCTATTAATACTACAGAAGGAGTTAGACAGGGTTGTATCCTTGCCCCGCTATTATTCAATTTTTTATGAATGACTTGTCTTTACACTGTCAATCCCCAGATTGGGTTATTATTTCATTCTTCTCTGTCTTGGACTCCCCACATTAGAGGTGCAATTGCTACCGCTAGAAATTCAGCCAATGGCATCCGAAGGTTTTTCTTTACTAAAGGAGGACAGTACATCCCGGCAGCCATCAAGGTTTTCAGATCCAAAACTATTTCCCAACTTCTTTATGGGGCTCACTTATGGATTGGCGCCTTCAACCCCTCAATGGAGGCAGTTCTATCTTTATTTCTTAGACAAATTCTAGGTGTTCCCAGATGTGTACCTTCGGCTGCCCTCAGGTTGGAAACTGGTCTGGCCTCACTTAAGTCCCAAACATGGATGACTGCCCTAAATTTTTGGGTTAAAATGTCTTATGAATACTCTTCTGGCTATCTCCCATTACTCTGGGAAGATCTTTTTATTTCAAAATGGGCCCAAACATTTATAAACTGTCTTGCAAATATTGGCCTTTCAAATGAACATCTGATGACTCAGGATCCAACGTCAGCTAAGCTTTCAATCCTTACTCGTATCAGTGATATGGACCTTCAAAGTTCCATCACTGCAGCCACTTCGACCTGTTCCCCCACTCATTTTGGTTTGAGTTTTGCACCATCATCCAGCGCCTCTTATCTGGAATACCTTACGATCCCCAAATACCGTCTTGCCTTCATGAAGGCTAGATTTAATTGTCTCTATTCCGCCTTATTAGAAGGGAGATTTCAACGCATTCCTTAAGCAAATCATTTATGCCCATGTGGTGTCAGTGCCATAGAAACCCTATTCCACGTCGTCTTTGAGTGTTCCTTATATGCTGCATTTCGCTCTAAATTTATAATTCCTATTATAAATAAATTCCCTAATAAACCGCTTGACCGCTTACTCTGCTACCTTCTGTCTGCGGCTAACAGGGATACTACCTTGCTTGTAGCCAAATATATTTCTGCGGCTCAATCAGTCCGGAGGGTACTTACCCCATCAGATGTTTCCCTTTCCATATAACTGTTTTATTGTTTTTATACTTCTCTATGTTTTTGACACAATTGTATAGATGTATTTTTGTTATAAATGTACATAGCTTTATTTATATAAATGTTTTGGTCTATGACTGTAACAATAAAGAATTTGATTTGATTCCTATATTGACCATTTGGAGATGTCCATGTATATAGTCGTCTTTTCAGTTGTTCAAAAAATGTGTTCGCAAGAAACAAATTATTGGCTTCACAGAATTCAGTAAGTCTTTCTCCAGCTTCGTTTCTGTCTCCTAGGCCCCATCTCCCCACAATTCCTAATTCTTCTCTGTTCCCTACTTTTGCATTCCAATCCCCCATGATTATCATCATATCTTGTTTTGGTGTGTGATCAATTTATTCCTGTACTTCTGCGTAAAATCTCTCCAATTCCTCTTCTTCTGTGTTTGCTGTCGGAGCATAGACTTGGATGATGGTTATGTTGATAGGTTTCCCATTTAATCTCACTGATATCACTCGCTCAGACCTTGCGTTGTAGCTCATAATTGCTCTTGCTACATCACTTCTCACTATTAAAGCAACCCCATTTCTTCTTAATTTCTCATTCTCTGCATAAAATATTTTGTAGTTGCCTGATTGGAAATGTCCCATTCCCGTCCATTTTAGTTCGCTCACACCAAGTATTGTAATGTTGATGCGTTCCATTTCTTGCTTGACAATTTCTAACTTCCCCTGCTTCATGCTTCTCACATTCCATGTTCCTATTGTGTGCGTCATACAACTCCGGACTCTCCTTTTGCATCTGTGCACATCAGCCTCTGGGCTTCCTTTTGGCTTTGACCCAGCTGCATCATTAGTCACAGCGTCACTCATACTTGCCCTTTGTTCTTCCCCAGTAGCTCATTGAGTGCCTTCTGACCTGGGGGTCTCATCTTCCAGCACTATCTCGGGTTGCATTTTGGATACTCTGTTCATAGGGTGTTCGTGGCAAGAGGTATTCAGGGGTGGTTTACCATTGCCTTCCTCTGAGTTTGGGTGCATCTTAGTCTGGTGTCTCAGCTTTGACCATTCCTCATTGGGTGCCCCTGCAAGGAGTCTAGCCTCTTGGTCTAGACTCCTGATGGCATTGTTCTCAGCTTCTTCAACACACTCAAACCCCCTCACCATGTTAAGGTGTGCATCCGAAGAGGATCCTTAAAGTGCTGCTAGGATCATGTGGCAATGCAGGCATTGTGATTTCTCATAGGGCTATCTATGAGCAACTGCAGACAGGCTTTGGGCAGAGGATGATCACATGAAGTAAATGTTGTAGTTTTAATGCGTGTATGTGCGTGGCGTACAGTAGCGTGTGTGTGAGCACCGAAAAGAGTCCAAAGACAACGTCCAGTCTTTTTAGTTAAGATGAGTCTTTACTGGCAAGCTCAACAAGATTCAAACAGACAGTAACAAAACACCTTCCTTCCATGAACCTCACAACCCCCACACTGTGCAGTTTCCTTTCAAGGTTTTATGGCTTCTGTGCCAGCTGCTGTGTCCTTGAGCAGCTCTGTCTTTTTAACCCCTTAACTGTCTTTCTGGAAAACAAGACATTATGCACCCTCAACTGTCTACAGCTCCCACTTTTCCATAAAGACGTTTTTTTTGTTCTTTTTACAGACATTTCTTTACAGTTACTTGTTCATACTACACAGTTTCAATGTTGCTCATACCCAGTTTGTCTACCAGTTTGTTGTATGTTTCATCATTCAATGGCTTCGTCAACATCTGCCAGCATGTCCCTTGTGTTTAAATATATCAACGTTATAAATTTTTGTTGAACGCATTCCCTGATGTGGTGATATTGCACACTGATATGTTTGGTGCGTTTATTGTTGGCTTCTGACATGGCTAGTCTGATACACGTTTGGTTGTCTTCATACACGTGTATTGGTTTCTTGACTTCTATATGTGTTTCCCCCATCAGCTGCTCAAACCATCTAAGCTCGTTACATGCCGTTGACAGGCTTATGTACTCTGCCTCCGAGCTAGATATAGCCACGACTGTTTGTTTCCTGCTGTACCAGTCAATGACTGACCCATTAAACAATATGAGCACTCCAGACGTCGACCGACGGCTGGATTGGTCTCCAGCATGGTCTGAATCGACGTAACACTCCAAGTTGCCCTCATTAGTAACAGATAGGGCTAGTCCCTTATTTGATGTGCCTTTGAGATATCTAAGCACCCGTTTAACTCCGTTCCAGTCGTGCTCTGTGGGCTTTTCTACCCTCCTGCTTAATATGCCGACAGCGTTTGCGATGTCTGGACTTGTGGCCTTTACTAAATATTGCAGCTTGCCCACAATGTTTCTATACTGTTCTGAATCACCGTATACTATCTCATTTGTTTCGTGCTGGAAAGACACTGTCATAGGTGTCTTTACGGAATTACAGTCAGTCATCCCACAACTGGCTAACAGCTGTTGTATTTTACCCTCCTGATGTAGCATGAAACCCCCGTCATCACCACAAATTACATCTGTTCCCAGGTAGTGCTGCACTGGTCCTAAACATTTAGTATCTACATGTTGTTTCAAGCTGTTATAGAACACCGCTTCCTCCTGCTTGTCAGTATGGATGTATAGAATATCATCCACGTACACTAGGCAGTATGTGGTCTTGATTCCCTGTTGTCTCACATAAACACAGGAGTCAGCAATACAACGCTTAAATCCCATGGATTTTAACACCTCATCCAGTTTTATGTTCCAGCATCATGCACTTTGCTTGAGGCCATACAGGGATTTATGCAATTTACATACCAGCCCCGGTTGCGTTGTACACCCTGGTGGTTGTTCCATGTAAATTTCTTCCTGCAAGTTCCCGTGCAGGAATGCAGTTTTAATGTCATAATGGTACACTTCCATCCCCTCCATTGCCACTACCTTTAGTAGGAGTCTGATGGACTCATGTTTGATTACTGGGGCGAATATCGCATCATAGTCTGTACCATACTGTTGCAAAAAACCTTTTGCAACTAAACGCGCCCTGCACCTTAGCACTTCTCCTGTGCTAGACCTTTTCCGTTTGAATACCCACTTACAGCCTATTGCTTACTTGCCTGAGGGAAGTGTTGCCATTGTCCATGTTTTGTTACGTTCCATGGCATCCAATTCCTCTTTCATCGCTTCCTGCCATTTGGCTTGTTCAGCTACAGTCATATGCCTGATCTCATTTATGTTTGTGGGGTCCTTTTCTGTGGCATCCTCCTTGCAACAAGGAATGGCCACAGACAACGCTACGTTGGGTTGTAATATCGAGGGCATTTCTTCTGGATATGAAATCTCCCTGGCTCCAACCCTTCGTACTTCCAACCTTTCTCCCACTCTCTGAGCAGACTTGGCAATGCCCATTCTAATGCGAAATAGGGATTACCTGAGCATCCCTTTTATGTATGTTCTGCTCCCTCTACTTATCTCGCATTTTCCTTTTTCAAATTTGACTACATATCCCATGCTGTTTAGTTTCATTACAGATAGGATGTTGCTATCTAAGTCAGGAACACACAATACATCCATCATTATAGTATCGAGTATACCCAAGTGCACTGTCCCCCTCCCCACAACTTGCCTTAACGTAACATCAGCCAGTACTACAGTTTCCTTTGTGGGACGCATGGTGTTGTACAAAGTTCTATTCTTTATCATGCTGTGGGTGGCACCCGAATCGATCACCCAGTCAGTACTTTCCGCATCCATCTTCTTGTCACTCGCCATTCTCACTATTTGCATATGTGACTGTTTATGTCCATGTCTTTTGTTCATACAATCCTTTCGTAAATGCTGTTTTGATCCACAACTATAACATGCCTTAAGTCCAAAAGTTTTTGTTTCTGTTTCACTCCTTTCAGTTCTCCTCTCTGGCCTTCCGAGTGCTTCCGTGCATCTCTCCCATTCCTGGATCAATTTACCCAATACATACTGCACCGTCAGGCCCTCGTCTGGCATTGCCTCCAGTGAGCTTATTAATGGATCCCAGGAAGAGTCTAGTGATGATAATAATATATATACTTGCTGTAACGGGGAGTGCACAACATCTCTCTCCTGTAACTCCGCGAATAATTTCTTCATCTCCAGCAAATGGGCAGACATTGACACACCTTCCGTTAGCCTCATTTGGTATAGTTTACGTGCCAAATATATTTTGCTACTTGCCGTTTTTCTGACATGCACGTCTTTCAGAGAATTCCAAATCTCTCTCGCCATGGGTTTGTATTGGATGTGTAGCAGTTAAGAGTCATCCACTGCCAGAATCAAATACGATCTCGCCTTCTCGTCCATACATTTCAATTGAGCCGGCGGTGGGTCAGCCGGTGGATCGTTCTCAATTACCTGCCATAAATCTTCTTTTGTTAAGAAAGCCTCCATGCATAACCTCCAACATGAATAGTTCTGTTCAGTGAGGCGTTCCAAAGGCATTCCAGCTGATAAGGACACAGCCATTTCTGCAGACACATCTCTCTTGTTATGCCAGTCTCTGTTCCCCATCCTTCGGCTCTCCATAGCCGTCTTTTCCCAACAGTGAACAAGTCGTTCCTTACTTGTTTTCTAATATGCACTCTGTACACGCTCCGTGCCATGCTCTGGGCCCATAACCCTTGTTGTAGTTTTAATGCGTGTATGTGCATGGCGTACAGTAGCGTGTGTGTGAGCACCGAAAAGAGTCCAAAGACAACGTCCAGTCTTTTTAGTTAAGATGAGTCTTTACTGGCAAGCTCAACAAGATTCAAACAGACAGTAACAAAACACCTTCCTTCCACGAACCTCACAACCCCCACACTGTGCAGTTTCCTTTCAAGGTTTTATGGCTTCTGTGCCAGCTGCTGTGTCCTTGAGCAGCTCTGTCTTTTTAACCCCTTAACTGTCTTTCTGGAAAACAAGACATTATGCACCCTCAACTGTCTACAGTAAAATTATCCCACCCGGCTGTATTCCATTGTAACTTATAAAACCACGTCAGTCAGTAGATCCAGGATACTGTGCCAAAGTACATCTCAATGCCCATTGTTAGAATACGGTAGGGTAGCTGTGTGAAAATCTGATGTGTGAGAGAGGAATGGATGGTGAGGAGATATTGGAGAGGTGGGAGAAAGGAAAGATCAGAGCCTTCTTGCCTGCACATTGGTCATGCTTTGGTCATCCCAGCTACCTTGTCTGAAAGAAACTTACAATGGGATTATAAGTGATAGGCAGCCCAGGCCATCCTCATTATTTAGATGATAGAAAGATGCATTTCCACATATGGATACAAACATCAGTGGGGACAGGCTAGGTTAGGCTAGAACCCTTCTCCCTAAGATTGAGTTTTTAATGGGCTCTTGTCCTACCTGGTTGTTCTCAGCAAGTGGTGCTGGAAGATTGCAGTTCCATAGGGGAGGGCTGTAGTTCAGTGTTAGAGCATCTGCTTTGTATGCAGAAGGTCCCTGGTTCAATTCCCGGCATGTCCAGGGAGCACTGAGAGAGACTCCATTGGAAATCCTGAATAGCTGCTGCCAGGCTGACTCTGTATAAGGCAGTTTGCTATCTTCCTATGTGTCAGCTCTTCACTGAGACAGCAATGTCGGTGGGGGTGCAGGCAGGGCTGGAGATTCCTTGGTACTTGCCAGGCCGTAAGTCCTCAGCTGGCAACTTGGCTATAAATCTGCCCGGCTAGCAAGGAGGAAGCAAGATAAGGGCAGAGGCCGTTCAAAGCTTACGTGCCAAGCCAGAAATCCAGAAGAGACATCAGTGAAGGTCCGGGTCTAGTTTGCCGAGAGATCAGTCCAAGTCAAGGTTCAGGGGATAGGAAGACACACAGTGGTCACGCCTGACATTGTAGTCAGCAACAAGCTGAACCCAGGGTTTGACTTTTAAGGAGCAGGTTTGTCAGCAGATGTGAGTCATCAGCATTTTGGCCTTAAGTGGACAGGCCTGCCCCTCTTCTGCCTGACCTTCTGTTGTCTACGTTCTGCAGGTGAGGGGGGAGTATCCTGTTCACTGTCTG
Organism: Rhineura floridana; assembly: GCF_030035675.1. Lineage (NCBI taxonomy): Eukaryota > Metazoa > Chordata > Lepidosauria > Squamata > Rhineuridae > Rhineura > Rhineura floridana. Next base: position 133,729,853 of record NC_084480.1, read on the forward strand.
CATCTGGCTGAAGGGCTTCAGCTGTGTCTGGGGTGCTCTGCAGCTGTGGGGAGAAGGAGCTGGGTTCTCAGGAGTTTCCTCCATTTCTCCTTCTGGGTCTGCTGCTTCTGGGTCTGCTGCTGTTACTCCCGAGTCATCCTCGTCTGATGAGTCCTCTGACACTATGCACTCCATGACCTTTGCCCTGTGGGCTGCCATGAAATCTCATATTGTCTTATAGCATCTGAGTAAGCATGCATTGGGTTGTACTGACCTTATGGAGAGCTTCATGTTTTCTCCTTTCAGTTTCTACGCTTTTTAAAAAACTTTGCTAAAGAATCTATTTCACTCAATTATTGTCAGTTAAGAATTTCTGATTCCCCTTAGAGGTCCTGTTTTCTTCTGAGTTCATCACCAACAAATGCCAACTTAAATTTCAGAATTGTTACTCCCTTCCCCCCCTCTTTTTTAACATACAAGTTATATGGGTTGTGAATTCAGTAAATGATTTGTTTCAGGGATTTTTTTTTTGCCTCGGGCCATGGCACTTTATGATGCAGATAAAAACATTTAGAATGAGTCTCGCACAAAAACTCTGGGTTTTACTTTGGTATATTCCTAGTTTACACATTTTGCCCTTGTTCACTGTAGTGTAGACAAAAAATAAACGCTTTTTAATTTTGTGTCTGGAAATCACTATTCAAGCAACTGTACAGTCCATTTCACAGCCAGGTGCTCTTTGTTCAACAGCTGTAGATATTTCTTTACAGGCAACACTTTATAATAAATTACAGTAAGCTATAACCCCTATACCTGTTTATTTAATATAACCCTAGGCCATTTTGCTGAGCCACTCACCTGGAAACAGCTGCAACCATTCAACTGAATTGTTCACCCTCCTTGCAAAGTGTTGCATCAGCATTAAACAACAATGGAATTGCCCAGCAGCTACCTGGCTTAAATCTCTCCCCAACCCCAAAAAGTCTCCTAACGAAGCTTGTAGAGAGAGGTGCTAAAAGTGAACAATCTGAGAAAAAAATTGAAGAAAAGAGTTTGATAAAAATAGGCCACATCTGCACCATACATTTAAAGCGCCATTGTGTCACATTATCAGTCATGGCTTCTGTGATGGTCCTGTATGTGAATGTAATGTAAATGTGGTAAGTGCAGGTTTATTGTAGGAAATATGGTAAGTGAAGTGAGTGAGAAGGGGGAGTACATGGGCTGTAGAATGCTGAATGATGATTGGCTGTGTGTTTGAATGGCTGAAGGTATAAATGAGAGGATGACAGTTGAGTCGTGGTGGGGTGTTGGACAGGGTGGTTGTGGACAGGGAGGTTGATTGGAGAGTAAGAGGTGGCTGTTGAGATATTGGATTGGGAGTTCTGAGGCAAATATTAGGAATTAGGAACTTAAGAAACATATATGAAACCATATGCTTGTCAATGAAATCTATAAGTAATCTTGTTATTCTTAGTGTTATCAATAAATATATTCTTGGTTTACTTAAAGCCTGATTCCTCAGCTAGGGTGCACAGACCAGGGGGGAGGCAGAGTAACCAAGGCTGAAGAAGAAATAGTATCAAATGGTGGCAGCGGTGAAGGAAGAAATATTGTATCAACATCCAGTACCACAGAGCAACCCAGAGCTGTGAGCTTCATAGGCAAGAGGCTTCAGGGGGGTTGGGAATTACCTATACACACAGACACAAGGTATCAAAATAACCAGGAAGAGACTAAGGCACAGTCTAGAGGTTATATTGGATACACAGAGTGTTGGTTAGTGTGGCCTAGCAGGGGGATCTTTTGAGATCTGTGCTAGAGCGGAGAGAGGTAAAAATAAACATGACGATCCTGACTGCTGGTAGCCACGTGTGAGAGAGACACAGGTAGTGCCAGGGAAGGACATCACAGCTTCTCCCAGAGAATCCTGTAAATTCCAGTTTGTTAAGGGTGCTGAGAGTGTTTAGTAGACCCCTATTCCCCTCACAGAGTTAATAGTTCCTTGAGTTCCCTGGGAAGAGGGATTGACTCTTAAACCACACTGAGAACTGTAGCTCTATGAGAGAAATTGGGGGTATCCTGACAAGTCTCAGCACCTTAACAAACTACAGTTCCCAGGATTCTTTGGGGAAGCCATGATTAGTAAAGTGGTATAATACTGCTTTAAATGTATAGTGAGGGTGAGGCCCTAGAGAAGTATTTCCAAAGCTATCAGTACATTTTTACATTGCCGCAGAGATTCTCCAAAGCAAATGTTTGAGGCAAAACGAGAGGTTCCTGCTCTGGCTAAGCAACTGTGGAATTTTTAACGAAGGGAAGCAACATTTCTTAAAGCAACTAAAGGGCTAAATCTAAAGACTTAGTCAGTAATGAGGAGGAGGAGAGATTTGATAAGAACAGCCAGCCTTGGGGGTGAAATGTCAGATATTGAACTGTCAGCTTCTGCTTATGGATATGGTTTAGCAGTTTTTAAAATCACAGATATTTTCTTCTTTAAAAAAATGTTGTAAATGTTTTGACTTTTATGTAGTCATGAGGTAAACACTAAAACTAACTAACAAGTTAGTTTAGTTAGTTAGGCCTCTAGCCCAGGAATCATCAGTCTTTTGGGGGCAGTGAACACATTTGGAATTTTGAGAGCTGTGGGTGCCAGTTGCAAAATGGCTGCCACGGGGAGTGGCATAATAGAAAATTGTTGCCATGGGAGGTGTGTAGGAAGGCCAAGTCAATGCAAACAGGAATTGAGCATGAAGAGCGAACAGTCTTTCATGCACTATGGATTTTTAAGGGGATATTTACTGAGATCTTTCATGGGTACCTTAGGAGGTACTGACAAGCCCACTGATACCTGCAGGTGCTACTCTGATGACCCTGCACTAGCACCTGGAAAGACAGAATACTGACATATTGTGGCCACACAATTTTCATATGTTTTAGACAGGGATTGTGGAAATGCCCCCAATATTGAATTAATCTTTTGGGCAGAGGTAGCCAATGTAGTGCTTCCAGGTATTGTTGGACTCCGATTATCCCTGCCCATTGGCCATATTGGCTGGCTCTGATGAGAGTTATTGTCCACAACATCTGGAAGGACCATGCTGGCTACCCATGCTTTAGGAGGCGGGTAAATTCTATGGATTTTCATGAGTGGTGATCTTTTAAATATAATATGGCCAAGTCACCCCCCCTCCCTTCCTTTCCTTTTTTTACAGCAAAGAAAGTCTTGCTTCTACTTCAAGCAGTGGGTTGGCTGCCCTCAGCAGCATGGACTTTCCCCATTATTTCCATTTTGGGGAAGAGACAGGTGTGGAGAGATTATATTGCAATGAACATTTCTGCTTTGCTTTCAGAGGCAGAAGAAGACTGTGTAGCATTTTTTAAATTCAGACTTGACAGTAGCTAGTTGTCTGGCTGCCTCTGGTGAAGTGCAACACACCAAATGATGAATACAGCTACATGCAGGCTGGTAAAAATATTGAAAGCTAGCAACTGTTCCAGGCTCCCACCCGCTCACTTTCTTTTCTTTTTTTTTCTTTTTTTGCAAAGCTGTTTGAACTGCTGTTGTACCTTTGTTTTTCTCATGTGGTTCATTATTGCTTCATTTATTTTATGGGGGAAGAAGGATTTTTAGTGGAGTGACAGAGCCTGGCATTCAGAAGTTTCCAAGTTCGACTGCTGCAATCTCCACGTAACATGATCCAGTAAGAGGTAATGGGAGAGCCTTCTGCCTGGCTCCCTGCTGCAGTCAGATTAAACAATAGTGGACTAAATGAGTTAATACTCTGACCCAATGTAAGGCAATGTCCTAAATTATTTGTCTGAGTTTTCTACAAATTGCATTATTCTTTGCATTTTTTATATATTGCCCTGGGCACTTTTGTGCAGAGAAGCAACTCCTAATAGCTAACGAACTGTCATCATGTCGGATTTGACGCAACATCTCACTGGTCCAGCTAGATTCGGCCTACCCCCTACGAAGATCTTGAATTGCTTTTGAATGTTTACCATGCCCTTCACAGAATCAAATTTTCCCATCTCCGCTAATCTAAGCGCTGCCACACAAGAAGTCTAATAAACAACTTGTTAAACTTTCTACTCAGATCATCAACAATGGAAATTCTTGTTTGCTCTAAATCCCATCCCTTGACAGAGTGAGCATTAATGAAAGTTTCTCTGCCTTTTTCATTTAATATTGCAGCCAGGCCAAACCTGTGCAGCAGCAGGAGATGAGGAAAGAACCTTGACATAGTAAATAATCTCCTGGCAGTCATTTTCAAAATAAATATTTCCTTTTTTATTTTTAACTAAAACCTTTCCCATCTGTTCTGCTCTTTCATTACAAATGCATGAAGAGCATAATTCACAGATACATCATAAAGAGACAGGCATGATTTAGATCTTTGCATGCACATCCTTTAATCTTACTGCAGCTCAGTGGATATCTCTTTTATTCATCATACCTCATGTTTCTGTACTGTAGGAAAGGTGCCATAATCCCTTCTTTGCTATTCAACAAGCTCCCAAATTTGCCTGATACTAGATTTTAGATCCCAGATTCATTTCAGCAGATAATAGCTTTACTATCACCAGTTGTACAAACTCTTCCCCTACCCCAGTGAAAGAGGCAGTCATTTTTTCTGCCACTTTCAGAGAGCAGGAGACCTTCTGTTGTTGTTGTTGTTTTTGTGGATGCAGGTATTTGGCACTTGGTATTTACCATAATAATATTATAAGGTGGCCAAAGAAAGTCCATCTTTTTAACTGCACTAGGAGTAGGGGTGGTGGAGAAATTTGATTCAGTTTGCTTTAAAGCCAAATCTATCAAATCTATATCAATTTCTGAAACAATATGAGAACCAAAACACAGCCATCCTTCAAAACCCACACTTATCTAAATTTTGTGATGCAGTTCTTCAACCAAACAATGTTTGATAAAAATGCATATATTAGGGGGTAATGTGCATTAAAATGAGTATCTTAGTGAAGATAACATGCATTATATTAGGAGAAATTGCTTAAAATATGTACATTAGTCAAAACTACATGCAAAAATGTGTATTAGGAGAAATTTGCACTAAAATACTAAATATTTCCAATGAGGATTTTTTTTATTTTTTAAAAAAGCAAATTGCTGCAGAAATGTAAAGAACTGAATTTAAGATTAGAAAACTGAGAAACTGAGAGAACCAAAACTGACTAATCCTTCCATTGCTATACAGGAGACTGCCTGTGGAAGTGCCAGACAGTGAGGTAAGGCTTTGTTTTTTAAAGTTAAAGGGAGAATATTCTTTGTTTTAACTGAAACAATACCATCTTTCCACTGATGTTTGGCAACTTTGCAATGGGGTGCCTGGAATGATTACTCGGGGTCATTCAATCTGGCACTCCTGCAGGTATGTTTGCACTGTGCTAACCTCCCTGCCACCTCCCCCTCCACCCCTCCCACTCCCAGTAAGCAACTGTGACCCACCTGCCAGGAAGCTAGCATAGTGGCTCCACCCCACCAAGTGAGCTGCTTTGAAGTCAGTGCCCAGCTAAATTCCAATCTATACACACATGTTGAAGACACAGATGGGCATAGCAATCCAGCTTGCCAGAGGCTGGCGGAAGCAAAGCCAACAGAGGTGGAGCTGGCAGAAGGGACGACCCCATCCAGCTGCCGCTTGGAGGCCCCTTGGAGGGGAGGACACTGGCCGTGCTGGGAGGACACTGGCCATGCTGGCAGGGCACAGCGGAAGGAAACAAAATACATGTTTAGTGACGTACCTGCTGCCGCAACAGAGAGCCACAGGAGGGAGCTGAATGGGATATGGATATTACATAAGTTCAACCAGCCCATCCCCCAACACACTCCTGGAATGCCCCTTTTGCAGGCCTTCCACTGGCTGTCCTTATGCTGGGCTGGGCTTCCCCAGTGGACCACGGGCTGAGCTGGCTGGTTTATAATGACTGTTCCATTCCTGGATGGAGGCTAGAGAGACGTGTGTGTAGAAACTAGTCTGCTGTACAAAGGTAAAATTTACATTCATTGCTCCACCCACTTTTGCCTCTGACCCTGCCCACCACCGTCATGTGGCCCTCAGAAGGTTGCACAGAAGTGAATATTGCTCTCAGTCTGAAAAAGTTTCCTTATCCATCTTAGAAGAATTATGCTGAAGGCTTACTGTGTAAACTCTGCAATGAAAACTGCACTTGGGCCAATAGAAGTACCCCCAAAGCAGGATTAACTTAATTAATTCTAAATTATTTGTTGTGATGATTTCTACCTGGAAGCTGTAAACCTTGATAATGAGTCTGCTTTTTGTCTGCATTATTATCCAGCCATGAGAGAAAGTATTTCCACACACCATTTTAAATTAAAAAGTCACATGGTATCCTCAGGGTTTGAGATTGTTTTTGTTCTCAGTATTCATCAGCTGCTAGGGTGGAGATGCTTATTAAAAGAGATGAAGGCTATCACTGAGTTGGTCCATCCTCAGTGCGCTATCATTATACAGCATGTTACAAGTAAGCAACTGGAAAACTGTCTAACTGTGCCAGGAAAAATAAAATCTCAGTCTTGAGTCATGCCCAAGACAGCACTTGTAACAGCTGGAACTCTCTTTCCATATAACACTATGATGTTTCTGGGAACACAAATACAGAATTTATTCTGTACCGCAACAGTAACAGTATAGTTCCTCAAATTGTGCTAGACATAAGCTTTCAGTATAAAGCCTCCTTCTCACAGTATGTGGCCATCGCTCAACATCTTCAGCATGATGCATATGTCTGCCTGAGATGCATGTGCAAATGAGTCATCAGAAACCCAAACACCATTGCACCAGTGGAACAACTTCTGCTTTTGTAATGGACCTTCCCCTCCCTCTTCTCCTCCCTCTCCCCAAGTATTCTCCAGAGTGCTGATGGGAAATCCAGTGTGTGTGTGTCTATGTGTGTGTGTGCACGCACATGCACACACATGGGCAGGGGGATGCTGGGGGAGGAGAGGGAATAGTTCTGTTGTGCAAGCAGAAGTTGTTCCCTCATGCAACGACATTTGTTGGATACCCTCCCCCATGAGTTTTTGTAGCAGCTGATGTCAAATCAAACATCTCCTTTCAATGAAGACAGTTAGTATATTAAACTGTGAATCACCAAAGGGTGGAAGAGTCAAGTGATACATGTGCATCTGTAAACAGGTCAGAGGTAAGAAACTTCAGGCTCAGGGACCAAATCAGACCCTCCAATCCTCCAAATCCCACCCCTGGGACTCTTCCCAGGGCACACCTAGTCTCCCCAAACTACAGGTGCTTTCACACTGCACTTTATTCCGTTATTCTGACGATTTCTTACCTGGTAATTTGCGCATTATATTTGAGCTTTCACACGACATACCAGGTAGCTCCGGAATTTTGGTGGAATGTAGTGCAAGTGTAGCGCTAATTTCTGCAATAAATGATACCAGAAATAATCTGTTAGCAAGGCTGGGAACCCAGAAGATCACAGGAGTGTTTCGCTAGCTGCCGCCGCTCATATAACAGGCATCCCAGCATGCAGTGCATTCCTGCCCTTTAGTTGCACAGGTTTTTTTGTTTTTTGTCTGACGAACGTTGTACCGGTATTCTGGCATCGGCGCAGATAGCAGCAGCATTTCACACACACACCCGTCTTGATACAACTAAAACAATTTAAAAATTCAGATCCTAAAGGGAGAGGGCTTGCATGGTGATGGGACAAGAACTTAGACCTCCTACACAGTGGGAAACAGTGTGCATGGGTGAGGGACGAAAACAAGCTGTGTGAAAGACAGTTGCGCGAAATGCTGCCATATCGGCTGAAAAAGCTGCTGTTCCTTATCGCAAGAGGTACTGCAGTGTGAAAGGGATTTTAGAAATCGGGATAGAAGCGCTACCTTTTTAATCCGTTAAACTAGCGCTAGTAGCCCATGTGTGAAAGCAGCCTGTACTGCTCTCTGGCTCTACTTCATATCCTCCTCAAGTTTTTTTGCCCGACTGGAGTGTGTCCTTGAACTGTGATTACACTTCTTGCTTGCCTGGATGGAAAAATATTCTGTGTGTAGAAACCTCTGATTTTGCATGGCTGGATTGTAATCCACTATAAAAAGTAAAAGCCATATTAGTCACCCCTACCCACTTCTGTCTTTGGGCCCGCCCACCACTGGAAGGTTGCATGTGAGGGAATGCAGCCCTTGAGCTGAACAATTTCCCCTACTCCTTGCTTTTTGGCAGAATACAGTTCATGGCAAGAGGGCCCTTTCTAAAGGCTTCTCAAAGTAGCAAAATGCAGGGTTTCAACAAAGTTGACAACAGGGTTGGGAAATCCAAAGACTGTTTGCCTCAAAAATGAATTAGCCCCTTTAAGCAGTCTGCACAAGGGATGGGGGCAATTCCCCCTGCCAGACTGTCTTGGGCCCCAAGATGGAAAGGCTTACTTTGGGACAGGGTTCCAGGCTCCAGCAGCAGCACCTTCTTGGATGGAAGAGGTTTGACCATCTTCTTCTTCTCCTGAATTTCTTTGAAAAGTGCAGAAAAGGCTTGCCGCACATTGACATTGCAGCAGCTTCTTCTACCTAGCATCATAGAGATTGAAAAATCATCTCTGTCTGTCATAGAATCATAGAGTTGGAAGGGGTGTATAAGGTCATCAAGTTCAACCCCCTGCTCAACCATCATCTCTGTCTGTCATTTCCCCTTCGGGTTGCTAATAATACCAAATAATTCAGAGTTGTTAAAAAGGGGTTGAGAGGATCTCTTCAAACTGGATCAATGGATATTGAAATGACAAATGCAATTCAGTTAAGCAAGTGTTAAAGGATGCACACTGAGGGGGAAAAATCCTAACTTTACATATGCACTCATGAGGTCTGAACTGAAAGCGAATGACTAGGAAAGGGTCAGCTCGATGAAAATGTCAATCCAGCATGTAGTCACTATGAAAAGGCAACTTCCATGTTAGGCATCATTAAGAAAGGAATAGGGAATAAAACTGCCAGTATCATCATTCCATTGTACAAGTCTATGGTGAAACCATACTTGGAGTACTGTGTATTAATCCTGTGCCAAAATTTCCCCCCATGTTTTTTTCAACCATTCTCCATCAATTATGAAAAAAGGAATGGCATTCAAAAATTATCAAAGGGGAGAGAAAAGTTTGGTGAAATTCTCATGGCTAGGGTGCTCTTTTGAGGTGGCCAGAGAATGTTTGTAAGTGTCCTTTCATTCTGCAAATCATTTCACCAGCATCCTGCACTCTACAGCCTCCCTGGATACCCGCACTTCAGTTAAAGCCCAAAGGAAGCTATCCTAAGATAGCTTCTCCCATGGGCTTTCTTTGGGTCAGAAAGTGCGAGCAGATAGGAAACCTGCAGAGCACTGGAACAATGTTTACTGGAAAGTAGAACATACACACCACCTTCAGCCACTTCACAATGATAAGGTAAGTGCAAAAACCTGCAACCACCAAAAATTCTAAAGAAATTCTAAAGTGCCCTGACAAAGAGGCAGAAACATAGAAGGCTCCTTCGCTGGGGAAGAAGACTTTCAAAAAATTAGATGACAACTTTTGGCATTGCACTACTGCGTACAGTTCTGATTGCTGCACCTCAAAAAGGATATTAAAGGGCTGGAAAAGGTGCAGGAAAGTAGAACCAGAGTGAATAAGGATCAGGAGCAACTCCCCTAAGAGGAAAGATTACAATATTTGGAGCTCTTTTTCAGTTCAGAAAAAAGTAACTAAGAGGGAACATGATAGAGGTGTGTAAAATTATGGATGGTATGGAGAAAGTGTACAAGGACCACTTTTTCTCCTCCTCTCATAATATTAGAACCCAGAGTCATTGAATGAAGCTGAATGATGGAAGATTCAGGACAGACAAAAGGAGCTACTTCTTCGCATAGTCTATATTTAAACTGTGGAATTTGCTATGAGAAGATGTAGGGATGGCTATCCACTTGGATGGCCTTTAAAGGGGATTAGACAAATTTATTTAATAAAACCTGTATACTTCAGTTTCATGACAAAAAATCAAAGCGGTTTATAACACACACACGCACATACACTAAAAACCACATAAAAATTTAAAATTACAGATTATCAGCTAAATATTACAAAAATGTTTTTCTTATTGTTTGCATAAACCTGGTGCCATAGAAAAAGTTTTCAGCAAATGCTTAAAGGGTAATATAGAAGATGCCTGTTGAATCTCTACTGGAAGAGGATTCCACAGGACTTCAGTGATGACACTAAAGGCTCAGTTTCATGTTGATGTCAAATGAGCCTCACCAACTCACAAATGAAAAGGCGATCAGTGGTTACTAATCCTGAAGCTGTGTACTAACTCCAGAATCAGAGCCAAGCTACAGAGGCATGCTCCAGCAACATGAATATAGTGGAGAATAGTAGCAGAAGAGGTTCTTGTGCTCAAGTCCAGCTACTGGCTTCCCATAGGCATCTGGTTGGCCACTGTGGGAAACAGGATGCTAGACTAAATAGACATTTGGTCTGATCAAACAGGGCTGTTCTTATATTCTCTTGCCACTGGCATTCAATAGCTTCTTGAGTAATGTTAAGCGGTACCACAATTATACTTTTAAGCACTTAGAACTCATACACTGACCAAAAAGGGAATGGCCAATAAATATGATAATATAAAGAACTGAAGGTCTTTGAAGATCTTCTTTCCAGCTTCATGTTCTACCTCTACCACTTCTATTGTTACCATAAGGTAACCTGTCTACAGGCCATCTTTTAACTTTTCATCTCTAACATCAATAAAAAAGTTGGTTCCTTGACTTTTCTAATAAAATCTCAATATATCTTAGGAACAGTTTCATTAAAGTTGACCCCCCTCATTGCCAATAATCTATATATGATCAAGAAGAAATCCCATGTCTTGTGCTGAGATTTACAATGAAATTACAGTACTCATTTTTTTCAGTATACAAGGATTTTAATTCATTACCTAGACACTACTTCATGTTATTTTTGAAGGCCTCTTTAATATGAAATATAGCAGAGCATTCTTACTGATACTATAGCTGCTGTTTATTAAATACTGGCTTTTCATGTGTTTGGTGAATATTTGCGTTGCGACCAGTGGATACAAATAATTTCTTTCCATTCTTACTTTCTTTGATAGAAATATGTATTTGATTAAAGCTATACTCAAAGCAATTTTCAATGCTGAAACATCTACTGTGATTAAGCTGTCTGAATCTATTACCTGCTACTAGTTTAATAAATGAATGTTGAAGGAAAATCACAACAGCTTTAATATTTTCCGGGGTAGGTCCTAAGAAAAGAGAATGAAAATGCTTAACAAAGGAATAATTCCTTAACATTATCATAAATATTCTTATATTATTTAATATTAAAAATTAAAAAAATGGAAGAGAATGCTTGTATTATACAGCCATGAGAGTGGCTGTATACTATAGCCAGCATGGATATTTTGCATTCCGCAATGTTAAATTGAAAATACCCCCCATGCCATTCTGATGCTTCCCATAAGCTCATTTCAAAACAAAACCTTACAAAACTTATAGTCCTGAACTCAAAACGCTTACTTAACAACCCTCTACATTTTCATGGCGATACACAAAATGGTCAGAGAAAATAGAGAGTTCACAGTGTAAGAACCAGACTCCTGTTGGACTTTTTCTCTCAGTGGTCTCATAATTTGTTAAAATTAATTAAACATCAACCATGTTCACACAGTACATATTACTGACCTTGCTCCATACTCTGACCTTCATCTTCTGCAGTTTAAAAGTTAAACAAATACCTGGCTGATTTTTAATTAATTTAAGAAATTTAGCATTGGAGTCAATGATAAGCTCAGAAAGAACCAATTGTCTGCTCTAAAAGCCAGACTCACAGCTGTTTGGCTTGGCTAATTAGGGAGCCACACCCACACCAGACCTTTATTCACTAGTTTAGACAATCATAGCTTCCCCCAAAGAACTCTGGGAAGTGTAGTTTGTGAAAGGTGCTGAGAGGAGACTCCTATTCCACTAACAGAGCGTCAGTGACCAGACTGGTTTAACAGTCAGCCACACTGATTGAAGCTCTGTGAGGGGGACATCTCCTAGCAACTCCCAGCACCCTTCACTAACTACACTTCCCAGGATTCTTTGGTAGAAGCAATGACTGTCTAAAGTGAAATAAAGGTCTGGTGTGTATGTGGCCAGGGACAGCTTTGGTTTAAATTAGGGTGGAAGGCTACATGTGCCTGCTGTAGAATAAAAAAAGGTGGGAGAAATCCTGAAAAAGAATAATACTGTTCACAATGATTTGCTTTTGGAAAGGAAAGGAAAGGGGCTTTCCCTCTGCCCAGTGTCCAACAACCCAATCTTCTTCCCTCCCCTTCCTCCCCCCTCCCCCTCCCCTTAATTTGGCACAGATTTCTGAGATGAATAATGAGAGAAATATAATCTTCAAGGTTACATTCTCTGTAGATACAGTAGTAACACAGAAAAGAAGCAAAGTAAGAACACCAACAAACATACAAAAATGTAATTCTTCATCTTTGAAGATGGCAGGTGTTGCCTCCCCACCACTCACCATATGCTCAGAGGCACATGCTACCCAATTATTCCAAGCTACACAGGAAGTGGGTTGAACTGTGAAAGACCAACCCAAATTGTGTTTGCATTTTGACCAATTTGTAGGGCAGTGCAATATCTCAGAGAGGAAGTCAGGTCTCCTGCTCCCCTGGTTCATTCGCTATAGCTGCCCAATTTCCCTGCTTTTTAGAGTTTGATAGAAATATCATTGGCCATAGGTACTTTCTTCAACTGCAAGGATTTTTTTACCTATTAGTGAATGTTATATTGGGTTCATCTAGTTACAGTTGTATAGAATTTGCTTGAAGATAAAACCATTTATAGGTATAAAATTTAATAGGGTGAATGAAACTGATCTTTGGAAAAAACCTGTTTGTGTTCAGAATTAATGCAAAATAAATAAACTTAACTTCACAATGTACAGGCAAGTCAACCCTGTGGCCCAGCAAAGTTAGCTGCTCTTATACCAGAGTGTACATTGGCTAGCTAGTTGGGATCATTTGCTCTTCCCTCAGGAAAGTCAAAAGCACAATTTTGTAGTAAAAAGGAGGCAACACAGTGTCGATGATGGTCATTCCCACAGAATTTATAAAACTCCATCACCATTTGCCAATCATAGTGTCACTTCTTGTAAATTTCTGTAAATTTGTTAATCTGTTTTCTTTGTATCATGGCTCAGTTACAGGGAATTGTGGGAGTACATCTTGGAAGGAGACAGGCCTCTGTGTGAGGAAAATTTTAAGTTTCGTTTCCAGTTGTAAGCAGTTGGGGGCCTGAACAAAAACACCTGTTTATCTCTGCTAATCTGCTGGGAGCCTGGTACTCAAGGTCTTGCAGGCCTGAGAAGGTTGAGGTGGAAGATGAAGGAGTGGATGAGGAGACACCGCCTCAAGATCCTGGTTCCAGATACTCGAGTGTTGGCAGTCGTGGTAGCTGTGCTGGGTCCGAGGAGGAAGACTCAGATGACATACCTAGAGGTCTGCAACGCTATCTGGACAAACAGGTGCAAATGTTGATTTTGCAGTTTCAAGCTATGAAGGAAGACCGTTTGAGCTGCAGGGAGTATGACTGGGCTCGTGAAGAAAGAGAAAAGCAGAAATGGGAGCTGAAAGCTCGGGAACGCCAAACCCATGAGCAGAAACAGACACAAGAAATTGTGGCTAACCTCCACAAAAAAGCTTTTCCAATTTTTTAGAGAGGGAGATGACATTTTTACATTTTTTCAGATATTTACTCGGGCCTGCAAGGACCAGCAAGTGGCTAAACAGCATTGGATGCGTGCGCTGCGCATTCATGCTGAGGGCGAGCTTCGTGAACTGTTGGGTGCAGTGCCTGAGGAGTTTGATGATGACTTTGATCATTTGTACAAGCTAGCCTGTTCCCACTTTGCTTTGTCAGCTGATGATTGTTACCATCGGATAAAGACTGCAAAAAAGAAGGGGAAGGAGAGCTGTGCTGCGTTTTCCTCAAGGATTGGAAGAAACTTAGAGCGCTGGGTGAATACAACTCGTGAGCAAATCCTGGATTTGTATGGCTGAGAGGTGCTCTACAAGCACCTACCAAAGGAGTTGGCAGCTCTAGTGAAAGATCAACAGTCAGCGACACTTGCTGAAGCCGGAGCTCTGGCAGATCGGATTTCTAAAAACAGAGCTGGAGGAGCAGATGGCCAAAGGCCTTCCTTTGTTAGAAAGACTGAGACTTTTCCTAACAAGCCGCTTGGATGGGGAATGCCTGGAATGCAGAAACCATGGCAACAGCAGAAAGAAGAGAGTGCGAAGGAGGGGCAGAGCAATCCTAAAATAACTCCAACTTCGTCTGTGCAGGGAAAACCTCTGGGAGAAATAAAGTTTTTCAAATGTGGACTTTTAGGCCATAAAATGGATTCCTGTGTAAAAAATGTTCCTAAGCCAACATCAGCTGTGAGAAAGCATCCAAAAGTGGCACCTGTGAGGCACGCAAGAGATCTGGAGGAGCCGGGAGGCATGGAACAGCCAGAGCTGTCTTCTTGGTCATCTGCTGGCGAGGAGGAGACCTCAGACTTTGATTTTTCTGCTCCTAATTCCCAAGGTAGCCCTGGGCCGCCACAAGGACCTGTCTTCAAGTCTGCTTCAGTGAGTGTGATTCAAAATGCAACTGGGAAAGCAAAGGGAGGGGAACAGAGCAGTCAGCCCCCTGAGAAGGACTCCCAAAATCTTCTTTCTCAAGAATGTACTGAATGGGTCCAACCCCAGTTCGCAGAGCCTGTATATGTTAATTGTGTGAAAATAACTGGCAGACAAGACACGGGGAGCGAAATCACGAGTGTTGCAAGGAACCTGGTGAAACTGAAACAGATCGTCCCTGGGGTTACTTTTTCTGTGACAGTGTACAGACAGAGAGAAATTAAGATGGAAGTGGCTGATGTTTTTATTACTTACAAGAACTGGTCGGGACGCCACATGGTCATAGTTCATGACCCCTCCCCTCACTTTTGGCCGGTCCTTTTGGGAGTAGATCTAATGTTTTTAAATCATAAACAAACTATGAAGAATCTGAACGCCTCTTCCGATATGAACCGGCCCGTGCACTACGTTCTGCTACGAAGGCCCTCCTCCGGGTTCCAACTCACAGGGAGGCCCGGAGGGTGATGACAAGATCTAGGGCCTTCTCAGTGGTGGCCCCTGAACTATGGAACAGTCTCCCTGAGGAAGTACGCCTGGCGCCGACTCTGCTTTCCTTCCGGCGCCAGGTCAAAACCTTCCTATTCTCTGAAGCATTTTAAGTTACATTGATCTAATTTTAAAAATGTTTATTGTATTGTTGATTGTATTTTAATATTATTTTGTTATTCATTGTATTTTTATACTATTTTATGTTCACCGCCCAGAGAGCTATCGCTAGTCGGGCGGTATATAAATTTAATAAATAAATAAAATAAATAATAAAAATATTAATGCCATAACCAGAGCTCGAGCTGCTCAAGAAAGTTTGGACTGTGATTTGGGAGAACTGCCACTAGATGTCACTGTGGCGCAAGTTAATGAGGATACAGCTGTGAGTCAGCTAGAAACACAGGAAAAATGTGTCGTTTTAAATCCTGTGGGGGGAAAAGAATTTCAGCTGCCATCTGCTAGCTCTCAGGAGTTTAAACGGTTCTCAAAGACTATGAAAGTTTGAAGCCTTGCAGAGAAGCAGCAGAGAAAAACCCTCCTGCTTTGTCAAGGACTGTAAAGCTGAGGTTTTACTGGAAGGATTATCTGTTGTACCATGAGCATGTGGCTCAAGGCAATTCGATTGAATGGCAACCTGTTACTCAGTTGGTGGTGCCTAAGGCCTATAGAGCAGATGTGCTTAAGTTAACCCATGATGTTGTGACTGCTGGTCACCTGGGAGTTGAGCACACGTTGTTCAATGCCACCAGGCACTTTTATTGGCCATTCATTTCAAAATCTGTTAAGGAGTACACAAGATCCTGTGACACATGTCAACGAGTCAAATATCCTAGAGACCACCCCAAGGCACCGATGCAAGCATCTCAAATTGTGGCAGAAACTTTTGCTAAGACTGGGATCGATACCTTGGGCCCTTTCTCACATTGTAAAACTGGCAAAGATTTTATTTTGACGTGCATTGATTACGTAACAAGATTTGCGGAAGCAATCCCTCTGTCTTCCATCACTGCACCTAGTATTGCAAAGGCACTATTGGAACTATTTTCATGTTGAGGATGCCCTAAGACTATTTTGTCCAATCAAGGACCTGGATTTGTTGCTAAGTTAACCCAGAAACTGTGGGAGCTTGCTGGAATTGAACAGCTCACTTCGGTGACTGCTGCCCATCAGACCAATGGGTTATGTGAAAGGGTTAATTTATCCATCAATAGAATGCTGAAAACATATGATTTGGAGCACCCTACTGATTGGGATGTGGCTTTGCCTTTTTTGATGTTTGCATACAGAGCTACACCTTCTGCCAGTCTGGGCTACAGTCCTAATCAGCTAGTTTTTGGAAGAGATTTAGTTGGACCTTTGTCATTGCTGAGAACTGAATGGGAAGGGAAGCTGGACTCTGTCCCTGTTCCCATTATGACTTACTTGCAAAAGCTGCAGAATATTTTGAGGGATGTTTTGGCAGCTGCTCATGAAAATTTGGGTGAGGCTCAACAACAACAGAAGGCCCATTATGATGTCCATACTAAGGCAAGACAGTCTGTTGTTGGCTCAGAAGTCTCGGTGCTGAAGGCCCAAGTTGACCATAAGCTGTCTGTTGCCTGGCAGGGCCCACTTGTTGTCAAAGCTCAACTGAATAACACCAATTATTTGTTGGCCTACCCTGACTCAACTAGAAAACCCAAGGTTTATCATGTTAACATGATCAAACAATATTTTTTCTAGAAAATGTATGGTTTTAGCTTGTACCAAAGTACAGGAGAATACAGAGGATTTTTTGGACTTGGTTGCTGAAAGTCAACAGGAGGGGGGGAATTGCAGAGGCTTCCCTGCCTGAGAACCTGTCTTATGAACAGCGTACTCAATTGTTCCAAGTTCTGACTGAATTTCAAGCTATGTTTTCTAGTAAACCTGGGAAAACCAAGTTAGCCACTCATTCTGTCATTACTGGAGACCATCCACCTATCCAGTCTCCACCATATCGAGTTAATGGACCACATGCTGAGATTATGAAAAGGGAGATCTAGGCTATGCTGGAGATGGGAGTCATTGAACCATCCACCAGTCCTTGGTCTTCTCCTATTGTTCTTGTGTCAAAGAAAGAGGCTAATGAGGTTTGTTTTTGTGTTGATTACAGAAAATTAAACCAGATCACTCAGGTGGATCCGTATGCTCTGCCTAGAATGGATCACTTAATAGAGAGACTGGGAGCAGCTAAGTACATCACTACTTTGGACTTGACCAAGGAGTATTGGCAAGTACCTCTGGATGAGGATGCTGCATTGAAGTCTGCTTTTGTTACCCACATGGGACTGTTCCAGTTCAAGGTTCTTCCTTTCGGGCTTAGGAATGGACCTAGTTCGTTCATGAGACTCATTAACTCTGTGTTGAATGGGTTGGGAGAATTTGCTTGTGCTTACTTGGATGATATCGCCATTTTCAGTTCGGATTTGGACTCACATGTTAATCATTTGAGCATTGTTTTTCAGAGACTTCAGGATGCTGGACTGACCATCAAAGCTCAGAAATGTCAATTTGGGCTGGGGGAGGTCATTTATCTTGGCCACAGGTTGGGGCAGAATTGTGTGAAGCCCCTGAAGGCTAAGATTGAAGCAATACAAACTTGGCCTGTTTCCCGCACCAAGAAACAGGTTCAATCTTTTTTGGGGTTGGCAGGTTACTACAGAAAATTTGCACCTCATTTTAGCAGCGTTGCTACATCTTTGAATGACCTGTGTAAAAAGTTCTTGCCTATGCGTGTAAATTGGACTGACAAGTGTCAGCAGGTCTTTGATGCCTTAAAACCTTTGTTGGTGCAACACCCCATTTTGAAAGCTTCTGATTTTTCCATTCCTTTTGTAGTCCAGACAGATTCTTCGAACTATGGGCTTGGAGCTGTTTTGCTTCAAAGAGATGTTGATGGAGATTTGCACCCCATTGCACATCTCAGTAAAAAGCTTATTCAGAGAGAGTGCAATTTGGCTACAATTGAAAAAGAGTGTCTTGCTTTGGTTTGGGCTCTTGGCAAGTTATGCCCTTACCTGTGGGGATGCCATTTTCATTTACAGACCGACCATTCACCCTTGTGTTGGTTGGCTAAGATGAAAAATTCCATCCAGAAACTTCTTAGATGGAGTTTAGCCCTTCAGGATTTTGATTTCTCAATCACACACATAAAGGGATGAGATAACGTGGTTGCAGATGCATTATCTCGTGCTCCCATTCCTGATGATTTTTTGGTTCTGATGACTTATGGCTTGTTTGGAGGCTGATTTTACTGTTTTGAGATTTTAACATGGTTTTTTAGACTTTGACCTGATTTTATGGCTTATGACCTTCTTTTGGGATTTTGGACCAGCTTTTGTATTGCCCATTTATATTGTTAATTCTTTATTTTTGAAATAAAGTCTTTTTCCTTTTTGTTTTATCCTTGTGGGTATTTTAGGGGTCCTTTTTTCCTCTTAGGTATTTTTTTTCCTGATTTTTTGGAACTCATTTTAATATGGCATAAGTCTGGAAGTAGCGCACCTGCTTGGAGCATTTATGAAATATTTCCCTTTTATTGCAATGTTTATATGCTGTAATGTTTATGGTTATTTTGTGCTTTTCCCTTTGTCTGGTGTCAGCGATGAAGCAGAACTGTTTGAGTTCTGATGTCATCTTCAAGAAAAAGGTGTGTGTCATGAAATTGTAAATTTCTGTAAATTTGTTTACAGATTGGGTTCCAGATCAATTGCCCGAAGGGTGGTAATTGGGTCTAAAGCATGCAAATCATGGCTCTTGGGGGCCAGATTTTATGACAGTCCTCACATTAGTCATGGATGTGACTTAATAGGCATCAATGGCAGGAACACCAGAAATGTATCAGGGGTTCAAATCCCCTTGAGATCCCAAACTGCAACAGCCTACAAGTCTTTTTCCAGGGAAAATGCAAGGGTTACTCAGAATAGTGAGCACTGTAGTTGGAAATCCAACGGTCAACTAGCTCCATAGCACAGTGGATGGGAAGAAGCCTTCACAAAGAATCCAGGAGCTGCAATGCAGTGTTGGTAGGGCCAGAGACAAAACAGGACATGGACAGAGATATAAGTGGTTTGAGCAACAGGTGGGAGTATTCCCTTTGTACAGTAGGCTACATTCAAGCTATGCAAAAAAAACATTCCAGCCATAGCAAAACCCATACAGAAGTCAGAAGATCACACTTGCATCCCATCCTGGCAAGTAAGAGGCATGATCACAGTTCAAGGACATATCCCTGTAATCAAAGGCACTTATGGCCCGGGGAGATTCCTGAAGGCTGGGCATAGAGGTCTGGAGGGCTGCATTGATAGTAGCAAACAGTGTAGTGGGGCTGCAGCACTCACCTGATCTCTTTCTGGCTGTGTTGCTGCTGCATATTAGGATGGAGGGGTGAGGCTGGTGAAGTACCAATGTGGCGGCATGAGCACCAGGTTGGCCACACCAATGTGTTTGCGCCACACCAGTCTCACTACAGCCTCCCCCTCTCCATCCTAGGATGCAGCAGCAATGTAGTCAGAGGGAGGTCAGGTGAGCAGCACAGCCTCACCACACTGTCTGCTACTGTGCATATCAACTCTTTATTAATAATTGTGTTCAGAATGAATCCAAAATAATTGTTATATTGTAAATCACTTTAGGATGCCTCATAAGAAGTGATTCATGAGGTTCCCCATCCCTGTTCTAGTGAAAACAGGAGAACTTGACACAGATCTGTCATTTTGGGGGGAACACCTATTTCTCTTATCAGATGCAGTTCTGCTCTGAGTATTACATTAGGATGGGAAAATTCACTTTGTCCTGGGCTTTGTAACTGATTTTGATTCAGCTTCCCTTCCTTCATACTAAGTTTTACTGATCTCCATTTTTAAGGAACAAAAGGTTTGGTTTTCCTTATCTAATCTGATAATGCAGCAACTTCAGTCCAAACTGGCTGTCCAGCATCCACAAATTTATTTATTTATTTATTAGTCTTATATCCCGCCCGACTAGCGATAGCTCTCAAAAAATCTATATATCTCAATATATCTCAAAAATATATCTCAAAAAATATATTAAGCACCTTCCACAATGAAAAATGAAACTCTTGAAATTATTTTCCCCTCATTCCCCTAGGGTAGCTGGTGACAATGTTGATGGTGGTCAATATGTATGCATTCTTTCTTTGGGTCTACGGTGGAGTTCAAAACATGTGGCATAGGGGAAAAAACACTTACAAGTAAGAAACTCTAAATCCTTTTCAAAGTAACCTTCTTCAATCCATCAGAAACCTGAAGTCTTCTTTCAAGCCCTACTGCTTCTGTTTTATGATATTGTGTTCATGCCTGGCTGAGAATTACTGCTTCTATAACTGTTCTTCTGCTGCTGCTGAAGTCAAAGAGAATTTGCTACTTGCGTTCCCCTCCCCACATGCACACTGCTGCCAACCCACTCCCTGATACAAGTAGAAAAACAGCTGTAGCATAATGGATTGGATAGAATATTCTCTTGTGTTTGCATTGCACTTGAAATAACAGGGCTTGCTCTCTTGGAAGATATGTTTCTTAAATGAAGGACCTGCATTTTGCAGCTTTATCAGAAAGGCTTTTGCATGCTGTAAACAGACAGTGATAGCCACAGTGCACAGATTTATTGGAGATGTTTGCCATCAAGTTTCTTGTCAGAGAGAGGGGGGCACAAACAAGAGAGCAAAAAAAACATGCTATATATAATAATGACATTTTTGGAGTTAGTGAAAATTAAAATCCCTTATAGGGTTGGGATCTGTTGGCCGGTGCCAGTTTGAAAGTATTCCAGGCTTAACAGGCTGGTATCAATTTGCATTCATTTTTTGTCAGCTAGCTGTTACTTTTACCAATCAGTTTTTTTTCCATCACAAAAAATATTGATATTAATATCAGTATTTTTAAAGGAAATATTGGTAACTTTAAATGAAATATTGATAAATGAATAGATGTACTGCCTTCAAGTCAATTCCGACTTATGGTGACCTTATCAGCGGTAAGCGGTATGCAGAGGTGGTTTACCATTGCCTTCCTCTGAGGCTGAGAGGCAGTGACTGGCCCAAGGTCACCCAGTGAGCTTCATGGCTGTGTGGGGATTTGAACCCTGGTCTCCCAGGTCGTAGTCCAACACTCTAACCACAACACCACACTGGTTCTCAAATGAATGGAAATATAGATAAAATTATTGTTCTTAATAGTGGCATTTTAGAGACAGATTTTTTTAAATCCATTTTCAAAAATAGCTGCAGGAAATTTCTACATAAAAAATCCAATCCACAGTGATAGAGAATAAGGGAATTAATGGAAAATTTGGTACCAAATCTGAATTGAGTGGAATTCTAGCACATCCCCAATCTTTTTCATGCTAATTTCTAAAGAAGAAGAAAAAGTGACAATGGTTAGCTACAGACAAGAGAGACCCGCAACAAAATGTTGTAGTATGGAATGCTCCTCTTCACAGCTCCAAACTCGTACTTTCCATGTCTCTAGATTTATGCTCCTCTTCAGTCAGTTAGTCCTCTGAACAGACTCAGGCCCCATCTACAGTATGCATTTAAAGCAGTATCATACCACTTTAAACAGTCATTCCCCCAAAGAATACTGGGAACTGTTAATAGTGCTGAGAACTGTTAAGGGACCCCTATTCCCCTCAGAGAGCTACAGTCTCCAGAGTTCCCTGGGAAATGGGATTGACTGTTCAGCAACTTTGAAAAAAAGGTTCCTCGCTCCTGTTTTACTCCTTGGCCCACTGGGTAGCAAATGTTGCAAATTCCAACTCTTTTTGTAGATCACCAACATAAGAGTAGCTGCAAGGCTTTTATACTAAGGAACT
This sequence comes from Rhineura floridana, assembly GCF_030035675.1. Lineage (NCBI taxonomy): Eukaryota > Metazoa > Chordata > Lepidosauria > Squamata > Rhineuridae > Rhineura > Rhineura floridana. Next base: position 133,751,904 of record NC_084480.1, read on the forward strand.
GAAGGAGGAATGTCATGGATCCAGTATCATGATTTGCTAACTAATCCTTTACATTTGTATTCCATGTTAAAGGGAGAAGACACTACAGTCTTGATAAAACTTAGAATGTGTCACATTCTAACTTTCTGCAAGGTGGGATTTGTTAAGAGCCGATATGGTGTACATTTAACTTATTAATTTATAAAAATATTTATATACCGCTATTCATAAAAAAAAATCAAAACAGTTTACAACATATATAAGCACATGATAAAACCATATAAAAATTCCAAATCAGAAATCAGGAACAAACTACAGTAGGGCCCCGCTTTACGGCGCTTCGCTTTACAGCGATTCGCTAATACAGCGGTCTCAACTAGATGCAATTAGAATAAAGCTCCACTCATACGGCACTTGTTCTGCTTTTATGGCGGTTTTCGGGCATCGTACGCCATTCTATTCAATAAGTTCCGCTTTACAGTGGGGGTCTGGAACAAAACCCGCCATATGAGTGGGGCCCTACTGTATTGCTGAAAGATATCTACTCAATTGCCTGCATAAGTCAGAACAGAAGGAGCCTGCTGAATGTCTATTGGCACAGAATTCCACAGGACTGGAACCACTTTCTTGTTATTGTCAAATGAGCATGGCCAACTCCAGGGCATTTTTAAAGGAACTGTTACTGGGTGTCCATTTTTTTCCATTCAAATGGCTTGCCTGCAGAAGCCTCTCTACTATGCCCTGACATTTGGATTGAGGCAAAAGTGGTTCAAACTAAAAAAAAGGGAGTGAATATAGCCTTGCAAATGCATTTACACAAATTACTAGCCTAGCAAAAAATTTACTAGCCTGTCTATCCACCAGTAAATATATGAATTAAAAAGCAATCATCATCATCATCATCTCTAAAACTCTAATTTCAGAATTTAGAAAATTGATTAAAAACACAACTGTTCTGGTACTGCAAAATATATTTGCAGATTATTTTTTCAGTAACTTATAGAATGTATAAAAATGTGTTTGTTGTTGTTATATGCCTTCAAGTCGATTATGAATAAAAATGAATCTGCTAATGCCAGAAAGATCACAGAAGAATTATTCAGGGGTTAGGACTGAAAATAAGAGTTACTTCATTTTTATATTTTGCAGTTAAAGAGCAATGCTTTACCTTTCAACAGAAGTTTTATCTCCCCAGCTCCTAATGTCTATTTATAATCCAATCTGAATTTGTGTTCTTGATTCATTGATTAAATTTTATGTGTCCATTTGTGTCCACTTGGTGTCCATTTGGACCCACAGCTGTTACTTAAAAATGCCTTGCAACTCAGGGGACGACCAACAATGCTCCTGCAGATGATCTTAGTGATCAAGCTGGGATATAAGGGTTCAGGCATTCCCTAAGGTACCCTGGACCTAAGGTTGTAAATTAATACAATGATCTTGAACTTGGCTCTGTAGTAGATGGGCAGCCAGGGCATGTGTTTTAACAATGGTGTCACATGTTGTCAGCCATGTGCCCTCATCAGCAGTCTGGCTGTCGCATTCTGCACCAGCTGGAGGTTCTGAACCAGGCCAAAGGGCAGCCCCACACAGTGCATTGTAGAAATCTAGACTCAACTATAGCAGCTATGTGCAGACAAGCTGTGGTTGCAGATATGGCCTCTATGGGCAAATAGCTTTGTGGTTTGAAGACCGTCATCATCAACCCAGTTTTTCTGGATGGCCAATCATTAGCAAGGAGTGGAGGGCATTGGCCCAGCTTCTCAGTCCTTAGACTGACTTGTCATGAAGCTCTGTTGCTTTTCCCACATCTCCATAGCCTACTTTTTCTCATCTGGAATGGCCAAGCAGAGACAGCCAAAGATATTTTGGTTCATTAAAAATAAATCCAAATGGTAGCCCTCAGAATGGTTAAATTGCAATACAATGGACAGTAGGTTGTCCTTTAATGTTGCCCCAAAATCTGCCATCTGAGTTGAGCTGTCTAATACTGCCTTTTGATAGGATGAGGCCTGGGGCTAGGAAGCTCCTCATTTATTTATTTTCTCAACTATTTCTAAGTTTCTAAGCAGTATACAATTAGGTTACAAAAGAGATACAAAAGATAAAAGTGGTTAAAATTAACCATAATATCAGAAAAGTTTACTCAAAATGCTTGCTGAAATCTTCACCAAATGCCTAAAGTTAATGAGGGAGGGGGCCTGTCTGATCTCAGCTGGGAGGAAGTTCCACAGAATTGGGTCCATAATACTGAACATAAGGCTTCCAGTGGATATGAGCCGTGCATCTCTGCCATGGAGGACGACTAAGAGTGACTTTCCTCAAGAACTCTGTAATCAGGCAGGATCTTAGTAGGCTAGAGATATTCTACCCTAAAGAAACCTTTCTCTGTTTCTCTCTGCCCTACATACAAATATTTTAGGTACTTCTACACACAGGGTTGTCATCATATTTGCTTTTGACACACATATCTGAACATATTTCCATATTTCAAGGAGTGAGCTCCTCAGGAACAGTGGGTGATTTGGAAAATTTAGCCTGTTGCTAGGGGAACCTCTTCTCTCTGCAGCCTCTGGCTATATTCCTGCTGGAGGTAAATCTGCTGCCAGCCCCAGAAACTAGTACGGTTTCCCAAATCAATAAGAAAACAGTATGGGTAACTATGGGCCATTTGTCTGGATAATGGATCATTCCCATAAGGTCCCTGTGAAGGAAAAATAAAACCAAGACTTCAGGACTTAACCCAGAATAAAAATATAAGGCATTGAAAAGGCAGCAATAGACAAGATCAGAAACAAGTTACTGAAGGTTTACTCTGCAAGGAAAGGAAAAAGAAAGAGTGAGGGCGCCTCATCAAGTGAAATGTGCAGCTGCACTTTGGTGGAAGAGGCAAAGATACAGATTAAGAAGGGAGGAGAGGGGGGAGTGAGCAGTAAGACCCCCGAGAGGAAAGAAGGGACAGAGAACTTTGCTAAGTCGAAGGGAGGGGGAGTCTTCTGCAGAGAAATCAGCTCACATTTAACAGCAAAGCTACCAAATCTCCACTTTCTGAAACAATATGCAAAACACAGCTTTCTTTGAAATGAACTTCTCCAAATTTTGCAATGCAGTTGTCCAGCCGAAAAATGCATATACTAGGGTCAAGTGTGCATAAACATGCATATATTCATGAAAAGAACATACAAAAATACATTAGATTTGCGACAGTTGCTTTGCAAAAATGTGTGTTACACTTCTCAGTGAGATGGTCTCCCTTCTAAACCACCCACTTAGGTTCCTCAGAATGCCATACCAGTCTTGCCTCAGAGTAGACCTGGTGCATTCTTTGTTCTCAGAACTCCGGATTCCAGTTCATCACAGGACCACCGTATGGACTTCTCCTTTCTTCTTGTGCTTAGGTTCCTCACCCTTCCTTTTCCTAGGCTGGGTCCTGCACACAATTAACACAGGAAGCACTACTGCTCCTTCCCTCATTCCAGCAACCTTCCCTTGGGCTCCCTGGGAATTGAGGTTGCCACCCTTCTACTTAGCCTGGCAGCATTTTGGTTGTTGGCAATGATGAGGCAGAGGGAGCTATTCTCTTCCTTGGCTATCCATGCCTTGCTGTGTACCTGTCAAAAGCACCAAATACTGTGGGGGTTTTCCTGCAGTTCTCTCTTTCTCCATTCCTTCTCCCTCTCACTCCCCACTCAAACCCACAACATTTCTGTTTTATCTGTGTACACTCAGAGAGGAGGTGTGCCCTCTAGCCTGATGTTGCTTGCCAGGGAAGCTTTCTGCAAATACTCATAGAGGCATGAGTAAAACAATCACAGGTGCTTCCTCACAGGTGCATATTAGGCACATTTTCACACAAAAATGTGTATATTACAAAAAATGTGCACTAAAATGCTGAAAAGCAAAGATGTGGAAATGTGGATAATTGAACTTGTGGAAACTGAAATGTGGAAAAACAAGAAACAGAGAAACCAAAATTGGCAGAATCACCTATCCCTACTTCAACAGCAGGTTAAATCCAAGCAAAGAGATCCAGAATTCCTAAGCCTCAATAGGGATTCCATAGGAAGTATCAAAGGAAGGAGAAACAACTTTCTCCAGAGATCCAAAACCAGTTGAAATAAAAGGTGTTTTTTTAGTGTAACAGAGGGGGCTGATGTGCATGTTATGAGCATGGGGGTTGGGATGGATGATTCCTGTGGGTCCCCTTTCCAGCCTCTGATTTGGAATCCTGTGCCTAGGGGCTGGCTCTGCTGGCCAGATGAATTTCTTTTGTTAAACAAATAGAGTGGCCAGGTAGGATAATGGGTCTATCAGTTGCCCAGCAACTGGTGAATGGACCAGGAAGACCCTTTTGTCATTGAAATTCTTCAGGAGAGCCTTCCCCCCCGTTCCTGGCAGCTAGCAGAAGTTTGTGCTTGGAGTGTGTGTAGAGAGTGTCTAGAGAATGGCTGGGGCTGGAGGCAGGCAGAGAGGCTATCCCTCTGCACCATGGCTTTAGGATGCCTCCTGCAACCCAGATGGAAAAGCTGGATATTGGACTGCTGATGCCTTGAACCCCTCCATCCTAAGCTCAGGTTGGAATGTGTGTAAATAAATAAACCATATTTTATAAAGACACCGCAGTCTATGCTGACCTTCTTCCCAAAGGAAACCAAACCCTGGATGAGCGCAGGGACCCCTGAAATCTCACTGCTCGGAGATTGGGGAGGTGTGCAACACTGGTGTAAGAAGTGGGATTGAGTTTCCTGGGAAAAACATTGGGATCAAGGTGTGCCTGAGTCAAGGTGGAGGAGATAACAGCAACCCTCCTGGAACAGATGAGATTGATGTTCCAGCAGCAAGCAGAACGGATTGAGAATATTCAGCAGCAAAGGCAAAACAAATGCCAGGAGGACCAGGAGCAAAGGCAAAAAGAGCACCAGGACGACCAGCAGCAAAGGCAACAGAAGTGGCAGGAGCACTGGCAACGAATGGGAGAGGTATCTGAAAGCATCTTTGGAGAGGAAAAGGAGATCCCGTGTGAGGAGATGAGAGCCCTGCCTGATCAGCCATTACAAGGGGTCAAGAGTGATCCAGGAGTCCAGCTACAGAGCACCCAGACTGGGGTGGTTAAAGAGATCCAGAAAGTGGATGGGCAGCTGGAGGGTTTGGACTGTAAGGAGTTGCAGTCAGTAGCAGAGGAGGAGGAAGTTTTGTTTGGCCAGAAGCCTGCCAGGAGGGAAGACAGCAGAAAACTGGAAGTAAAGCCCCAAGAGTTGAAGGAAGACAGGCTGGAAAATGAAGAGGAAGATGCCTCAGAGGCTGGAGAAGAGATGCTGCTGATAGGTTCCTCTGCTCCCTGTGTGCCAGCTGTTAAAGAAGTAGTGCAGGAGGAAGAAAAAGCCTTGGAGAAAGGTGAACTAGAGGCTGGAGAAGAGCAGCTATTGATAGATTTCTTCACCCCGTGTGTGCCAGCTGTGGAAGAGAAAGTGCAGGAGGAAAAGTTGGAGGCATGTGTGCGAGAGGAGCTGCCAGTGCCTGGAGAAATGGCTGTGCAAGAAAAAGTGCAGCAGGAGAAGCCTGAGGTGAGAGTGCAAGTCCAAGAGGAGCTCCCAGCACCTGGAGAGATGGGTGAGATAAAATCCCCAAGTGACTTTGCCCCTTGGGTGCCCCATAATAGTCTTATAGGGTGGGATGCAGCTCTTATGATGGGTGCAGCCCCTGGGCAAATTCCAGCAATGAGAGGCACCCAGTGCCCTGTGAGTCTGGAGGGCAAGAGACACTGGGAGGGTTACCTGCCTCTGTTTGGGCCCATGATTTACACTGGAGATTGTGAGGGAGAACAGAGAAGATTTCTTTCTGCCAATCTGGGTGGGTTAGGCCAGCTAGTCCTGAAGAAGATGCCCCCAGACAAAGACTTGTGGCAGAACTCTGATTTGGAGTTTGGGGCAGGAGATGAAGTGGACTGGCTTAAAGACTTTTCCCCGAACAGAGAGTGGGAGGAAAATGGCTACAGCCTGCCATGTGCTGATGAGGAAACAAATCTGTTCCTGGAGAGGAGTAGACACTGCAGGCAGCAGCAGGGATCAGCTTGGATTTGAAGATTAATAATAGCTGCAGAAAACTCAACAACAACAACAGAGTTCCACAAATAGATATGGTTCCCAAAGTGTTTAAATGAAACTTTTTATCAAAGGTAAGGTTTGCAAAGACAATACAAAACAATATATTCTAAGACAACACCCAGTGTAATAAACTGATTTAAACAAATACTGTAGTACAGTAGGGCCCCGCTTACCGGCGTTCCGTTTTGCAGCGTTCCGCTGATGCAGCGGCTTTCAATTCGGGGAAATTCCCCGTTTTAAAGCTGTTTTTGCAATTTTACGGCATTTTGCGACATTCTCGTGTCATTTTCGCGCGAAATGGCCCATTATAGTCAATGGTTTCGCTTTACGATGATTTCCGCTTTACGGCTGTCCCTAACCCGCCGTATAAGCGGGGCCCTACTGTATACACTACCTGCAGTTTAAACATTCACTATTTAAACATCATTTAACACCCTCTGCTGTAAACTACACTGAAATGACACCACACCATATGGGAGCGAGGGGTTTAGTACAGGCATTACCAGTCCTCTATATCCTTAAGTATACATAAGTAACTTGATTGTTGCTATGAAAGCAGTTAATATTGAGAATACCTGTATGGGGACTCACTTTGTCCAAGCCACCCTGGATTAACAACAATGTATTTAATTCTTCAAGTAATTCTGCACGAAGCAAACTAAGCCAGGAAATAAGGGTCGAATGTTGGACCATCTGCGTGAAAACTTAACGTGTTGTGGCACTGAGCTATGGTCTTTAAATAGGGGGTGGGGGAGAGAAAAAATTGATTCAGTTTGCATTTAAAGCTGAATTTATCAAATCTGCACTTTCTGAAACAATTTGAGAACCAAAACACAACCATCCTTCAAAACTGGCACTTAACCTGAATTTTGCAGTGCAGTTCTCCAGCCAAACAATGTTTACAAAATTAATATATTAGGAGAAAATGTGTATAAAAATGAATATATTAGTGAAAATAAAAGACAAAAAATCATTATATTAGGGGAAATTGCTTGCAAAAATGTGTACATTAGTTAAAACTGCAGACAAAAATGGGTTTACCTGGACTAAATGGGTTTACCTGGATTTGCACTAAAATGCTGAAGAATTTTCATGAGGATTTGGAAATTGCAGCAGAAATGCAGAGAACTGAATTTAAGACTGGAAATGTGAGAAGCTAAGATAACCAAAACTGACAGATTCTTCCATCTCTATCCTATCAGGCCAAGGCTTATCAGGCCCAGCATTATGTTCTCACAGTGGCCAACCAAATGCCTATGGGAAGCCTACAAGCGGAGCTGAGTGCAATAGCATTCTTCCCACTTGTGATTCCCAGTAATTGGTATTAAGAGGCATATTGCCTCCAACAATGGAGAGAGAACATAGACATCATGGCTAGTAGCCGCTGATAGCCTATCCTCCATGAATTTGTCTAATTCTTTTAAAAGCCATCCAAGTTGGTGGCCATCACTGCCCCTTGTGGAAGTGAATTAACTTTGCACTTTGTGAAGAAGTACTTTATTTTGTCTTCCATAAATGACAGATATTAGCTTTTCCTAGTATGGAGAAAAAGTAATGGAAGGGAGAATCTTCTACAAAAAACCATACGGCTTGCAAAATAATCTAGTATTCAAAGCCCAGGATTGTCTTTTAGAATGCTGTTGCTTTTTAAAACATCATCTCATTGATCTAGATGCAAAAAGAAAAGAAAGTTTTTTTGCTCTGCCATGACCTTTTCTTTCTTTCTTTCTTTCTTTCTTTCTTTCTTTCTTTCTTTCTTTCTTTCTTTCTTTCTTTCTTTCTTTCTTTCTTTCTTTCTTTCTTTCTTTCTTTCTTTCTTTCTTTCTTTCTTTCGTTTCACTCCACATTCACAAATTTGTGGATGGCAAATAACCTTTCCCCACCTCTGCAGTGAGTCACCCTTTTAAATGACTGATGAAGTTGTTGCTATGATACTGCTTTGGGACTGCATTCAAAATTTAACTCAAGAGTTTCTTTTAAATAAGCAATGTTTAAACAAACAAAAGATGATCCTCTGTGGCGCAGAGTGGTAAGCGGCGGTAATGCAGCCGAAGCTCTGCTCAAGGCCGGAGTTCGATTCCAACGGAAGGAGGAAGTCGAATCTCCGGTAAAAGGGGTCAAGGTCCACTCAGCCTTCCATGCATCCGTGGTCAGTAAAATGAGTACCCGGCATATGCTGGGGGGAGTAAAGAAAGGTCGGGGAAGGAACTGGCAATCCTACCCCATATATATGGTCTGCCTAGTAAATGTCGCAAGACGTCACCCTAAGAGTCAGAAATGACTCGCACTATAAGTGCGGGGACACCTTTACCTTAAACAAACAAAAGCTCATGCATAATTTGAAAGTCATAACTGTGAGGCTTTTAAAGTCGCTGCTTACCATGTAAATATTACTGCAACATTAAGTATAAAGAGGGGAGATCAGGGGTGTAGTGTTCCAGGGTCTCAGGGGTGTTAGACCCTTTACTTTTTTGGGAGCAGGGTCTCAGCAGGGTCCCTATTCTCCAGCATCCTATGAGCCAATCAGCATGAAAGGGGAGTGTGTTGGCCACTGAGAAGAGTCTTCTAACATGCTTCCTTGTCCTTTCCTGCTGATTGGAACCAATCAGAATAAAAGGAGGTGAGTCAGCCACTGTGAAGACTCTTCTCAATAGCTAACACACACCCCTTTCATGCTGATTGGCTCCTAGGGACATCTGTTGTTGTGGGAGAAGTTGCACATGGGAACAACTGAGGAGTGTGGAGATGATAATGGAGAACATGCAAGTGAGTGAGGGGGTGTGGCTGTGAAGGGATGTGGCATGACTATCATGAAAGGACCCTGGACTTCTGAATTTTTCACTATAGTACTGGGGGAGATAGATCTGTTTATTCTTTAGAAAATTAACAATTCCTAGAATATGTGTTGTATTTGCTTAAACAGCATAAAGCAATGTACAGTGTAACTCTATTCATGCTTACTCAGATGTAAGTCCCATTAAGTTAATAGACCTTATTCTCAAGTAAGTGTGCATAGGATTTCAACCCCAGTGACATCTTCACTTAGGATTGCTTGAGAGCCTATAAGAACAGCCTGATTCAGAGAAATTAAGAAGGTGACACCTTTTCTGGAACGGAGATGAATGGAGGGGAAAACCTGCAAGGGCAAAACTATACTTTACATATAAACTGAGGAGGCACTGAAAATGCTACTCCTGTATCAAGTTCTTTCTTCTCCCCTATACAGTAGGGCCCCGCTTCCCGGCGCTTCACTTCCCAGCGTTCCGCTAATGCAGCGGCATTCATTCCCCGTTTTAAAGCTGATTTTTGTGCTTTTGCGGCATTTTCGTCTCATTTTCACGCAATGTGCCCCATTATACTCAATGGGGTTCTGCTTTATGGCAATTTCCGCTTTACGGCAGGGGTCCAGAATGGAACCTGCCATATAAGCGGGGCCCGCCTGTACAGTATTTGTAATGTTTTGGCCCTCTTGGCTTGCCATACCAGGAAGTGCTTTCAGTTGGTATTGTATGGAGCAGTCAGCTGCATGGCCACTTTTTCTTCATAAGACTTTTGTTATTAAAGTTTGGGTCGGTTATACACACTCTGTTTGTGCCCCCTCTTCACGATACACTTTAGTTTCTTTCTCCCATGTTGTCACTAGTGCTGGACCAATATTTTGACCAACATTAAATTTGACAATTTCCAGAGGGACAGGGGTGAATAGAAGCTCTCCCAAAGATTGAGACTGAGAAAATTCCTTGAAATTTGTAGTAGGGTTTGACTTACCTTATTAATAAAGGAGGTGGTTGAGGATATATTTTTCAAAACACTTTTTAAAATAGCAGCAAATAGGGATCAGTCAATGTATCATTTTCATTTTTTGTTATTGTAATGTACAATTTACCCTAGTATATGCATTCTTGTATACACAACGCAATTTGGAGAAGTGCATATTTCAAAGGATAGCTGTGTTTTACTTTGCATATTGATTTAGAAAGCGCAGATGAGGCAAATTCTCCTTGAAATGCAACCTGAATTGAAATTCTCCATCCCTAGCAGCAAGCTTTGGGCAGGTTCACACTGCAGCTAACTTCAGCTGTATTGCGGATTAAAGAGGAACCTTTTCTCATCACGATGGGGTTTAAAGGTTTACATTTCTTATCTTATATGATCCCTCAAACCACTTTTTTCCATTCATACTGAAGGGAAAAAGTTAATCTCGCAGCTTCCTAATGACCACGCCCTCTTAAGGTCAAAGTATCTCTTCCTCTAGTTACCTTGGCAACTGAGCATGCTCAGTTTGTTCCAGAGTTAAAACAAGGAAGGGAATGGGCGGGGACTCGCCAAAGCATCGGTGCTAACCATCTACATGCCCTTAGAGACGCAAAGCACAGATGGTTTTTCCTTCCCTTTTTGGATTTAAAGTGAATTGAATTGCTTTGCATTTAAAGGGGAAAGCAGCGGGACACCTCCCCTCTGCCTCCTACATCATGTGATCGCTGCAAATTTAATAAGTATTCAGGGAGGCTTGATCTCAGATTAAACTGCCATGTGAATGAGTCCTTTGTGTCTCTCTGTAGCACTTCATTCGCTCTACAGCGTTTTGAGCAAAATTATCTTCTTTTTAAAAACACTTTTTAAATGGCAGCAAACCTCTCTGTTCCTTTCTGGTAATTCATTCTATCTGCAGTGTTCTGAGCCTCCTCCAGCTGGACTGTGTGTATTTCTATGTACCAAGATCACCAAGAAAACAATCTTTGATCATCTGGCAGAGGAGCAGTAAAATGCACAGAATTTTTCTTCTTTTCCCCCTCCTCCTGCTCCTTCTCACAGGAGAAAGGGGGGACATTATTGCTAGGAATGAATCCCCTGGCAAGACAAGATCGCCATGAAAACAATGCCAGTTAGTGCTTATCTCTCCCTACTATTATGTTCCAATCAGGGCTGCATTTTCCCTTTCGGTACCTGAAAAAGAGGACAGGAAAAATTGCTTCTTTTCATCTTACTATATATCTTCCAGAAGATCAAAGATCGCTGAACAAAGTATAGCATGGAACAAAATCTGCTGTGTGATATATCCTACTAAGTAAAAGCTGTCATATAATACATCACTCTCCCAAAAAACAAACCAAGAATCAAGGTTCATGAATGAAAAGTCATTTTGAAAGAGTATCTCCTATGTACCTTGCTACTATTCTGGGTGACACACAGTCTCTTGAAAGTTCATTGGAGATATAAAAGAATTGGAGATATAAATGAATCCTGGGAAGTGTCATTTGTGAAGGGGCTGAGAGTTATTAGGAGACTCCTATTCCCCTGACAGAGCTACAGTGGTCAGATTGGTTTAACATACCCTCTCCTGGGGATTGTAGCTCTACGAGGGGAATAGGGCCTCTCCTAGCAACTCTCAGCACCCTTCACAAACTACACTTCCCAAGATTCTTTGGGAGAAGCCATGACTGTCTAAAGTGAAATAAAAGTCTGGTATGGATGTGGCCAGAGATAGCTTTGGTTTAAATTTGGGTGGGAGACTATATGTGCCTGCTGTAAAATAAAAAAGTGGGGGAAATCCTGAACAAGAATGATACTGTTCACAATGTTTTCCTTATGGAAAGGAAAGGGGCTTTCCCTCTGCCCAGTGCCCAGCCACCCAATCTCCTCTCCTCCCCTCCCCCTCCCTCTCTCCTCCACTTTCCTCCCTATCCCTACCCTTCCACTCTTCCCCCTCCCTGCCGCTCCTAAGCATGATTGTACAGTAGTAAATCCTATTGAACTCAAAAAACATGCAAATGATCAGACCTGCCCTCCCCTCATCCTCCCTCCTATTGCTTCCCTTCTGTCCCTGCCCTCCCCCTTCCTTTGCTCCTTTCCTTCCTCCATGGTCAGTTTTACCTATTCTAAGCATGACTGCACAGGAGTAAATACCATTGAACTCAATAAGTAGGCAAATGATCAGACCTGCCTTTCCCCTCTCCCTCCCCTCTCCTCTCCCTTCCTCCTCCCCTCCCCTCCCCTCTTCCTTCTTCCTCCTCCCCTGCCCATTTCAGCCTTCCCTCCCCTCCTCCTCTACCATGGTCAGTTTCATCTATCCTAACCATGATTACACAGGAGTAAATCTATTTTCTTTGAGGGAAGCCATGACTGTCTCAAGTGAAATAAAGGTCTGGTGTGGGTGTGGCCCTGATTAGCCAAGCCAAGCAGCTGTGAGTCTGGCTTTTAGAACACTGACAGTTGTTTCTTACTGAGCATGCCGAACACTATAATAGACTTCAATGTTAAATTTCTTAAATTAATTAAAATCAGCCATGTTTTTTTAAAAACTTTTAAGCTGCAGAAGCTGAAGGTCAGAGTATGGGTCAAGTTCAGTAATAGGATTACAGGTACTCTGTGAACAAGACTGATTTTTAATTAATTTCAACAAATTATGAGACCACTGCCAGAAAAACATCCAACAGGGGTTTAGATCCCCCCCTATTTTACACTTGAACTCTTAATTCTTTGAGTGTTTTGTGTATCGCCATGAAAACTTAAGAGGGTTGTTAAGCAAGCATTTCTGAATTTTGGACTACATTTGGGAAGCATCAGAATGGCATGGGGGGTATTTTCAATTTAACATTCCAGAATGTGAAAAATCCACGCTGGCTATAGTATACAGCCACTCTTGTGGTGGTATAATAATAATCTTTACCGTACTTTTGGGAGTGTCCCTTAGCAACCAGCCTAGCTTTGTAGCACTGGATATTCCCTTCTGCATCTCATTTGGTTGTAAAGACCCATTTACATCCAATGGTCCTTCTCCCTTTTGGTACTTCTGTAAGAGTCCATGTTTTATTTTTTGTGAAGAGATTCTATTTCTTCTCAAGCAGCTTGCAGCCATTTGTCTGTCTCAGTATCTGGCATCCCTTCGATCTCTCAGCAGTTGGAGGGCTTTGGTGTCTTTTCCACTCTGGTTAGAAGAGACAACCTATTAGGTGGCATCCCTTTGTTGGGTCTGCTTGAGTGTCTCAACTCTTGCACCCCCTTCTTGCTCGGGTTCACTTGAAGTTTCAAAGGTCATAGCCTCTTCTTGCTATGACTGCTGCACTGTTTCTTCTGTTGGGATATCTAGTTTTATTTCTGACATTTTACTGGTATTTGGTCTTTGTCTCTCATCAATGTATGCAATACTATGCACCTTGATTGTTTCTGTGATAGGATCAAGTATTCTGTAGCCTTTGCAGCCCAATTCATAGCCAACAAATATGCCTTCTTTACTTCTGCAGTCTAGTTCGCCTCTCTTTTCTTTGGGAATGTAAGCATACACTTTAGATCCAAACACTCTAATATGCCTTACACTTGGTTTGGTTCCATTCCACAGTTCACATGGTGTGCTTCTCTGCCTTTAGTGGGTAACCTGTTTTGCAAGTAAGTGGCTTTTATGATTGTTTCCCCCAATATTTGTTTTGCAATCCAGCATCGAGATGCCTACTTATTGTCATTTCGAACAGTGTTCTATTTTTCCTTTATGACGCTCCATTTTGTTCTGGGGTTTAATGAATTTTTTTTCATCTTTAATGCCTTGTTCCTGTAGGTATTCTTCAAAATCTTTTCCTGTGTATTCACCACCACTGTCAGTGTGCAGAGTCTTTGGCTTTCTCCCAAATTTATTGCTCATTCTTGCCACATATTCTTTAAACTTTTGTAACACTTCACTTTTCTCTTCAAGAAGGTAAGTGTAGACATATCTTGAAAAATTGTCTATAAAATTAAGGAATTAAACATTGCTTCCTGGTATCATTACAGGTAAGGGTCCACAGATGTCACTGTGGATTAAATCCAGGATTTTTTTCTGATGGCACTTTAGGAGATGGCCCATACGTGGCTCTAGTTGCATTCAGTTTAGCGCAATCAGAGCTTGGAAAAGTTACTTTTTTGAACTACAACTCCCATCAGCCCAATCCAGTGGCCATGCTGGCTGGGGCTGATGGGAGTTGTAGTTCAAAAAAGTAACTTTTCCAAGCTCTGAGCGCAATCAACACTTGAACTCAAGTTTGCACATTTTTATGTCTAAATTCTTTGTTTGTCTTTCACAAATTTTTGAAATGCTTTCAGCATTTCTATGGCAAAATCTGAGACGCCACAATCCCAGGCAGTCTTTATGAAGACATTCTTTAGTTTTATTGATATATTGATGTATTGATTTATTGCATTTGTATACCGCCCCATAGCCAAAGCTCTCTGGGTGGTTTACTACAATTAAAAACATTACAAACAAATATACAAATTTGAAAATATATTTTTAAAAAGTAATTTAGCTTGCTGTCTCACACACTCTATTTCATAAAGGTCTTTATTACTTAAAAGTCCTCTCATAAGTAGTTCTTTGCCTTTGAACATGAAACAATGATCTCTCTTAAACAAAATTCTGTATCCTCGCCTTATAGCTATTTTTACACTCAATAAACTGTTCTATAGAGATAGCACATAGTGAGCTCCAGGAATGCATACCTCACTGGTGCTCTTTTCACCCAGTTTACATTTTAAATGAACTGTCCTTTTTCCTTGTGTATAAATACATTGTCCATCAGCAAGATAAATTGGGACTTTACAATCCATCTCTATATCTGAGAAAACATCCAAACTGCTGAAGAAATGTGAAGTTGCCCACTGTCTATGTAAATCTTGTTTTGGGTTTGGTTTGAATCAACTCTACAAATTATTTCTTTTGCAGTATATATTTTATTTCCTTTTCCAAAATTATTTCCTGGAGAGGCATTCCCCTTACTCCTTTGTCTTTTGGTCTTGCTGACTCATTCCCTTGGAATTTGCCCTTAAGGGGTTTTCTCAGGTGAGGGCAAGTGCTTTCCAATGCTGATTACCTCCACAAAAGAAACAATGCTTGCCTTGAATCAGTCTGTATGCTTGGCTTTTAGTTTCTTCATTTTGTATCTGTTTTCTTAGATTAAATTATTGCAAATGTTCCTGGGCAAAACAAAGTTACATTTTCCTTAATTTGAAGTAAATTGTTTCTTCCTTCATATTCTGGAGGAAAGTATTCAGCAAAAGGCCAATCTTAGCTGCCTCAGGTAAATTTATCTCTTGTTGCTCCAATTCTCTTACTGCTCCCAAAAAAGTGTTCATATACTCTTATAGATTATTTGGATTTTTAAGCCTCTTGTTACAGAGTTTTAGCATCAAGCTTGAGTATTCATTGTGTTTTGTTGAAAAACTTCCTTCAGCCTTTCCACATTTCACTTGCAGTTTGCTTATCTTCAATATGTAAATTAAATTATCACTTATAGCTTATGTGTCCCATGACTTTCCTGTTTGCAGCATCCCATTCATCTTGTTTCTTTCCAGATGCCTCTGGCCTTGGTTCCTTGAGGACAAAGGCCAACCCCAAAGTATTCAGCGGCATTTTCATCCAAAAGGACCATCTACTGTAGTTTGAGTCATTTAGCAGCTCAGTGGCATCAGATCTAGCAGATTCAGAAGTAGCCATCCTTTCTTATCTGATCTGTCTGTATTACAGACTCCACAGACTCCTTTTTCCTTTTATAAATCTCCAATTACATCTGGGCCCATGACCCTATGGAGTTGCTTTATGCAGCAGAGTTCATTAGAGATATAAAAATATGAAACAGAGTGGTGTTTATCTTAAAACAAAATAAACTCATTTTTATTAAGAAAGTACATGTGGATAGGAAAGCCTAATCATCAACACTAGCCAAATTCAAAGATAGGGAGAGACAGGATTGTGGGAAGAAGGAGAAGGAACTGGCAGTGATGATAGCTCTGAAAATATCAGCCAAACCAATCAGAGACATGCTTAAACTTGAGGAAAGTAACAAGGAGAGAATTCAAACAGGGGCCCTTTCAACTAATTAACTATATCTATTGCCCCTTATGGTAAATAGATTCCGAGACAGCGAGACAATGCATTGATTGAAGTGAAACTTCCAACATGGACCACATGTGACCTTCCAAATGTTGCATGGCCAGTGGTCAGAGATGATGGTAGTTGCGGTCTGATAGCATCTGGAGAGCCACAGGTTACCCACCCCTGCTTTGAGGAAGAACTAACTACATCAATTCACAAGAAGAGACAAAGAAAATGGGCACTTAAGAATTTGTAGGAAGTGTCTGTGCTGATGTGTGTGATACTTTGCTACAACATGTTGATAATTCAAAGGTGCTGTCAGGACTGTGGAAGGGCTACAAATGCCTTAAATGTGCTATCAATTAAGGAAATTAGTGTAGAATACACTTCTTCTCATCTAGAACAGCAAGCCTTACAATAAATGTGGGAGGGTACCACCAAACATGCTAACAGATTGATGGAGTCTCCAGAGGGAAAAGAGGGCTTTTGCTTGACAGCATGGCAACTCTGATTAGGCTAAGCCTCAGGCAAGTATCCCAGTTTCTGGCTTCAGGCATGTACACCATTTCCATTACTGCCAATTACTGTATCCTTTGAATGTCATGTAAATATACAGATGGCATTTGCTCAGCCTCAGGGTGGTAAGTGATCATGCACAGAAATAGCTCTCTTCACTTTACCTTGTGGTACTACAAAAGTTAAAATTCTGAATTGGAAATAATTAAAAATATTAACAGGAATAAGAGCTTGGAGAAAAATCACATTTCCCAGGATATTAGTCCTCTATATCTAGCAGTAATGAGTGAACTGCCCTCATCTTGACTCAGAATCCACTCAGTATTCTGGAACTCTCTTGACAAGCATTTAGAAAAAGATTCTCTCTTTTTTTAAGACTCCCTCCCAGCTCATAAAATGTTTGCTTGTTTATTAATATACATGCTATTTGCAAGCAATCTCTCTAGCAAAAGAGTAAAAAGATTTTCACAACAGATTAATGGAACAGGGAAGAACTTGCAAATAACCTAGAATGGTTAATGAGTGGGGCCACACAGGGTCAAGGAGCAGCTGATATGTCTGCTCACTTAGGCCTAGGGAAGGCAGCCAGAGAGAGTGTGAGTGAGCAAGAGGAAGTATTGCTTGCTCCTTGCAGCAGCAGCCACCATCTCTGTTTGCTTGCACTCTCTTTCCCTCTAAGTCATTAGCCCAACAAAGGCATCTAGAGCAGCGCTGGGGAACCTCAAGCCTATAAGCAAAACATACCCCTCCAGGCCTCCCTCTCTGGCCCTCATAATTCCCCTCAGGCCACACCCCTTTCCCAGGCCACACTTCTTAGCAGCCTTGCTTCACATCCTCCACGTGTGTTCTTGCCAGGCTAGCATGTGTTCTTGAACTCGGATGCTCTTGCTTGAACTCTTGCTTGCCTGGATAGAGGATAAAGAGTGGGGTGTGAGTGGGTGTAGAGAATAGCCTGCTGTAAAGGTAAAATTTACATTTCTTGTTCCACCCACTTTTGCTTCTGGAACCACCCCCCAGCGGTACGTGGCCCTTGGAAGTTTGCCCAGAAAGCCACATGGCTCTTAGGCTCGTAAAAGGTCCTCACCTCTCCCTAGACAGAAAGAGAACATCCAAGAGGGCATGGTGTCTGCCCTTTGCAGGACCAATGGCTACTTTTGCTTCTTCCCTTATTTCTGTTATAACTGTTGCCAGTAACTGAATACCGAGTCAAATTATTGAAGTTATTTATCTTGTGTTTTCTCAGTGCTGAATATATATTCTAGGGAATACTGTGGCATTATATTTTTGGGAGCCCATTTTGAGTGCAGTAATCAGTGGCTCAGCACCTTGGACCACTCCTTAAAAATTTGAACTAAAACCCGGAGTGGATTCCACTGCCCCACAGACATGTCGTCACCAGCTGCCACTGGCAGTAATTGCAGAAAGGTGATATATAAATAAACTTGGTTAATGGCCAATCCAGTTGGTTAATGAATGTTTGGGGGAGGGGGAGGGAGAAGGAGGGGATTGGACAACAATGGGGGGAAGGAGGGACAAGAGGAAGGGGATAGGGAGGAGGAGGGGAGGACAGGTTTGATCATTTGCAGTCTTTTTGAATTCAATGAGATTTACTCCTCTACAATCATGCTTAGGATAGGTGAAACTGACCTGGGGGAGGGGAGGAGATTGGGTAGGTGGGCACTGGGCAGAGAGGAAGCCCCTTTCCTTTACAAAAGGAAAACATTGTGAACAGTTTCATTCTTTTTCAGGGTTTTCCCCACCTGTTTATGCTACAGTAGGCACATGTAGCCTTCCACCCACATTTAAACCAAAGCTGTCCCTGGCCACATCCACACCAAGCCTTTATTTCACTTTAGACAGCCAAGGCTTCCCCCCAAAAATCCTGGGAAGTGTAGTTAGTGTAGGGTGCTGAGACGCCCTGTTCCTCTCACAGAACTTCAATCAGAGCAGCTGACAGATAAACCACTTTGGCCACTGAAGCTCCGTCAGTGGAATAGGAGTATCCTCTCAGCACCTTTCACAAACTACACCTCCTAGTGTAGTAATAGGATTACAGATCCTCTGTGAACATGGCTGATTTTTAATTAATTTCAACAGGTTATGAGAACTCTGACAGAAAAAAGTCCAAAAGGTTTTTCTCTTTCTCTTTTTACAGTTTGAACTCTCAATTCTCTCTGACTGTTTTGTATATTGCCATGAAAATTTAGAGGGTTGTTAAGCAAGTGTTTCTGAGTTCAGGACTATATGTTTTGTAAGGTTTTGTTTTGAAATGAGCTTATGGGGAGCATCAGAATGACATGGGGGTATTTTCAATTTAACATTGTGGAATGCAAAAAATCCATGCTGACTCTCGTGGCTGTATAATACTTAGCATTAGTGTAGTACATTAGATTCAGGGATGGAGAATTCCTTGGCCTTTCAGATGCTATTAGACTCTAACTGCCATCAGCCCCAGCCAGCATGGCCAATACCAGGGGATGATGGGAATTGTAGTCCAATATCATCTGGAGGGCCACATATTTGCCTTCCATGCATCTGATTAAATGCTTCACACATCCCAGAATCCTTGCAATAACCTATTAATGTAGGTCAGCATCCCCTCCCTCCCACAATCTGCAGATGGGGAACTGAGGATCCTGATTTTTCTGAAACCATCAAGTGAATTTGTGGCAGAGACAAGAATTTAAACCACAGGCTTTCAGTTCAGTCTCTAACCAACTTATCTAGGAATAAAAACCAATGAACATAATGGGGCTTACTTCTGACCAGACACTTATAGGATTGCATTGTTAGCCACTCGGTAATACTAGGATAGATCAATAGAAACAAGTATGGAACCATCCGTACTTAGGGTTGCCATATTGCCCAGTTAGCTGGGTTTTACCCAGATTCTAGCTATGCTACCCAGTGTCCAATTGGGCAAGCCAGTTAGGTGGCCTATATTCCCACCTTTAAGGTTTTTTAAAAAACAAGTCTATAGCTCTTGTGGATCAAGAGATACAAGGCTAAATGTGGTGGCAGTTTTCTGCCCATTTTGTAAGAAATCAGCCTATTCCCACCACAAAGGAAGAGTACAGCTGATGAGCAGATCACCAAGTGCGGGGCCTCCCAAAGCACAGGGCCTGGGGCAACTGTCCCACTTCCCGATGCCTAGGGGCGGCTCTGCCTGTCTGTACTCTTCCTTTGTGGTCTGGCCTTCTTTCCACTTCCTGTATGCGTCCTTATTTGTTTTCAGGTCATCTCTAAGCTTTCTGTAAAACCACATCGGGTTCTTCTGCTGTCTTCCCCCTTTTTCCTTGACATAATTGTTTGCCATTGTGCCTTTAGAATTTCCTCTTTTAGAAACTCCCACCCATCTTGGACTCCTTTTCTCACCAGGGTCACTTGCCACAGAACCTTACTTACCATTATTCTGAATTTATTAAAATTGGCTTTCATGAAGACCAGGGTATGTGTAAGGCTACTCTCAGCTTTTGCTTCCTTTAAAATCAAGAATTCAAGTATAGCATGGTCACTTTCTCCCAGAGTTCCCATAACTGCCACGTTATCCACCAAATCATCTCTGTTGGTTAGAATGAAGTAAAGGATAACTGAACCTCTAGTTGCTTCCTCTATTTTCTGTAGGAGAAAGTTATCTCCAGCACAAGTTAGGAATTTCTTGGAGGGGCCGTGTTTGGCAGAATTTATCTCCCAACAGATATCGGGGTAATCTTAGTCCCCCATTACTATTACATCATGCCTCCTGAAAACATTGGCTATTCGCTTTGCAAACGTTTCATCCTCATCTTCTCCTTAATTGGGTGGTCTATAGTAGACTCCAACCACCATGTTCCTTTTATTCCTTGCCCTATTAATTTTAATCCAGATACTCTTGGTGGAGCTACCAAGCTCACCCTCCTCTATTTCTGTGCAGGGATATATATATTTAAACATACAGCTTGACTCTGCCTCCCTTTTTATTCCTTCTGTTCTTTTTGAACAAGTTATATCCTTCAATCAGTGTATTCCAGTCATGGGAGTCATCCCACCAAGTTTCAGTTATACCTATCAAGTCTGATTTACTCTTCTGTATTAAGAGTTTAAGTTCATCCTGTTTATTTCCCATACTCTGGGCATTAGTCTACAGACATCGAAGACCATGTGATTTACCACCTGGCTTTCTTCCTACATTTTTTTGAGGACTACTGGGCTCCATTAGTGCCATTCCCTCAGTTCCTCTAACTGTGCACAAGCCTTTGTTAGTCGTTACTGCCAAGTTTACGTCTTCGTCCCCCTTAAGATTCAGTTTAAAGTTCTCCTGATGAAGTTCTCCATGCTGTGGCCAAACACATTCTTCCCAGTCCTTGTGAGGTGCAACCCATCACTTGCCAACAGTCCATCTTCCAGAAAGCATAGCCAATGGTGCCAGAATCCAAATCTCTTGCATCAGCACCACTTTTGTAACCAGTCATTCACCCAGAGTATTTTTCTTTCCCTTTCCAGCATACCTGGAAAGTCCATGGATCTTCTTTTGCATACTTGGGTTTCAATCCCATGCAGTAGGGAGTCTCCCACCACTACTACTCTTCTTTTTGTTGTGTGGTGTGGTTACATTACCCCTGCTTGACTGAGCTTCAGCCTCTCACTCTCTGTCACATGAGGTCTCCTGTAATTCTTTCCCTACAGTCTGTCCTGCAGTCTCATCCCCAAGTACCTGGAAGTGGTTCTGTAGTTCCACCAGTGAGGAGTGCCTTCTAGTTCTTCTGCTCCTGTCACCCTTTTCCATGGAGTTTCCTCCAGTTTGTTGTTGCTCCCTACAACAGTATCCTCTTCTGCTTCAACATGCTGTTGTTCTTCCACCTCCTATACTTCTCTTTGCTGTTTTGTTCCACTGTTCTATCTAAGAACTCTTCATCTTCTCTTATGCTCTTCAGTATGGTCACCTGCCATTCTAGGCTCCTCACTTTTTCTTCCAACAGAGCCACCAGCTTACACTTGTTGCACATGTACACCATGTTGTTCTCAGGCAAAACAAACAAACAAACATTGCACAAACCTTACCACCACCAGAGTGTCCTTCCCATCCATAGTATCTACCGCTTTTTGTTACTTACATTGGAACGGCCTGTGCTTTGCCCTTACCTCTTTCAGGGTAAATAGGAGAGTCCCACTAGTATGTGGTGCACCATACAAAGGTAAAAAAGTTTTAGGGACCTTCCCTTTGACCTCACCCAGC
The DNA here is from genome assembly GCF_030035675.1 of Rhineura floridana. NCBI lineage: Eukaryota > Metazoa > Chordata > Lepidosauria > Squamata > Rhineuridae > Rhineura > Rhineura floridana. The sequence goes on from NC_084480.1 coordinate 133,773,559, forward strand.
AAACTCCTGTTAGCTCTCCCTATTTGTTTGCTCTGTTTGCTTGCTCTCTGAGAGCTAGCTCACTTGTATCTCCTCTGGAACAGCTGACACAGCTCCCTCTACTGTACTCAGTTAGGAGTCAGGTCTGCTCAGTTAGGAGTCAGGAAACATTATGAAAACTCCCAGCACACACAGCTGCTCCTGGTTGCACTCAGCAGCTATCAGGCCACACCCCTTCAGCCAGCAGCCATCAGACTATGCCTGTTCCAATCAAGCTGCTATGGAGACCTTCAGAGCACATGGCTTCGGAGCCCTCTTTGTCTGTCTTTTCTTCTGTGCACCTCCCCTGACAAACTCCTGTTACCTCTCCCTGTTTGCTTGCTCTGTTCACTCACTCTCTGCGAAATGACTTGCTTGTATCTCCTCTGGACCAGCTGACACAGCTCCCTCTGGTCTGCTGAGTTAGGAGTCAGGAAACAGAATGAAAACATATCTGTCCTATCTAATGCTAGCACAGCTTGCCAGGTCTCTAGAATTGACTGCATTAAAAAAAAAGGAGGTGCCAGCATTCAAGTCTCCATCAAGTTCCAGAAGGCTGCATTTTCCCTATCCCTGATCTGGTTTGTGAGAATCAGTATACTAAAGACACTTCTCGCATGCTCAGACACTACTCTCTTTAGATAAGATGATTGACTAAACTGATGATATTGAAATCTTGATTTCTATCTGTGTTACAACTTGTATCAGTGTGTACATTTCCCATTTCCCAATTGTTGGTACAGACAACCACTTGGCCACAATATTGCTTTTAACTGAAGTGTTGCTGGCTTTTTGTTTTATGCTGGATTTTTATACTGCTGCATTGACTTGCTTTATGTTTGTTACTATTTTGTGTTTTATGTTTTTATATTGATTGTTTTTTTCAATTGTTTTTATTATGTTTATAAGCTGCCCTGAGCTCTGTTTTTATCATTGGAGGGGCAGAATATAAATCCTCTTAATAAATAAATATTCCATAGTGTTGGAAACTTGAGTCTAGACATTTAAATCTGAAAAGATATCTTAAAAAAAGATTCCTCATATCCTCCTCCAGTTTTTGGTGGTAATTACTAGGCATAAAAACAAAACAACTGGACAATGCAAACTTTAATATTCTTAATTTGCATTATTACCAAATAATTCACATAATATGCAAATTAGCCTGCCTGGATTTGTGGACTAGAATATGGCAACCCTAACATACTGATCTTGGTATATTCCAGTTTGTTAACCAAGATCATAGAATCCTAGAGTTTGAAGGGATCTCAACAGCCATCTAGTCAATCCCCTTGCCAGAGCCAGAAACCCACAGTTACAGCATTCCTCTGATTAGAAACTTCCAACTGTCCACTGTCTTCCAAGGCAGTCTGTTCCACTATAGAACAATTAGCACCAAGGGCTCATCCAAAAGGAGTGGGATAATCCATGTTTTTCATATCTGCTTTGTCATCTGACAGTCCCCACTCACCTGTTTGTTCGCTCTTTCCCGATGTAAAAAACCAGCTTTTTTCACACACGCACATGCAGCAGGAGGACCCCCACATTCTTTTTGCTTTTTCCCAGCTCCGCCTCCGACACAACCCACTACCAGCCAATTGGTGCACAAAATCTGACGTGTGCTCCTCCACCCATTCACCCACAATCAGCAACACGCATGCGCTTGAATGTAAGAGCGCGAAAGTTTGAATTTCCTGTGTCAGTAATGGAGTTCCTTGCCGCTCACCACTCTTGTATTTTTGATATTACGCAAAAACGAATGTATGTGTTTTTGCTGAGGTTTTCTACAGTGTAGAGCTCGGCTGCGGCTCCCAGCTCCTCTCCAGGAATGCTGCCCCCGAGGGAAGCAAGCAGTACCCCCCCACGGGTGGCCGCTCTTGACTTGGGCAGGGAATGTGGGCAAAGAGCCCCGCGCATTGCTGTGCAAAGCCTGAGAGATCCAGGCAATTCTGTGAGGTATTGGGGGGGGTTAGAGAGAGAATGGGGCAAGCCATCATCATGTCGACTTTGCATGGGGTTAACGTACTGATTTTTAAAAGGGATTTTTTTTAAACAAAAAAAAATCTCCCCTCTGAAATTGACAAGAGAGCAGGGAACAGGCTAGTCAGTTTCATGTGAGGGCGGCTCAAAGCATCCGTGCAGATGATGAGGGTGCCCTAGTTACACAACTCACTCTCTCCACCCATAAATCCATATTAAAATTGCAGAAAAGAGCCCCACACGCTGCCGTGCAAAGCTGCGCTGAAGCAGCCAGCACAGGCTTTGCTGTGTTCCCACTGATAAAAGAAAATGCAGCTTCGCTTACCTGCGTGAAGCTCTGGGGAGCGGTAGCACAGTTGCGGCCAAGGGTGAAGCCGCAGTAGCCATTTGGAAGAAGGGAACATCGCGCGTCACATTGGGATGACGCGCGACGTTCTGCACGGAGGGGGTGGAGCTAAGGGCCTATTTAAGCCCACTCAGCCCCCTCTGACTTCCTCTTGGCTCGCGACGACAGGAGAGGACGGATCGACGAGGGACAGTTTTAGTTTGATTGCGGCGGCCATTTTCTTCAGCTGCGTGGCCGGCGCCATTTTGGAGGCGCCGAGTGCAGTCTGTTGGGGCCTCAGCAGGCCCGATTCGGCTAGCGGCGATAGTGGGAAGGCGGGATTGGGCCTGGATTGCAGCCACTCAGGCTGTACAAGGGCTTTTGGAGCCCGTTTTTCTCCCGCAGCCGCACAGCACGCGAGTGCCGAGGCTTTAGAAGCTCTTCTTCACAGGCCTAGTGGTAGAGCTGGCACAACAGGCCTTAGAGGCTTTGAGTGCTGCCAGCTCTGGCCCTGAGGCAGGCAGCCCAGCCTATCCAGCGAAGCCTGACACGGTGCCTGCCTGCCCCCCCTCATTATAGTTACACAAGCACTCCAGCAAGCCAAGTTTGTCAGGGAGACCGCTTGCTAACACTACATTGTTTAATAATAACATATTTCTAAGGGATTGTTAATTCCCCTGCAGTGGGTTGAGTTATTCTATTGAGGCATATCATGCCCCCCAAGAAAGGTATAGGGGGTCCCAAAGGGAAGGGGAAGGCCGGTAGGCTTCCACCCAAGTGCCCCCCCATGGCAATGTCTTCGGAAGAAGATGAGGTGCAGCCTTGGGCAGCCATTCTAGCACGGCTAGACGTGCTAGAGAAGCAGAGAGCTGGTCCACCAGGGCAGGGTCACATTCAGGCAGAAGGGGGAGAGTTACCCTCAATAGGGGGGACGGCTGCAGGTACTGCAGCCATGTCCAGACCCAGAAGGGCCAAGGCACGGGGTAGGCACACATATGCTCAACAAGCGAGTAACGGTGCTAATGTTGCTGCATTAATCCTAGCCAGATTGGATGCGCTACAGGCAGGACCCAGTTCGGCTCCAGCAGCAGTTAGGGGGGTAGAGGCTTCTCCCCCCCAACTGGCATCATATGAACCAGCTACAGCAGCACAGGTCCCCACTGACTCACAGTCCTGGGCCGAGGATGGCAGAGATACAGAGGTTCCCAGGCCAAGAAGTGGGACAGGTGAGTCACCTGCACCCACATTTGCAGATGCACCTACACCTATACAATCAATGGGGTGGCCAGGGTGGAGCTGGCTGCCTTGGGGGGCGTGGGCCTCAGTACAGGGTGGACAATCCTCCACTCCGGTCCATGCTCCATCACAAGGCAGACAGGGAATTGTTGCTACCCAGGGAGACAGACCACCTCCTCTACAAATGGCTTGCCAACAAGTTTGGCAGCATGCTGGAGGGGATTCAGTCTCTCAGGCGCCCCCCCCTGCATGGCAGGGACACATCCTGCTAATTCCACAGTGGAGCCACAGACCACTGGTGTGGAGGCTGCAGCTGCTTCAGACCCCTTTAGTTCGGTTGCTGCAGGGGCCATTCCTTTTGGGGAGGCATCTGTCTCCTTGGGATTTCACCTCCTTCCTGCGACTAAGGAAAGGATTTGGCGTGGGGAGTACGTGGACTTGTTCACACTTCTTTACAGGGAACAGCTGGTTTATGCCTCTATTGGTGGCCCATGCCTACTTGCCACCACTATCATCTGGATTTCCGAGGGTGGTGTTGCCGTGGGAAGAAGAGAGATTCTGGAGCCGGCGTTTGCGTGCACAGAGTACGGGACTATGTCTGACGTGTTGGTTTGAATTGGAGGAGTGAATGTGCATATGAGTGTGTGTTGTGAGTGAGTGTGTATGTCTGCATTTATAAGTTGTTTGCACATATAAGTGGATAGTCTGTGATTTAAACTATTTTATTTTTACTGCGGTCTTAAAGGCGTGGCTGGTAGTCTCCGGGGTGTACGGGGTGGGTCTTGCTTTTATTATTGTTTTAGGATGTGCAGAGTGGTGTCCCAGGAAGCTGTTCCAAGTGGTCCGAAGCCTGGTCGGTCCAGTCGCTCAGGAACCCTTGGAGCATTCTAAGGCTTCCTGTGACAAATTGGCAAGGCACTTTGCCGATAAAGTCGAACACCTGAAGAACTCGATTCCGTACGCTGTGGATGCAGTAGAGGGTCCAGAGTTGACCAGTTGCAATCCGGTTCAGTGGGATCGGTTCTGGCCTCTTCCTTCTGAGGATGTGGACAAGGTACTTTCAATGGTACTTTCATATATCAACCAACAGATAGCAACTGAGGCGGATGCGTAGCAGGGAGCTCCATGTTCAATCTTTAAAATATACTTTAATGCCATCAAATACCATCACATATTATTGAATACCATCATTTCATCTGCCTGCCTGCCTGTTGTTGTTTGTTATTATGGGCTATTGCATACCTGAGGCCATTGTCGCCGTTGGGGTCGACCCGCTCTTTCGGTGCCGTTGTGGTTGGGCTTCTGCCCTTTGCTGCCTGTCTGCCCTGTCTGCCTGCCGCTGTGGTTTGTGCCATCATCCGTTGTTGCGACTGGTGCTGTTCTCAGCCCGTCTGTTTTTGCCGCCCCGCCCCCCACCACTACGGGCCGTTGGAATACTGTCGTGGAGGTTGGGCCGCGGGAGCACCGGCCTGCCGTCGGCGGTGAGAGCGCTGGCGAGCTGGCTGAGCTCGGCGCATTGCATGCGGAGTTTGGGGAGTCGTGGTGAGCCGGACCCTGTGATGGTGTGAGCATCGCGGAGAGGGTCCGGGCTCATGACGTGAGGACATCGTGTGGAGCAGCGCGGGAGGCAGAGAGAGACTCGGCTGGGGCGTGGTGGACGCCGTGTGGAGCGAAGCTGGAGGAGCGAGACGGCTGGGATGTCGAGAGCGACGCGGAGGCACAGGTGGACACCCAGGGGCCTTGTAACAGCCCGTCGGTGGTGAGAGCACTGACGAGGCTAGCTGGGCTCTCGACGTGGTCCGGGACGGCCTGGCGTGGAGTGGCGGAGACGAGAGAGCGCCGCACGGAATGGTTGAGTGTGGGGCTTTGTTGGTGGCATCCTGGCCTGGCGGTGGTGAGAGCACCGCAGGAGGAGGCCAGGTTGTTGTCGTGGCCCGGCTGGCGGCGGCGGCGGCAGCAGGAGAACGTTGCGACGGATAAAGTACTGTTGCTATATTCCCTGTAGTTAAGGCTTGTTATGTAAAAAGGGTTTTTAATGCTGGCTGTCGTTGCTGTTGTCGGCTGTATTTTAAACTGTTTGTTTGCTGTCTGTCTGTGTTGTGTGAATGAGATTGAGTGGATGTGTATGTTTGTATGTGTCTGTGTTGTTTTTAAGTGTTTGTTCTGTTAGATTTATTTTAGGATGTGCCTGGGAGAACATACCTTGGGTATTGCAAGGGGATTTTCGGGGGCCCCAATTAACGTAGTGACGGGTAATGGGAGGTATGGTGTTGGGAGGAGAACGTGCCA